>NC_043704.1:108677756-108685722 GCF_006229205.1 Suricata suricatta | reverse complement strand
CGACTGAGCCACCCAGGCACCCCAATAATACCACATGTTAACAAAGACTGAATGAACTGGAATTTATATGCTGCCCGAAGAAGTATAATTGATACAGTTCTATGGCCCAGCAATTCCCTTCTATGTATTCTTGAAAAATGTTCTCACTTACATGCAAAAGATAGATTTATAACAGCATTGTTTACAATTAAAAGATGGAAACCTATGCATCAGAAAAATTGATTAACTCATGCAGCATACAACCCACGTTAAAATCAAGTGAACCAAAGAAAATATTAATACTATGCATATGTTAGAATAAAACAAATCCATTATAATATAAAAGTACAGAATTTTCTAAAGGCAAATAGTATATATTACATATAAATACATAGGTACATAGGATATATAGACATCTAGATATATACATATATTTCACATTCTATTTTTTTATTTAAGTGTATGTATGCACATATAAACATACAAGTGTGGGGAAATAGGAAGATATGAACAAATTCAGGACAACGTAACACAGGGAGAAGAGGAGAGATGCAATCAGAAGTGGACACAAAAAGACTTCAACTCTAGTGGCAATTTTACTTAATCAGCATCAGTAAAATGCTCTGATGAATCTTTATGTTGGTGTGCCTTGATATTTTGCAAATTTTTATGTACAATTTAAACATGAAAAATTCCTATCGAATCCTAAACAAAAAGCTGTAATATCAGAAAAAAAAAAAAGACACCTTTTGGTAAACCCATAGTATAAAGTGAGTCATTTTTAGTTTAAGTCAGACATTACTTAGAAACCCTGAATACATATGTACTGAATAGTTTATCTTCAAAATACATAGAGCAAAAACTGGGGGAACTTGCTAAGAGAAACTGATAATTTGATCATAGAGAAACAATTTTATATACTTCTTTCAATGGATAGATCAGAAGATCAAAGAATTTTTGCATACAATTAGCAAGCTTGTTCTAGTTACAAGAATGTGTGTAGTATATGTACCTTGGCAAATGTTACATAGAAAATGTAACAAAAGTAATGAACACATCTATGTTATTGTAAGAGTAGTTTCTAAAGTAACTAGAAATAACTCAAAACATCTACAGTAGAGAAAATAAAACTTTTATATATTTTATGTTGAGAAGCTACTAGAAAGATGGCAATTTTCTTAAAATTTTCAATAATGCAATTTCAATCAAAATATTAGCTGTAATTTTCATGTACCTTGATAGGTTCATTCTAAAATTCACTGACGAAACACAAGTTCCCAAAAACTGTACTGACACAAAAGAATGAGGTGAGTTGACTTGCAACACCAGAGTTAAGGACTGGTTCAGGAACAGGCAAGGGGACTGATGGAACCGAACAGACAACGACCCAAGGCTGACAGCAATATTGAATTTGCTATAGGTCTGTGGGTGAAGGGTGGAATATTCTACAATTCTGAGACAACATATATATGGTTTAGAAATTTACCATACTTAAATCAAAATCCACAGAGATTCAAAGCATCAAATTTTTCAAGTTTTATTTCCACAGATATACATAAATATAGGAGATTATTTTTTACTGTCTGCCAGTAATGAAGGAAATTAATAAGAAAAAGAAAAGAGGTATAAATATAAAAATAGTGTAGTATTTTAACAATCTTAGTTGAATGGCCCAGGAACTGGGGAAAGTTATCAGCAATGCATAGTGTGCACACACACACACATGAATAATGATATCAAGAACAGAAGAAGCACTATAGAACAATAAAAAATAACTCCATTGTCAAAAAAGATTAACAGACAATTCATTGACAAGGAAACTCAGGTTATTAAAACATGACAGACCCGTCCTGTTGGGTGGCTTTTAAAAAAAATTATTAGAAAACATTTCAGTTTATCAGATTGGTAATAATCTGACAATATGAAGTATGATAAGTATATGAAAATTGGAACTTATGATTTAATGGGAGAGTATAAAATCTTACCACCTTAAAAGCAACTTTTCATCAAGTTAAGTGTTCATTAAGTTGAAATGTTTCTCATTCTAGAAAACATTCATACAGGTCCTATGAGTGGTCATGCTTAACATGATCACAGTTCTTTTTAACAGAGGAAATATTAAGAAAATCTAAATAGTCACTAATAGGAGAATAGATTTTTAGTATAATCATCCAATTAAATACTATATAAGAGGTAAAAGGAATATAGAAAATCTACACATCCAGTTGACAGAACTCTAAAAAATGTTGACTGAGAAATTATAATAATGGCATTTAGAGATATATACAAAAACTATTCTATGGACACATTGTTGGAGTCCAGTGTAAAGACTGACCAAGATGAATATACAAACAAGTAGTGATTTCCTCCATGTAGGCACTGAGAGGCAAGGAGATAATCAAGGACCAGCTTCAACCAAATCTTCAATTTTTCATAAATTGTAGATACATGAACTAATTTGACAATGTTAGTTAGCATTTATTAATCTTGAATGTATACATGGGCATGTGTTACATAAAATCAGTTGTATGGGTATAAGACAGTATCTGAATATTATATAAAGAAAGGCTATTAAAATATTAAAAATTTGGCATACGGGAGTGCCTGGGTGGCTCAACCAGTCAAGTGTCCATCTGCAGCTCAGGTCATGATCTCACGGTTAGGGAGTTCAAGCCTTGTGTTGGGCTCTGTGCAGACAGCTCCAAGCCTCAAAAGTGCTTCAGATTCTGTGTCTCTCTCTCTTTCTGCCACTCCCCCACTTGCACTCTGTCTCTGTCAGAAACATTTTTTAATTTAGCATACATTGCATGGAGAAATCAACTGAAGAGATTAATAGTTCATTGTCTAGTGTTCCTTTTTTGATTGTAAGGAAAGCATATTGGGATCGAATCAAGTGTGATCAGGGATTACAGTGAAATTACAACACTTGATTCTGACCTCAAAAAGAGTATGAATACAACAAATTTAAGGGAGATATGTTCTGTGGCCCAGTATTGATTAAGTTTATTATTGCCTACTAGAATTAAAAATTCAAGAGGCGTCTGGGTGGCTCAGTCAGTTGACAATCCAACTTTGGCTCAGTTCATAATCTTGTGGTTCATGAGTTCAAGCCTTGCATAGGGCTCTGTGCTGACAGCTCAGGGCCTGGAGCTGCTTCAAATTCTGTGTCTCCCTTTCTCTCTATCCCTCCCAAATCATGCTCTGCCTCTATCTCTCAAAAATAAACACTTAAAAAATTGCAAGACAAGGGTCAAACCTCTTATAAAATACAGAAGAGAAAGGAATATTTACACAATCACTTAACAATGCCCTGACACCAAAAACAAACAAGAACACTCCAAGAAAATTATAGGCCAATAATCCTGATGAACATAGATGTAAAAGAATAAAATCCTCAGCAAATATTAGCAAACCAAATTTACTAGTACACTAAAAGAAATCTTACACCATTAGCAAAAGGAACTGTATCCAGGGATGCAAAGATGGTTCTATAACCATAAACGAAAAGTCATGTGATGCACCACCATAACCAATAGCCAAAGCAAACCTGAAAGAACAAAAGCTGAAGGTATCACATTTCTTGATTTTAAGTTTACAAAACTATGGTAACCAAAATAGTACGGCATTGGCACTAAAACATATATGATCAACAGAGCAGAATAAAGAGCCCAGAAATAACCCACCTATCATATGATTAGTTACATTATGGCAAAAGATCCAAGAAACACAATCAGGATAGAATATTTTCTTCAACAAATGGTTCTGAGAAACCTCAACAGCCATACATAAAAGAATAAAACTGGGCCACTATCTTAGACTGTACCGACAAAATCAACGTCAAATAGGTCAAAAATTTGAACATGAAGACCTGAAACACTAAACCATTTCCTAGAAGGAAACATAGGCTAAACTCCTTGACATCGGTGTGGTGAATGATTTTTTTGATTTGACACCAAAACCAAAGGCAAAAAAAAAAAAAAAAAAAAAAATTGAATGAAATTACATACATCAAACTAAAAAGCTTCTGTAAGCAAAGGCAATATACAGAGTCCAAGAAGATATTTACAAGTCATATCTGATAAGGGGTTAATACTGAACATAAAAAAACACACATAACTTAATACAAAAATCAAAAACAGTCCAATTAAAAATTGAGCAGGAGAACTGAATAGACTTTTTTCCAAAGACACACAAATGGCCAAAAGGTATGTGAAAATATGTTCATCACCACTAATCATCAGGGAAATGCAAATCAAAACCACAAGATACAATCTCACACCCATTAGAAGAGCTATTCTCAAAAGGACAAGAGATGACAACTATTGGCAAGGATGTAGAGAAAAGGGAACCTTCATGAACTGTTGGTGGGGACATCCATTTGTGTAGCCTGAAAAAAAAAGTTTGAAACGCTGAAAAACAATTCCTCAAAAAATTAAAAATAGAACTACCTACCATATGTTCCAGGAGTTCTACTTCTGGGTACTGCTCTCAAGGAAAACAAAAATCACTATCTCAAAAAAAAAAAAATCTGTACTCCCAGGTTCACTACAGCCTTACTTGTGAATGCCAAGATATGGAAACCACCTAAGAATTGTCAACAGATAAATGGATAACAAAAATGTGAATCTATACACACATAGGAATAGTGTACAGCTATAAAAAATCTGCTACTGTAACATGAAGGCATTATGCTATGTGAAATAAGTCTGATCGAGGAAGAAAAATACTGTAGGATCTCACTTACATATGGAATTGGAAAACAAAAGCAACATTCTAGACAGCAAACAGATTGGTGATTGTCAGAAACTGAGGGTGGAGGGATTAGGGTAATGGGTGAAGATTGTCAAAAAGTTAAGCTTCCCCTTGTTATATTAATTAAGTTCTGGGGTGTAACATACAGCATGGTGACTATGGTTAGCAATACTTTTTTGTGCATTTCAAAGTTGCAAAATAAATACCGTATTTGTTACTACCACCATCCTCTCATGGCATCCTGGTAAAATCACATTTTTCTCTTCAAAATTCTTGTCTGTTCTTTTTTAGAAAAAAGCTCAAGGATTTTGAAAAGGTCTCCAAGGCCCATTTGGTAACTTGTTTCCCCTCCCTTTTCCTTGAGTGTCATCTGCCTCAAGGCCTTCGTATATGCTGCTTCTCTGTCTGAAATGTTGTGCTTCCTGGGTCCAAGCCATCACTTCCAGGGACTTGAGAAATCTTTCTTAATCCTTCCTAAAATGGAAAGTACGTAACCATTTTCTGTATATTTTTCGTCTCCTCCAGCAAAATTCTTTCTCAATAATTAGTAATTGGACAATAAAAGTAATGGCCTCTCCCCTAACAGCCAGTAACCAGAAGAGTGCTTAGTAGGTAGCAGACACTTAATATTTGTTGAATGAATGAAATGCCATGAATACTTGATAGCCATGTTGGTTTGCCTTTGATCATTTTTGTTTTGCTTTTTTTAATTTTGCTTTTTAACTTTCCATGTAATGATCTTCAGAGAGATTTTTACATCCTTAAATGGTCTGTTTGGTATGCTTTGACTCCTATATAGATACAGCAAATATGAGAAGCAATATACTCTATTCAAAGATTTTGAAATCTACAAAGACATACCAAAGACACCATTGAGGAGTGTTTTGTTAACATAGGACAAACAATTAGTGAATGGTGTGTTTTATGTCTGCCTTTTATATACCTAGATATTACAACTCAAATTCTTTGTAGGTCAGAGTTAAATATTCATACATACTTTTTCTCTAGGTCCTCTTCAATAGTTAAGAATTGGCCATTAGGGAAAACTCCAACCTGGAGGAATGCCTAGAAAGAAAGAAGTCCCATAACCTACTTCTGCAACTGGGACTCCATAAGTGCCCTCTAGTCTGTTCTGAGGAACAGTCATGCAAAACCAGTCTGGATGACACAGCAGATTCTGACTAGAGAATACTGGGTCATAGGGATGGGAAGGCAGATCAGAGCTAGTTTATGAAAGATGTTGAATCCTAAGCTTTTCTTGTTCTCCAGACGGACCCTATGGTATGGACAGTGAGACTCAGTGAGGGGGTAGAAGATCCTAGAATCGTTCAATTGATTTGCACATATTATGTAAAGGACCTCAATGAAAGGCCACATAGACTATATACTGCACAACTCAATACATGTCCAGTTACATTGCAGTCTGTGGTATATACTTGAGCAGTATAATGTGGCCACCCTAATTAGATATGAAAAATTCTTGCAGGAATTTATAAAGATACTTCTTTTCAATGATCTAGGAACAAATTTGCAGTGGTTTTTGGGGGCGTATGGAACAGGAAGCTGAGTTATACTACTATTGCAATTATTTGCAAAGAATATAAGGGTCAGGTTAGGGTCTAGCCATGGGAATAAAAAGAAGTTAATGACAAAGCCATTATGAAGCAAGCAGCAGCAAAACTGGTGACTCAGATGCAGGGAGAAAGAGGAAAGCAATCTGGGAGTGTCTAATACAGAGGACTTTGAGGATGCCTCACAGAAAGATAGGATGATGAAGTTAAAGGCAAGAAGATAAATTTCATGCTTGATATACTGCATTTGGGGCAGAAATGGAACTGGAGAGTAGGTCTTCGGATTCCCCATGACTTTTCCCCATTGGTCTACCATCTTCCATGAAAAAAAATTCTTTTTCACCTTTTTGACATTTCTCTAAGACAAATTACTCTATATGCTTGGCACTTTGATCAGTTCAACAGGACAATCAGCAGATGAAGTTATTTTACATTTTCTCCCTCATGCATTAATTTTCAATTCTAACTCAAAATCAAAACCATATATATTTGAGGAGGGGAGTAATCTGCTCTCAATGAACTTACCTTGACAGTCACTGTGCTGGAAATCTCAAATTTTATTAATCCATACCCTATAATTAGATATTTTCTCTGTTTTACAGATGAGGATTATCTGAGAGAAGTCAGTCAGATTTCAAGTCCCCATGGGTAGAAAAGTTATGGATTCAGTTACGAGTCCAGATCTAACCATACTCTCAGATAGTATCTCGACATGGGTAGTTCTAAAGGTATTGAGAGGCTGAAAGAAAAAAATATAGAGGCAATACTCATTTCTCCACTTGACTATCTTTGCTGTCAATGTTGTATGATGGGCTGAAGCATCTAAGGTGATAAAATGATACCTCATTGGGTTTCACATGCAGGGAAGTTTATCCGGAATCTCCAAGTATCATTGAAGCGTTCACTAGTTAAGATCACTGGTTGAGTACAAGCTGTTCTAGTAGTTTGTTAAGTTACTTCACGTCTTAAACAGATTGTGTTTCCTCTAAAGCAAAACAAGGTAAAATACCTAGACAAGCTAGCCTAAGAGTGAGATTTCCTAATTGGTATGCCAACTAGACTCTAGTTGACATTTCTCCATGTGGCGAACTGAAAACACTACTTTGTAATGGAGACATTAGGTATTTGAATAGTGACCATAGTTCAAGTTCAAGTTCAATACTAACAAACTCCATATTGCATGGAGACTATGATTAAAAAAAAAAAAAAGAATGAAGAGACTAATCCTGTCCCAAGACAATGAAGAAATTGGTATGAAATGTCTGCAAAGAGTACAATGGTAAATAATCTACATGGTCTCTGTATAATTTCAGTGAAATGCATTCACAGTTCAATTTCTAAGGCTTAAGTACAGCACCACTGGATGTGAGGTTCCATGTTAGGGTCCAAAGATGATGAAGAGGAATAGGACAGGGCCCTAACTTTAAGAAACTTCTTGTCTCCTAGCAAAACCAAAGAGAAAAGATTCCTATCATCCTTGTTAAATTATATGTGTGTCTATAAATGTGGCCAGTCCATATAGCAATAAATAGTCTAGGAAAGCAAAAGGTTACATATATCTTGTCGATTTTTAATAGTGCCACTTTTTCTTGAAACTTTTACTATGATTGTAAAAGAAAAAAAAGTTTAAACAATTACTTCCAGGCTGGGGGAGCATAGAGCCT
>NC_043704.1:108676269-108677656 GCF_006229205.1 Suricata suricatta | reverse complement strand
CTTTATACTTTTAAATGCCCAAAAGCAGAGAATAAAGAGGTTTGGTTGATAATGATTTGAGATAGAATTCTGTCTTGGGAGAATGCAAGGGGGTGGAAGGGGAGCAAGATTGTTGCCAGAGGGAGAAATATGTAAACTGTTTTCAATTACATAAAACTGAAGGGGGCATATGACAGGGCTTAGCCTTGGAAAGGAATGTGATAGATGGAAAGCCTTGTGGTACTAAAACTGTTGAATTCTTGCCTCCCCACTCTCTGGGTACAATGTGTTCATAGTACATTTGGGTCACATCTGCGTGGACCGTGGGAAATCTTCATGTGGTGGTGTCTGACTGATCTTGTTGAAATTTCCTATATAAAAATTTGCCTGTAGGAACAGAGAAACTTCTGCACAGGTTCAGCTCATATAGTTAGAAAACACTGTGAAACATTCTTAATTTTCTTTTATGTCCTACTATTATTGCTTATGTTTCTCAAGAGAAATTCTTATCTTTTGAGAAACACTAAATTCTTAGTCACAGGTGAAGGAGCATTTATATCAGAGGAAACTTATAATATCAGTAATTCTTAATCCAAATTCCTTGTGTAGTAAAACTTTAACTTTCCAAGCAGATACAAAAACGGAAATATGAAGGTTTATGAAGACGGGAATAATTAGTTTAACCTTTTTAGTATTTGTTATAAAATTCCCACCCAGTCACTGAATTAAATATTTATTTTGGGATGCTTGATCATTTGACGGCTATATTTAATCACAAAATTATGAGATCTGGTGTTGGGGCATGAGGTGAAAGGTGAAAAGTGATTCCCATAAAATGTACAATGGGATGTGTGGGTAGGAAAGAAGCTGGGTTGTATGAAGGAAAGGGATGGGCCAAGATGTAGTCAGCTGGATAAGATGCCAGAACCAAAGAGGTCAGTCATCCTGGTGTGGCCATGCAATATGGATTTATTTTGAACCTTCAGGCTGCTGCCTCCTATCTTACTAGATGTTCCCACTTGACTCTCAAAGCACTTGCCACTGATGTTTTTTCTATATAGTTAGACACTTCAGTTAAAGAGTGAGCATCAAAACACTTATAATTTAGGTTTAATTTTTAGAGAGCATACCCATGAGAGGAGGATAAGGGAAGGGGGGAAGGAGAGAGGGAGAGCGAGAGCAAGAGAAATTTACGTAGGCTCCACACCCAATGTAGAGCCCGCCCTAGAATCAAGACCTGAGCTGAAATCAAGAGTTGGATGCTCAATTGACTGAGCAACCAAGTTGCCTCCCTCCCCAAAGCATTTATCATTTAGACCTTAA
The DNA here is from genome assembly GCF_006229205.1 of Suricata suricatta. Taxonomy (NCBI): domain Eukaryota; kingdom Metazoa; phylum Chordata; class Mammalia; order Carnivora; family Herpestidae; genus Suricata; species Suricata suricatta. The sequence continues at coordinate 108,676,354 of NC_043704.1, read as the reverse complement.
TATTCTTGGTTACCAAGTTCTTGTCAAGTCATAATAGAAAAATCTCCAAACAGGAACATCTGTGAAGATGTTATTAAAAGTCACC
>NC_043704.1:108674709-108676169 GCF_006229205.1 Suricata suricatta | reverse complement strand
GGTGACTTTTAATAACATCTTCACAGATGTTCCTGTTTGGAGATTTTTCTATTATGACTTGACAAGAACTTGGTAACCAAGAATATTAAGGTCTAAATGATAAATGCTTTGGGGAGGGAGGCAACTTGGTTGCTCAGTCAATTGAGCATCCAACTCTTGATTTCAGCTCAGGTCTTGATTCTAGGGCAGGCTCTACATTGGGTGTGGAGCCTATGTAAATTTCTCTTGCTCTCACTCTCCCTCTCTCCTTCCCCCCTTCCCTTATCCTCCTCTCATGGGTATGCTCTCTAAAAATTAAACCTAAATTATAAGTGTTTTGATGCTCACTCTTTAACTGAAGTGTCTAACTATATAGAAAAAACATCAGTGGCAAGTGCTTTGAGAGTCAAGTGGGAACATCTAGTAAGATAGGAGGCAGCAGCCTGAAGGTTCAAAATAAATCCATATTGCATGGCCACACCAGGATGACTGACCTCTTTGGTTCTGGCATCTTATCCAGCTGACTACATCTTGGCCCATCCCTTTCCTTCATACAACCCAGCTTCTTTCCTACCCACACATCCCATTGTACATTTTATGGAAATCACTTTTCACCTTTCACCTCATGCCCCAACACCAGATCTCATAATTTCGTGATTAAATATAGCTGTCAAATGATCAAGCATCCCAAAATAAATATTTGATTCAGTGACTGGGTGGGAATTTTATAACAGATACTAAAAAGGTTAAACTAATTATTCCCGTCTTCATAAACCTTCATATTTCCGTTTTTGTATCCGCTTGGAAAGTTAAAGTTTTACTACACAAGGAATTTGGATTAAGAATTACTGATATTATGAGTTTCCTCTGATATAAATGCTCCTTCACCTGTGACTAAGAATTTAGTGTTTCTCAAAAGATAAGAATTTCTCTTGAGAAACATAAGCAATAATTTTAGGACATAAAAGAGAAAATTAAGAATGTTTCACAGTGTTTTCTAACTATATGAACTGAACCTGTGTAGAAGTTTCTCTGTTCCTACAGGCAAATTTTTATATAGAAAATTTCAACAAGATCAGTCAGACACCACCACACGAAGATTTCCCACGGTCCATGCAGATGTGACCCAAATGTACTATGAACACATTGTACCCAGAGAGTGGGGAGGCAAGAATTCAACAGTTTTAGTACCACAAGGCTTTCCATCTATCACATTCCTTTCCAAGGCTAAGCCCTGTCATATGCCCCCTTCAGTTTTATGTAATTGAAAACAGTTTACATCTTTCTCCCTCTGGCAACAATCTTGCTCCCCTTCCACCCCCTTGCATTCTCCCAAGACAGAATTCTATCTCAAATCATTATCAACCAAACCTCTTTATTCTCTGCTTTTGGGCATTTAAAAGTATAAAGACAATTTTGGGGGCTATTTCTGGAAATGTGGCACTTGTGTTCTTCCAACATAACCCACTTATTAGACCACA
>NC_043704.1:108664727-108674609 GCF_006229205.1 Suricata suricatta | reverse complement strand
AAAAAAAAAGGCAAAAGGCAGCAGCATTAGTGAAATAATGAATCACACAGGAACTGCCCTGGCCTAATTGTAACATGTAATTACAGGTTGCTATACAATTAGAATCATTTTGTTTTAATAATGATTCCACTTGCCCAAGTACCTAAAGCTTCTCAGGAGGTTACATGAAAGTATAGGATTTCTTCCTTTCTTTCAAAAACTACTATTAAGAAATGGGGAGGAAAACCATTACAATGAAAGCAGTGATGGCTCTAGCATGATCTTTAGTGCAAACACTGTGAGGAGACTCTGGTTTTCCCTGCACTGGACTTCAGACACACCAACACCTGCTTCAGAGTCAGGTCCCCCATTTTAATTCAAGATAAATAATGAATTCATGTTACAACGCAGAGAGAAACTACTAATTCTCCACAGGGCAGGTTGCTGTCCTAAGAACTGACAGCACGGCAGTGGGCTGGTGCACGTGCCCATCTCCTGGGACTCTATTTTAGGAAAGATGCATCAAAACTAAAAAAGTCTAAAGGAGCACGTTGACTTTGAATATCTTTTTTTTTTTTAATTTTTTTAATGTTTTATTTATTTTTTATACAGAGAGAGATAGAGCATGAGAGGGGGAGGGGCAGAGAGAGAAGGAGACATAGAACCGGAAGCAGGCTCCAGGCTCTGAGCTAGCTGTCAGCACAGAGCCTGACGCAGGGCTCGATCCCCGGAATATGAGATCTGACTTGAGCCAAAGTCGGGGGCTTAACCGACTGAGCCACCCAGGCACCCCAACTTTGAATATCTTGATAAACTTCCAAATTTTTGGTCACAACTCACAAACAAAAGGCAGTATGTACAGACCAGGTAGCGTTTTCACAACCGCCAAACTGCTGTGCTGAGAACCTTAGAAAATCCATTAAATAGCTATAGTCATACTAGACTCCAAAGAGGAGGCATTTTCCAGTATCACAAAGCTTGGTGATACCAACAGTGTGATAAATGACAGTACTGGGGACTGGAAGATCCTGACAAGCTAGATTAAGGTTATAACCATCAAGATTACATTCATTAAAATTAACCATGGTAGTATCAACACATGCATTTATTTCCATGTTCTTCCCACTATAATAACCAATAAGAATTATTAAAGCATATAAATGTGCAAGGTCAAACAGAATGGGAGACCAGCTCACAACAGGTGAGAAATGGGAACAAAGTTTTGGAAACAGGAACAGCAGCTATGTGAAGTTGTGAATAAAATAAAACCAGTAAGATTAATTCAGATCATACCATTCCCTCCACTCCCCTACCTAAAGGATGTGAGTTACCAGTTTAAAAAAAAAAAACAAATTTTTAGTAAAGTGACTTTTAAAAATCTCTAAGTATTAGGGATAATGCAAATATCTTAGAAGTTTCTCTAAAGGATTAAAAAAAAGTCACATGCAATATAGTAAGTTTAAGAATAACACCAGCCTAACAAATATGGAACTTAGAAGAAAATGGAGCAATGCCTTCGAAACTCTGAAGTTAACATTTTCAATATAGAATTCTATACCCAGGCAAAAGATCGATTAGAAATGGATTTAAGGTACTCTAGGCATAGTATGTCAAAATGTATCTTCCTTTTTAGGAAGCAGCCAGAGGATAGATAAAAATGATGGAGTCAACTAAAAGACAGGAGATTCAGGAAACCTGAAATCTAACTAGAGAGGTAAGGGAATTCCCAAGATGATTTTAAAGAGAGATTTCTAGTGGGGAGGAGGCCTCTGAATTGAAAGAGAAACAGACAAGCTTAGGATAAGAGAGAACACAAGAGAGGACTTGGTGTCTGACCCTTGTAGAATCAAATTTCCAGTACAAATAGAAAGTTAAGGTTTGAGTGTCAGGGAAATAAACTAAACTACCAACCAAATCAGCAGTAATTATTATTTCTAGAAGGAAAACATTGGACACAAAAGAATTGGATAGTATCACAAAGACATGGGTCAGTTGTGAATAATATTTAGAAAGCCATTATAAAATACATTAAGTATGGATTTTAAATAATAAATTAAAAGTTGTTTTTCATGGAATGAACCCAGAAAGTCATGCTTCTTTTCCCCCCACCACAAGTGGCTATGTTATATTCTTAAGTAGACTTGTTTCTGGGTTTTTTGGGGTTTTTTTTTTTTTTTTTGAGAGAAAGAGAGAGACAGTGCAAACAGGGGAGGATCAGAGAGAGGGAGGGAGACACAGAATCTAAAGACAGTCTCTAGGCTCCGAGGTGTCAGCACAGAGCCCGACACGGGGCTCGAGCCCATGAACTGTGAGATCATGATTTGAGCTGAAGCGGGACTCTTAACCGACTGAGCCACAGAAGCCCCTTAAGTAGACTTGTTTGGAAACTGTAACAGAAGTTATAGTCCCAGAAGCCATGGCTGAAGGAAGGGGATGAATAACAAAATGATCAATCAAAACCCCAGGTGGGGATGATCGCTTTCTTTTCCTAGAAAGAGGCTGTTTAGCTGGCACTGGCCTCCCATCTCTTATGAAGGAGAGGACATGAAGATTGGGTCTGAGCAGAAAAGTTGGTAAAGTCCAAACCCAAAACTGTTTGATTCAATTCATCTGTTGGATGAGAGTATGTCAGCCAGGAGGGGAATGAGGAGGAAAGGAAATCAGATCATTACATTGATTTTAAAAGACTGTATTATTTATAGATCCAGTTATTTTCATTTATAGCCATACACTGAACCTGTTTCTGATTAGCTATGTAACTGGAGACATTCTGAAATTGTTTACAGAATTTACTGGGCCACTATTCGACTCTTTCACTATTTTGTTAGGTCGCATTATCCGAGACTTTAATGTTCAAAGTTTTTTGGTTTTTTTGTTTTTTGTTTTTCAGAACAGGAAATGATGTGTTTCCATAATACTTAGAAACTGAAGAATCACTAAAAGTTTAAGATTAAAAACAGGATATAGTCGGATAGTGTGTAGTATACTTTTCCACAAGTTTTATCATCAGAAGACCAGGGCTGGCATTCTTGGTGATCCAGGTCACCAAGTGGAAAACGGAACCCACATGGGATCTCTCCTTGCAGGGTAGATTCAGCTTCACAGAGAACATAGTTGTTGAGAAGCAGGTGTGAAAAATAGGTCATACATCCTAAGCTTTTCAGTTGGGCTTATGTCAACACCAATAGTTACCAGCTAAATATGTAGATAAGAAAAATAAAGCTTTTCCTGCGGCTACTACGGAAGGACTATCTTCAGATAGGGGCATAACACCAGACAATTCTCCATGGTTTTATCTCCATGACTATGGGTTGAGGAGGCCTTCTTGGTGAGGGTTTATAAGTCACAGTGCAAATTCCGTACTTAAAAATGTAACAAGACTTCTTAGTAAATAAGGTCTTATTGATCAAAATCCAGTTTTACTGTTTTATTCCTTCAAAGTAGGAGTGATATGACTGACTGGAGTTTCTATGTAACTTGGTGCTTGGGCAAGAAACCTAACCTTGTGAGCACTAGAAACACAAAAGTGAAAGCTTGTTGCTGAACTCTGTAATATTACAGTTATTCAGACACTTGTTTAATTGATTCAGGAAACTGGTACCAGGATCTTATGCCCAGACCTTATGGCTTGCACATAGGTTTTCACGAGTAATGAAAATTATATTTGAAAAGCCTCTGTCAAGGTTATCCTCATTTGTCTTTTCTAACAGGGGAAAATCTTCCTAGACATTGGAATCTAAGTGTCAGATTTTAAGAGTTTGAGATATAGCTCATATGCCATATAACTCACTCACATAAAGTGTCAATTCCATGATTTTTTAGTAGATCACCAGTACAACCATCCCTACAACCTGGCCCTAGAACATTTGCCCCCACCCTTAAAAAGAAACCGCATACTCAGTAGCAGTCAAGAAGAGCAGACTCTTGGCAGCTTTATTTCTTCCCTTAAAAAAAAAAAAAAAAGGTTTAAAGATATAGTTGTTAAGACATAGCTAGCTAATGCACTTTTAGGGTAGCCTGAGATTGCTCTGAGTATCCTGTAGAGTGTATTTGTCCATGGATCATCAGTCAATGCTAATGATCAGTATTAACATACTTAGTATTTGTTTGGCACTCTTAACTGGTTCATATACATTATCTCCTTTAATCATTTGACAAGCCTGTAAGATAAATACAACTATTGTTTCCATTTTATAGACTGAGAAACTGAGGCATGAAGTTAGATACCTAGGAAATGTTTATGACTTTACTAGCCCCGTCCTTTGGTATTCTCTGTAACTGTTGGACTGCAAAGCTCTTTCCTCCAGTTCCTCCTAAGAATCGGTCAGTATACAAAAACTTTACTCTACAAATTCATTTTGTATTTGAAAATGAAACTCCATGTTCACTGGCATTCCTTTGACTATGAAAATATTTGGAAAAACTTGGCCATCTAATTTGTACATGTATTCCAAATACAGGCAGTTTCCAAAACTGTGTGAAGATTACTTATTTGGACTTAAAAACACACTTATCACAGGAATATTGTTTTCAGTAGTTGTAATGTCCTCTGGTTAGCCGGCAAGTGCCCAAAAGGCACTTGAAACTATAATCTTATAAACATAGGGTTGTAGATGCATTAGAGTGTTAGGGTATTAAACATCATGTAGAGCCAAGTTTGCCTTTGGGGAGGTCCTAAATGCCAATAGAAGCCCCTGCCACTGGGCTCTGCCACCTTCTGCCCCCTCTGAAGGGAGAGGAAGACACACAAGGTGTGTTTGTGCATATGAAGGATTCAATGGGAAACCAAGCCCACCTCTCCTGACCCCATCTCTGGAGTTAGAGGGAAAAGGGACTCAAAGGTGGGGAGTCTATTAAATGTGACATTTCCAATGTATATTTGGTGGCGGGGGGGTGGGCGAGGGGGGAGTGGTGCAGGGTGTCACGAGAAAGGCCCAGGCTGTAGACAGACTTCTTTCTTTCTCCTTAAGGACACTTTTTGTTGATGTACAATATAACTAGGGTAAAATTCTCTAAGAGATAAATAGTTTTTTGGATAAAGCATTTCAGGATTCAGGATTTTATTTAGAGGACCAGAGAGTTTCTGGAATGACAGCACTACAATTAGTGAATGAACACTACATAGGCATTAAGGAGCAAATTTAAAGACAAATTATATGAAGAGGCAGTTGCTAAGAGCATAGACTTTGGAGCCAGACCACCTAGGTTCAAGCCTTAGCTCTACGAATTTGAATTATCCATACACATACATTAATAATTTGTATATCCCTCTAGCAAGTGAAAAAAAACTGTTTACATGGTAACCGATGAAGAGTACCAGTAGGAATAAACTTTCACCCTTTACACTGTAAGCTTCTGCATTTTTTAAGCATTTTACAATAAACACTTTTGTTTTATAGTAATAAAGGACATGCTGTAAATATATTGATATCTCAATAGATAAATAAATTCCCTAATGGGCTAAAGCCTGCCATGACATTTCTATTTAAAATCCACCATTAGATGGACCTTCCATGTGCATACACACATGTCTGTGTTTGTCTGCAAGTTCAAATCATTCCATTCTAATTAAGTGCAATACAGTGAATATGAATCTGCCCTGCATTATGGATACACTGTGTAAACATTACTTCCTCTGATTTTGGAGAGTAGGTATTCTTACATTCTCAACCACCCCCAGGGCATAGGACCATGCCCTAGGAAACACAGCCTCTTAAGTATTTTCTGAGGGACACCAGGGTGACTGACTTCAGTCAGTGAAGTCTCCAACTCTTGATTTTGGCTCAGCTCATGGTCTTACAATTCCAGTTCGAGCCCTGACCTCCCCTGCTCATGCTCCCTCTCAAAATAAATTTTAAAAATCTAAAAAATATATTTATTTCTGAATTATGTGTACTAAATAGATCCTAACTCAAAAAGCAAAAGTTATTGCTGACTCCAAGTGAAAGGTTGCATTAGAACTGGTCTTAGAAGAGAAAGACTTTGAGAGGTCCAAGAATGAGAAAGCACACTACAGGGAGGAGCAGCACTGTGAGCACAGACACATACGGCGGGAAGCAGAGGCTGCTGGGAGGACTGGCAAATTCATTCAGGTGACAGAGCACAAGTGGGACAACAGGTGTATGGAACAAATGTAGAAGAACATCTACATGTGACAGATAACTGAGAGTTTCATTTTTTATGCAAAAATCCTAGCTGGTAAGAAATTAATGTATAAACTTTCTGCAAAATTCAAAAGCATGTATTTACAGCCCTATATAAAAGGACACTGCACATTCTGCATTCATAGGAAACCATCCTTCCTCATTATGCAATTCCTGTGAAAGAATGGTGGCTTTTTCCTAATTATATTCAACTTGTGGTCAAAGGGCCAGACTGTGTCCCTCCCTAACAAAAGAAGATAATGGGGAACTCTTCTTTCAACATGAAATTGTGGAGTAGCTAAACTTTTATGTATAGAGATGGCCAAAATGAAGCCCCAAGGAATATTCACATTTAGGCACTTAAAAATATACTCCTTGAGAATCAATAAGACTAATAGACAACCTATGGAATGAGAAAAAAATAGTTGAAAATAATCTATCAGATAAAGGGCTAGTATCCAAAATCTACAAGGAACTCACCAAACTCCACACCCGAAAAGCAAATAATCCAGTGAAGAAATGTGCAGAAGACATGAACAGACACTTCTCCAAAGAGGACATCCAGATGGCCTACAGGCACATGGAATGATGCTCAGCATCATTCAACACCACACTGAGATACCATGTCATTCCAGTCAGAGTGGCTAAAATGAACAAATCAGGACACGATAGATGCTGGTGAGGATGTGGAGAAATGGGCACCCTCCTACACTGTTGCTGGGAATGTAAACTGGTGCAGCCACTCTGGAAAACAGTGTGGAGGTTCCTCAAAAAATTAACAATAGAACTTCCCTATGCCCCAGAAATAGCACTGCTAGGGATTTACCCAAGGGATACAGAAGTGCTGATGCATAGGAGCACATGTACCCCAATGTTCATAGCAGCAATGTCAACAATAGCCAAATCATGGAAGGAGCCTAAATGTCCATCACCTGATGAATGGATCAAGAAGATGTGCTATATATACACAATGGAGTACTACATGGCAATCAGAAAGAATGAAATCTGGCCATTCATAGCAATGTGGATCAAACTCGAGGGTGTCATGCTAAGTGAAATAAGTCAGGCAGAGAAGGCCAGATACAAGATGTTTTCACTCATAAGTGGAACAGGAGGAGAAGGAGAGGAGAAGGGGGAAAATAGTTGGGAAGAGGGAGGGAGGCAAATCATGAGAGACTCTTGAATACTCAGAACAAACGGAGGGCTGATGGGAGAGGGGAAGAAGGGAAGAGGGGTGATGGGCATGGAGGGCGGCACTTGGAATGAGCACTGCATATTCTATGGAAACCAACTTGACAATAAACTATAAAAGGTATATATATATTCCCTGAAACAAAGAAAATACTTCCTAAGTATATAAGGTGTCATTTAAAATAATAGGGCCCTGCAGTTCATTGGCAATGAGGGAAAGAAGAATATGGTTCAATATGGTGCTCAAGTCTTTTTCCTAGCCCCCTGAGAGAATGCCCTAAATAATTTATACTCACATGTCACATGTAGGACCTTTATGTGTACGTAAGATCTAAAAAAAAATGTACATGCCATTTTTAATCCTCACAATTATTCTTATAGCCATATCTTAAGGTCTTGGAAAGCCAATAGCCACATTCACTGGAAAAACATGGTTCATTTCTTTCCTAGCTCTTAATTTCTCATCAGTGCTTTCAACTTTATCATAGTCAAAACTTTATATATCAAAATTCAGATTTGGAGGAATGAAATATTATTTCCATTAAAACTGTCTCCAAGATAAAGTACTTTGAAGAGATCATAATATTAGAACTTAATGGACACAAGTACATATATTTTTCTTTAAATATTCCCTCTGAAGGAGAGGATATGGAAATGTTTGATAGCTGTTTGAGCATACTAAAAGAATTTTAAACCTCTAAAACTTTATGAAATACTTACAATTCTGTATGTAGTTAAACAGTTTTACTTTGTAATTTTAGGTCTTTTCCCAATGTTACGATAAGAAACTTAAGCTTCCTGTCTGAAGTCATCATAGTCAAACACACATTTCAGGAAGTCAATCTATTATCAGCCTTTCCAGATGTTTCTTCAACTTGTCTGAGGCTGCCTGCAACCAATTTGCTTCCTTTAAAGACAGTCCTTTTCCGTTCCCTTTATGACCATTCTCAAGTAGAGAACACAGCATTTGCCCTAACATCTTGTTCATTTTTCTAAAATTACTGATGAATATGTGTGTGCTTGCTATTCTCTCATCTCCGGAAAAGGAAGTGTACTGTTCCTTTCAATATATCAAAAATTCTGAACATCTCTAAACCAACCTGGAAGTATTTCAATAACTGTCTAACAATGTCACTGTGGAAGACCATTTGTTAGGGGGTTTTAAGACCTCTCATCCAAGGCCCCACTAGAATTTTCTGGCACTTTCTATTGCCAAATAAGAGAGCTGCAGATGTTCAGTGGAAAATGCTGTGATTACATGATTTGTCTGTTGGAGGTGCCAAACACACAAACACTGTGTGGTTTGAAGGTTGCAAAGGATAAAAGAAAAAAAAAAAAGACAGTAGGTCAGACCTGGGAAGTCAGCCTTTTCCGCCTGTCTTATGATGAGATTAGGACTCAGACAGGTTACATCTTAGAACATTTGTAAAATATTTTAATACCTTTATCAACTGCAGTATTTTCCACTTTCAAGCAGTTAGTCTTACTCAAGATAAGCTTTCACTTGTGTGGCAGAAAGCAATCCTAGTAAATCATGGATTTTATTTCCCCTACATGGAATTCTGATTTGTCACACATAATCTGTCACCTAATTCCATGAGCCCTCTCCCCCCCACAAACTCCTTTCCTCCCATCTTCTTTTCCTGGCTTTGATGTTCAATCACTTTAAGTATCAAATTAATTCCCACTCACTTTTAATAGTTGTCATAGAATACAAGGTGGGGGAATATCTTCTACATATTGAAAGGTAGAGGATATTTCATATTTGATCCGTCTATAGAAGGATATCTCATATAGTGGAAAAGGCAGCTTAGGAGTCAGGCACATACATCAGTGCAAATACCATCCCTATGAAAACATTCCTTTTAACCTAAGTTTTCTTATCTCCAAAATGGCAGCATCAAGACCACCTCAGAGAACTACAGTAAGAAAGATGGTATGTAAAGTGCCTAGAAGAATGACTGGAGTCCAAAACACATTGATAATAGATTAATACATGCCAGGTGCTATACTTGGTTCTAATGCCACAAAGACAAAGAAAGTAGTGTCCCTGCTCTCCATGAAGCAATGGCACTGAATATAACGAGAAGTAGCTATCATGATTACTTAAACTTTCTATTCTGTTGACAGACCATACCAACAATATTAAAAACAGTATTTTAAGTGTAGCTCTAATAAATATCTAAGCAAGCTGCCATGGAAGCAAGGTTAGGAGAAAAATTTCTTTGCAAATAAGAATTATAATGGGGAGTCCAGGCAACCATAAAATGGTAGTGATTTGTTGAGCTGAACTTTACACAGAAGTGGATAGAGGAAGTGGAAAGAGGAAGGAGGCAGAACAACATAAAAAGACCCAAGGGTAGGAGACCACATGGAATGTAGACAACAGTCAGACATCTTGTAAAATCAGAGTACAATACATACCAGGAGGGGAGGCTAGAAGGGCAAAGTCATCAACTGTCAAGAGCTTTAGATGACACTGAAGAGTGTGGACTTAGGAGATAGTCATACGGGGAACCACTGATTCTCCTCACATGTAAAATCTCTAAGTCTGTGCTCTATTAAAGGA
>NC_043704.1:108663262-108664627 GCF_006229205.1 Suricata suricatta | reverse complement strand
AAGACAACTTAGAAAATCTTCTAAGCTTCCAAAGATTTAGATATGAAGTGTAAAGTTGATTTGGGGTTTCAATCCTAGCTTTATTTTATGACTACAGTAACTTATGTGGTTACCATATACTCAAAAAGTAAAGAGGATTTTCTGCATGCATTATCTCAATTCTTTAAAATCCCTGAAACCAGTTTTATTTTTGAATAGGTATTGTTTGTATTTTATATTTGATACTTCAGAATACTAGTAACTTTTTCAAAGTTACATTGGATAAGTAGTGGTATTGTCAAGTCCTGGACCCCAACTAGTCTGATTCTGGAGTGTGAGTTCTATGTAAACTTTCTCCATTGATTTTACTATAACAGGTTTCTAATTTCCCCTGAGATGTGAAAAACGAATGTGATATGTTACACATTTTTTTAAATAAACTGTAAGACTGTTGATGATTTAATTGCCATTTATGCAGCACCTACTAGGTTCCTTGGAAGTTGCTAGGTGATTTTACCTTTGATGACTATAACCATTATTTTTTAAAAAAATATTCTTGATATGAAATCCTACCTGTTAATTTGTTCCCACTGCCCTCATTCAAAAGGGAAGACCCCTTGTTCTATTCATTTTGTTCTAGTATAGTTTACATTCTTATATGTCCACTTGAACCTAATTATATGGTATCCCTCTGGGGCTAGCTAGAGATAAAGATGAAAAGAGATGAGCCCACCTGAGGCTCCTTGTTCACTGAAGGATGATATTCCCCCTGTGCCATGAGCCCAATGCTGGAGAACTTTGCTTCTACACTGTGAACACCTTTTTCCTTTTAAAATAAAATCATGGTCCACTGCTGAGCCTATAACCAGAAACACTTAGTTAGTGAAAACCACAGGCAGATCTATTGTAGAATGTGAAAACTTTGTCCTAACACAATTTCATCTGAAATTTTATATTCTTTGACTCTCTAGGGAGAGAAAGAAAGGAAACAGAAACAAATGAGAGAATAGGAATGGATATTATGACGGGTCTAGCCAAGCAGTAGGTTGCCATACAGAAACACAGAGAGTGGTTTCTGCAGGTCCCACAAAAGCCTATCATAAGACCAGGAATCAGAAGTGCTGTACCTGAAGACAAATGCCACACATCATAAAAAAATGGATCAGTGTGAGAGAAAAGTAGGACAGCTATTCTTTTCCTTTCCTAAATAGCTTGATAACTCTGTCGGTCTGGCAAAGAAAATTGCTTCTTAGTATTGGTCAGTATATGGATAGCCAGTCATCAGAAAAATACCCCCTTCCCCCTAATCTTTCTCCTATCTTGAGGAAGGAAAATAGATACTAGAGAAAGGGTGTAGGTAGACAGGGATCAGCTGTAGCAAAAAAG
>NC_043704.1:108655771-108663162 GCF_006229205.1 Suricata suricatta | reverse complement strand
GAAAGGGTCAGACACAAAATAGAGTAATGCATCCTTGGTAGTGCAGGGAAAAATATAAAGGGAACATCAGGTTTATCAGGAAGATTTTTCCTTGGGTCCAGCACCCTTCCCTGCTCAGCTTACTCCTGGCTGGACTCATGATCAAGTCCTGGGAGGCAGGAGGTGTGGAGTAGAGTGTAGAGCTTCTAAGTTGAAGTTGAAATAACTTTTCATTTAACACAGGGGCATCATGTATCTAGAACACAGGGAACATGACTCTAAGAATTATAATGACAAAGATGTCCAGTAGCTTGAGTGCTTTGAGCTCCATACAGAGACAGCAGGAAGAGCTTTCCCAGCTCTGTGGAAGGGGCAGTACAATGGCAGGCTAGTCAGGGCCAGAAGATGTGGTGGTTCCATTCTAGGAAGGAGATAAATGGCATGGGGAAAGAAAGCAATCCAAACATGGATGCCCCAAGGTACCAGATTAGACTACATTAGGAGTTCAGGTAAATAGCTCTTATGATTCCTTGAGATCTCCACTCTGTGGTACATGCAGGAGTTTATGACCCTGTACTAATAGAATTCACAAGCAGGTTATAGTGATATGTATCCCCCAGAATGTGCACTTTAGCTAGGAATAAAGGACTCCTGGTGCCACAATTCTATCAATTTCTTCTCAGAGACCCATGAGGCAGTCCACCTAGCCCAATGTTTCTCTTTCAAGGATCAGGGCTTACATCTCAGTTGGGCCGACCTACGTGACCCAATCACCTCTCGCACCGCCTCCTGGAATAAAACTCTATTCCAGTTAGGCTACACCTTCCTAACTATACAGCACTCAGCCTTGTCTCTGTATTTTCTTATGCTTTTTCCATGCCCAAGTCAGTTTGCCCACTGACATCAAGTCTGTGCATCTACATATCAGTATAAATTTCACTAATCATTTCCCTGTATTTGCATTCTCAGCATCTTAGCAGACATTTCATTGTTGCTTTAGAGTTGTTGACGGTGTATGTATATTTAGATTAAGCATTTTGACTTAGACTTTAAGGAACACAGATGTTAAATGCCATCCTTAATTAATCAATGAGGGTTTACCAAACTTTTATGTACTCAGCAATGTTCTGGATACACATAAAGAAAAGATCCTATTTACCATTCCCAAGAGTTTGCTAGCATAGCACTTTCAGAACAATAGGAGACAATAGTAATTGAATGGGCAAACACCACTAAATGTAGGAATAGTCAGAGATGGTTTCAAAAGAACAATGAAATTAGAATTTGGTCTTGGACAAGAGTACAGGAAGGAAAATGGCAAGCAGCCTCCCTTCACTGTAGAAGCTCATCCTACATGCCTCTCTCCCCAGTATATAGTCAGATTTGCCATTCCCCAAAACAATATGTATATCCACACTTTTGTTCACATAGTTCCCCCTGCTATCTTTCCTACTTGATAAAACCCCATTAACCTTCAAAATCTAGATCAAAAATTTCTTGGTAATCCTTTGCTTCTCAAGTTAAATCTAATTACTGAATTCACAGAAATTCATTCATTCCTCAACTACTACAGACTTACCACATTAGTAGTAGCCAATTTGCTTTTTTTTTTTCCTACTTAAATTCAGATTCCTTCATCTGCATTTTGGAGTCTTTGACTTGGGAACCTATCCTTGTATGGTTAATAATGGGACACTGTAGGTATTCCAGTTGAATAGAACATTTTAGTTGTACATTAAAAATCACTTCCAAAACTCCGCAGCTTTATATAATTAACTCTTGATTTCTGTGAGTTAGGAATTCAGGCATGGCTCAACCAGGGTCCTTTGGCTCAGGGTCTTATAAATCTGTGATCAAACAATGGGCCAAGGCAGCAGTCACCTCCAGACATTGCTGAAGAAGGATATGTTCCAGGCCTAACTCAGATGGCTATTTGCATGGCTCAGGTCGTCACTAGCTACTGGCCAGAGACATCAATTTCTCCTCAAGTAGGCCTTTCATTAGGGATGCTCACAAAAGGTGACTGGCTTCTCTCTCAAAGAGAATGAGAGAATGCTCCCAAGACAGAAACCACAGTCTTTTCTTACAGCAATCTTTACAATATTTACTTCTCTCATATGATATTCCTTAGAAACTGGTCAATAAATTTAGCCTATACTCAAGGTGAAGGGATCACACAGGGGCATGTATTAAGAAAAGAGGGTGATTATTAAAAGCTGTCTCATAGGATACCTTCAACAAAGAAGTTGGCAGGAAAGCTAAAGGATGAATGGGAGCCAGATCATAAAAGACCTTATGATGCCATACTAAAGAATCTGGAATTCATCTAGTTGTGGAACATTCAACACAATTATCACACAAGAAGCTCACACATTAAGCAGATTATTGCTCACGCATTAAGCAGATTACTCTGAATGTTTAAGAATGTTTGAGGGGTACCTGGGTGGCTCAGTTGGTTAAGCTTCTGACTTTGGCTCAGGTCATGATCTCCTGGTTCGAGAGTTCAAGCCCTACACTGGGCTCTCTGCTGTCACCACAGAGCCTGCTTCAGATCCTCTGTCCCTCTCCCCTGTACTATCTTGCTCTGTCTCAAAAGTAAATAAACATTAAAAAAAAAAGATAAATGTTTGAGATGTACTCATTGGTTTATTGTGATATTTGAAGTCGAAAGCTAGTTAAAAGGCATTTATACCAACTTGTGAAGTCTTCCTTGAGAATTCATTTTTTTCTTCAAGTATTTTGCTCCAATCCTTCAAGGTTCTTTTGAGCATCAAAAAATGTGAAAATTTTTAAATACTTGTGATAAGGTATTCTTGCCAATGGTTATACAATATCTCACATGTATGAAAAGGTACATTTGCAAAGAGCTTTAAAAATCAACTGTCAAAGTCAAAGACAGATCGAGAAGTATTACAGATTGAAGGAGACTAAGGAGATGGATGATTAAATGCAAGATAGCATCCCAGATATGATCCTAGAACAGATACAAAGACATCAGTGGAAAAATTGGGAAGGCCAACCAAAACATGAAGCTCAGTTAGCAGTACTATATCAGGGTTAATTCTGTAGCTTTAATAGATGTTCCATGGTTAACATTACAGAAAATGGAGTGATAGAAAAACTTACCTTCACAATATTTCCATAGATCAAATTTCAATATATAACCTTATTTTTATTTTAAATTCATGTTAGTTAACAAAGTATAGCATTGGCTTCAGTAGTAGAACCCAGAGGATTCACTTACACAAACACCCAGTACTAATCCCAACAAGTGCCGTCAAGGCTCATCACCCCCTCCCCCACCACAACACCCCACTCCTTTTTCAACCCTCGGTCTGTTCTCTGTATTTAAGGGCCTCTTCTGGTTTGCCTCCCTCTGTTTTTATCTGATTTTTCCTTCCCTTCCCCTATGTTCATTTGCTGTGTTTTCTAAATTCCACCTATGAGTAAAATTGTACAATATTTGTCTTTCCCTGACTTATTCTGCTTAGCACAATACACTCCAGCATTTTTTAAAAAGAAACATCAGGAACAGAACATTTAGATACATAGATGACAATTCCAGAAGAAACTTGGATGTAACTGTGGTTAGAAATCGCTAGTCTTAAAAATAAAAAGATATCACTGGTCTTGTTATGTTGAGGAAAACAACTTAAAAATCAGGCTCTGTGGGTGGTAGAAATGCTTCCAGACCCCCGGCTGCGGCGGCTCAGTGAGGAAACAGAGCTCACCACATTCTCAGGAGGTTTTCAGGCTGATAAAGATGTTAGGCAAAAGCCCTTTGGGAAAAATCTGAAATTGTGTATTAATCGGATGGAATTTTTATGATTTTTTGTTCAAGAACCCATAGTTCACATTTAAAGGGAAAGCAGAGCCCTATTACAAGAGGTACTAAGTGTGCACATTGTAAAACCAGAGAATTTTATTTTTCTCCTGAAATATGGAAGCAGGTAGGAATAGTAATTTATGTTCTTTTGAATTAGAGAAAGGGGTCTTGGCAGAGCTTTCTTTCCTTGTGGTGTATTTTGGTCTAGATGTCCAAAATAACCCCCTATTTACCCGCCTTCTAATCAAATGAAAAAAAAATTTTATAATAGTTTATTGTCAAATTGGTTTCCATATAACACCCAGTGCTTCTCCCCACAAGTGCCTCCCACCATGACCATCACCCCCTCCCTCCCCCTCCCCCTTCAGTCCATGGTTCTAGTATTCAGTAGTCTCCCTTGAT
The DNA here is from genome assembly GCF_006229205.1 of Suricata suricatta. NCBI lineage: Eukaryota > Metazoa > Chordata > Mammalia > Carnivora > Herpestidae > Suricata > Suricata suricatta. Next base: position 108,658,955 of record NC_043704.1, on the reverse strand, counting down.
CTGTGTCCCTCACTCTCCCCTGCTCTCTTTCCCCCTTCCTCTCCCCATGGTCCCCTGCAAGGTCTCTCCTGTTAGACCTATGAATGCAAACATATGGTATCTATCCTTCTCTGCCTGACTTATTTCACTTAGTTAAAATTTTCACCTTGAGAGTGTCATGCTGAGTTTTCTGAAAGAGGTCATTCCAGCTAGTTACCCATGTAGCAGGATGAATCTGGCACAGTGATGCTTGGTAGATGTTTTTCTTTACTTATTCCAGCTATTAACTGCTTTACCCAGAATAGGGCTAGATCCTGAGTAAAGAGAACTTTTAAATTAAAGAAAAATCACCTCTTGATCTGTTTTTAACTTCAGATTTGCAAGCAAATCTTAAAGGTAACTATGCTACACCCCTTGCCATTTGAACAAGAATGCTTGCAGTGGTACTGTTTCTTGCTGCCTCCAAAGGCTAACTTGGACACCATGAATTACATGATAAGTAAATGCTTAATGTAACAGAAACATAAGAGCCAGTGTGCCCAAACCTATAGAAAAGTATACTTTAAAAATCCTTAATAAATGTCTAACATGTATAGGATGTAGTTACCAATTAACCAGCAAAATTTAACTGCCCACTCTGTGCTTACCATTGCAAAATATTTAGTGGAGTATTTTGTATATATGCATGTGTGTGTGTGTGTGTGTGTGTGTGTGTGTGTGTGCGCGTGCGTGCGCACTTGTGTATAAAGGGTATCTTTAAGATGTCTGCTATGGGATATATTATATCCCCCCAAACCCCTATCTTGAGGCCCTAATCTCCAATAGGACAGTCTCTGAAGAGGCTGCCATTGGGAGGATATTGGGTTTAGAGGAGTTCATGGAGGCGGGGCCCTCATGATGGGATTAGTACCCTTAAAAGAAGGGACACCAAAGAGCTTGCTTGTCTACTTACTCTCTCACTCCCTGCTATGTGAAGACATAAAAGGTAGCCATCCACAAGCCAGGAAGAGAGCCCTCACTGGGGATCAAACCATACAGTACTTTGACCTGGATTTCTCAGACTTCCGAACAAAAAAGTTTTAAGCTATCAGGTCTATAATATTTTATTATAGAGCTAATAAAACAGTCTAAGAAAACACAGCAGAACATTAAGTCCTAAATTGTCATGTTTACTATAATTTGGTAAAAAAAAGTGAAAGTAAGAGTGATTAAGGAATGGGTTTTGGAGGATTTGGAATTTGATCTGATCCTTGCAGGCCTTTCCAGCGCATTAACTGGACTCAGGTGTCTTCACCCAATATGCTTGGTCTCTGCTGGTCCTAGTTCCATGCTGACCATTCCTAGGCCTCACCAGTCATCAGGAGCCACAGGAGACTCACTGGTTTTCGAACTTGTATCGGCCAGAAGGAGCCCCATCCTTGATGCCCCCTTGAGCAGACCCATCCAGATTAGTCTTCCATAGCCACTGGAGTTTGGACTCAACAGGACTTTCACCAGCAGCTCCTTGATGCTCAGGCCTCTGGACTCAGACTGAATTACACTGCAGATTTCCTGGTTATCTGTTTTGCAGAGGACAGACTGTGAGACTTCTTGGAGTCCTATGCTGTGGGAGCCAATTCCATAATAAATCTCCTCCTATATCCAATTGGTTCAGTTTCTCTGGAACTCTAATCCAGATGGTCTCAAGTTTATAGCAGGAAGTGCAGGAAAGATAATAGCAAAGAAACAGGTCTTGTTCTTACTTGCAGCATTTCTACCCCAACATAACAACTAACAAGAATTGGCTGCTACCACAGTGGAACTCATGAACACAGCAGTTGTTCACTAGCCAAATAAATCACCTTAATATTTGAGAAATTATATGTGTGCAGCAATGTGGCACAGCACAAACAAGTTTACAAGAATGAGAGAAGTACTTAAGTATTTCATTTTATTTTATAGTATTTGAATAATTCATGATTAAGTTAGAAAGGAAGAGGTAAATGTATTGAGACAGGCCATTAGCTTCTCCATGGTTTTAGCCAGTTGTCCTCTAACTTGCATCAGAATCTGAATGTGCAATTTCCAACTCCTTTGAGGAAGGGGGTATGGTGTGGGCAGACCAAGAATTTACATTTCTCACAAACATAGGTGCTACCAATGCTGGTCCAAATATCACATTTTGGGAAATGCAAGTCTAAGAAAATGATTCATAATCATCATTTTTGCATGAGCAAAATCTGTTAAGAATTACATCTAGTTGCCTATTACTCAAGAGTTTGACAGACCTCTTCCGTATGTATAGTTAGCAGCCCTCTCTGTCAATTCCTTATAGTTAAAATGCACAATTGTGCAACAAAGGAATAAGAAGCAGGAAAACATTCTTTCCATTTGATTATTTTAATACAGTAAGAAGATCATAAGATAGTCAACATCAAGAAGGAAAATTCTTTTAATTTAAGGGCTTTGCCTCATATAACCCCAACCTGAGTTAGCATTAAAAATTGGTTTTGCATGGAGGTCATTGAAGTGGTCAGATGTTTTTATTAATCTATGTAGCACTTTTATATATTGGGCAACCCAGTTGACAGCTGAGTAATGCCACTAATGTACAACTGTTATACTCATTTAAAATAACAAACACAACCTTGGAAGGCACTATTTAATCAGGCTGCCTAAATATGGTCTTCCAAAACCTAAAGACTGCAAAATGAAACATTTGTTCTATACTTAGAAGTTTTTTCATGAACTTTAGGACATTATACTGCTTAAAATAAGAAATTCCTACCCTACTTGGAAATGATTTCATAGAAGTAACCACCAGAAAACCAGTTACAAACCAGCCCCAAGCTGTCAACATCATGTACTTCAACAACCACACCTCTGAGAAAAGTCAATCAACATTCCTGGCTGGGAGCCAACTTACCCTTAAATATTTTCTACTTCCAAAACTGACCAATTCTGAAACTCAACTGTTTCACAAACCCTATAGGAAGTTCATTGCTTTGCTCAGAAACTAATGACCACAGCTCTACTGAAGTAAGCAATTAATTCATTTAAGTGGGGAAAACATTTACTTTTCCTTTCAAATACTTCCTTTGGCCCTGTGCGTTAGGGATTATCCATTGCTGAGACTGATTACTTGCTCTTCCTAATACTTAATTGAAGTATGTGTAATCATCTCACTGGTCAGTAGGATCTATACCAGTGGTTCCCTAGGAGGGGC
>NC_043704.1:108642240-108655671 GCF_006229205.1 Suricata suricatta | reverse complement strand
GTGTGTGTGTGATCTAAGTGGTACTCTCTCATACACAGGAATAAAATGAAAACCCAAGTCAGTTCTAGAGAAAGCCTATCAGAAGTTCAACCTACTCTTGAAACTTGAACTGAGATTTTATAGAATTTAAATTCATGTAGTTGTTTTAAAGGTTTTTTAAAAAGCAGAATGCTTTTTAGAAAAATATTACTTAAAACCTTTCTATGGCTTTTCAAACACCTCTGATTAACTGGCAAAGCTGACTCTTATTTTAGCATTTGTCAATGGGACCAGGCTTCTAATATTATTCTGACTTTTCATGCTTTTCCTTTCAAAATCCATCATTTTTTATGTGATAATTTATCATCTTCAGACTGTAATCTCAGTCACTGTGTCATACCAAAAATTGGAAATTCATGGTTAATAAATCTCTGGGAAAGAAGTCAGCAAAAACAGAAAAATGGTTTTAGGTCTAGTGCTAGGTTACTCAGCACTGTAGGCAGCCTGTGAAAATGGTTGGGGCACCAAAAACATTTTTAAGAGTTTTATATTTGTTCTTAAGAGGTTTTTCCATATTTGGGGAAAAAGTCAGACCTTCTTTGGATTTTCTCATATTTATCGTAAAGTTTAATTTTTGTTTAAGTTGAAACATATTTGAGGTAAGAAAATCATTTTTTCCACTACTTGGGGCCCCGCATTTAACACACTTCTAGATAAGGTCTGAGTGCCTTTGCAATGCAGCGAGAGAGGAAAAATTACAAATAAAAACCTTGGAACAAAGAAAATGCAAATCTGGATAGGACGACTTCAGTTTCTACACAACAATCTCTCTAAATAAAAGATGCTCATAGAACTAGGTGGAGAAATTTCCAGGACAAGTTTTCAAAGCAAGTTTGCCCTTTCCTCAGTTGGGGTTCATTTCTACAGTCAACAACAACAACAAAATTTTCGTTCACTGCTGAATTTCCAAAGTTTCTAGTTGCTCCCCAGTGTTTCACACAAATTTTACTTTACTACAGTTTCAGGGCATGCTGGCAATATACAGTACATTATTAAAGACACACAAGAACATTAAAAATTAAAATCAAACAACTTACAGTTCTGTGCTCATCTCCAGCCTCTGAGGAAACACCAACACCTCTGAAAACCAACCCACACCCTGCTTTAAATAGGTACATACTTAAAAACATCACGAGAAGAGTCCCGGGCTCTACACAGCTGCTTTCAATCCTTGGCATATACTGGAATCACCTGGAAAATTTGAAAAACAAGGTAGCCAGTGAACCAGCCCCAGAATCTGAGTTAAGTGATCTGGGGACAGGCAGTAACTCTGGAATGCTTATGAAGCACCCAGGTGATCTTACTATGCACTCAGGGCTGAAAACTGCTGCTCTACGGGCACCAGCGAGGCTCAGTTCCTTGAGTGTCTGACTTCTGATTTCGGCTCTGGCCATGATCTCCTAATTGTGGGATCGACCCCCCACATTGGGCTCTGTGTTGACAGTGTGGTGTCTGCTGGGGATTCTCTCTCCCTCCCTCTTTCTACCCCTCCTCCACTTTCAGTCTCTCTCAAAATAAATAAACATTAAAAAAAAAAAAAAACTACTGCTCTAAACCTAAAACTGATTCAAACTACAGTGAAACATCTTGGGTGGTTAATGTCTTTATCATGTGTTACTTTTTACTTAGGAAACAAGATTTTAAAATTTAGCTCACTGAAATTGCATCAATATAAAACTATATCCTTAATTTCATACTTTTTTCCAACTGCCATATACAATGAATCAGAAAACAAATTCTTATCCTGTAATAATCAACATCAAAAGACAGACTACATTTGCTAGAAGAGAATCTCAGCTCCTCAGAAATTGCTCAGATGGATTTACAAATGGGTGACTCTATTCTTCTGACCTTCAACATTCCTCTTTACTGAAAGCCTGCTCCCACCCTCATCTTCCTCTGGCACTCAGCAAACAAATGGAGAAAGACTGGCACGGGGAAATGTTTAGCAAGCAGCTCTCTGGGTGAAGAACGATGGAGAGAGCCCTGCTTTGTAGCATTTGCCGATTTTTCATGTTGTACGTGCTCCCTCCATGGCCTTCCTCCCGGCTTGCAGAATTTTAGAAAATTCAACAATCTTCTGAGCCAGTATGAGCCAGTCCCAACCCCCTGCTACAAAATTAGTATGTTTGTGTATCAGAGGCCTGGACCAGTAGAAATTCAGATTTAGTCCCACCCGACACATTACTTGGCATATCTCTCTAAAAATATCAATTTGAAAACTCTGACCTGAGGAACTACCCTCAGATGGAGAACATTCTTTTTTTTTTTTAATGTTTTATTTATTTTTGAGACAGAGAGATTCAGAGCATGAGCGGAGAGGGGCAGAGAGAGGGGGAGGCACAGAATCTGAAACAGCCTCCAGGCTCTGAACTAGCTGTCAGCACAGAACCCGACGCGGGGCTCGAACCCACGAACTGTGAGATCATGACCTGAGCCGAAGCTGGATGCTTAACCAACTGAGCCACCCAGGCGCCCCAGAGCAGCAGTCTTAAGAGTAAACTCAGTAACAGACTAAAATCCCACCTTAACCACTTAATATCTAGGAAACCTTGTGACATTTCTCTGTGTATCAGTTATTTCCCCTGAAAAATGGAGATAATAATAGTACCTGCTTATCATAGGGTCATTACAAGAAATATATGAAATCATACAGGCAAAACATTCAGCAGAGTGACTCTATGAAACATTCTATTGCTATGACTCGGTATCAAGAAAATATGGGCAAATGAGAGTCTAGTGAGGTATACAGTATTATCCACACTTGAAAAAAATGTGAACAAGAAATGAAATATCTTGCCCAAGATTATGCATTTAGTAAAATGTGAGACAGAATATAGACCCGAGTCAACCTGACCCTGAAGCTCCTATTCTCTCCATACAAGTTCTTCCTTTTGAAGGGAGAGGCCATAACAATGCTAATGGATTCTCTAAGATGCTCACTTTTCTGGGAAGTGATTTGGATTACCAGGGTCCCAGTGCTAAGTTTATGTTTTTTACAAAGGGTCAAAGTTGGGACAGTTATATAAGCTATAAAGCACCCTTCCAACTGATTTGAGGCAGATTTCTGCAGTAGGCTCCTATTTCTTTGCTCCCACACCTCTCCTCCATAGGCATTGCACTTTTCCACCCAGAGCATAAGCAAAAGTCAAATAATGTAGCTTGAACAGCTAACTGCTTCTTATCCTGCCTAGATCAGAGCTGTGTCCCAACACTCTTATTCACACCCTCAGAAGCTGTGCTCTCTGCCACCCCACGAGGCCGTAGTCTATCAGCCAGCCAGGTACTTTCCTCTACTTCCCTTCTGGCCATCTTTCTCAGTGATTGGGTCTTCTTAGAAGTGACAACATACACCCTTTCCTAAAATGTCTGTGGAACAAACAAAAGGTCTTAAATATATTAATGGTTTTAAAAAAAGGCATTATTTGCCCAAATAAATTTGGGAAGTCCTAGGCTAAACAAAGTTTAATACTAGAGCCTTTAATATTACAATTCATATTAGGTGTCTTCAAGGAAGTATATAATATGCAACATTTGCAAATAAAATTTTAGGAAAATGGAATGCCCCTGGTTCACCCACACTGTTTTCATTGTTTTCTGAAAATAGTAGTGGAAACTCATTTGTCCTTGTCCTCACTTGCTGGTCCTGCAAAGCAGATCCACTAGCAAAAATATTCCATTAATATTCCAAAAATATTCCAATTATTCCATTAATAATAGTTATTGCTTAGTGAGTTATACCATACAGCTGCAAGAATATGGCACAAAACATTTAGAACAGGTCCCTATCTGGGGCTGACTTTGTGATTCACTTTTCACTGAATAGAAAACTCTTAAAACGCAAGAAGCAGAACTTTCCAAGCATGTCTGAAATATGTGGATAAATGGTTAATTTGATAATAGACGCTTGGGGTAGTTGCAATAATGAAGAGGACTTTTATTTGGATTGGAGCATAAACCAATACATGAAAACGATGTAAACTGATTACGCAGAATAAAGAGATGATAACACGTATTAGAGGCTAACCGGAGAAAGCTGACCTGAGTCAACAGTAATCTGTTGGAAAACATGATTTGAGTCCCAACTGCATTTTCCTTTTTCACGGGGCATTTTTTCCATGCATTTTTTCCTTCTCTCTTATCATCATTTGATTTTTACAGACAGGCTGGAATACTGCCAGGTTAATTTTATTACATTTTAAATGGCCTAATTTTTATTCCTATATTACCCTATTATAGATAATCTGGGGCTGTTTCCCATGTTGTTGAACCTTCTCATGTCACCTTTGCACCACAGGTTTTTCACGTTTAATTTGAGTGAAAGTTCAATCTCTTTAATCTGCAATTGTGACAGACTGCAACTTCTTTAAGCTGAAATGTTGCTTTCCCTCTTTTTAAAAAAGGTAAGGCAGTGATGAAAATATCAATTAGATTTGTCCTCTCAACTATAGTGTTATCAAATAATGTCTTACTTACTTAACTGCTCTGATAAATAACAATGCTAGCTAAGTATAATATCATGTTAACTTGGGGAGAAATTAGGTTGCTAAAAATATCAAATATATCAGGAAGCAAGTGGAGGGTGTTTAAATTTTCTCATTTTGGAAGTATCAGCATCTTGCTATGCTTTGGAAATAAATAAGCCCTGGAAAATGGTTTTTTTAAATATCTACAAATTGTTGCAACTATTACTGTTTTAAGGACCTGCTTCAGGTAATGGCCAGTTGAAGTGCTATGAATACCTGCCAGGAGATGTAGCATATATGTACCAAATAATAGGTATTATTATAATAAGATGAAAAGCACTATAGATTGACTCTACCGGCTACATTCAATAAGTCCAAAAAATAAAACAGACACGAAGTAGAGTGGTTATAATGGATAGTTTGCATAGTAAGCTGCTACTTACATAATTTGTTGTAAGAGCTTGCTAATGATGAGGAAGAGAAGTAAAAGGAAAGGAAAGATCGAGAATGAAGGCAACAATAGCATCCTTACTTTATTAGGCAAGGGAGGCTAGCAATCAAAAGAAATCATAGATTCTTGATTCAAAACGTTCAAAGTTAGCTTAAATAACAATTGTAGCATTAAAATATCTGGGGAAACCAATGGACTAAACCTATCTTCATAAAAAAAAAGGTGAGGAAAAACTATACACTGAATATAGATCTATATATAGAAAAGCACGTGTATGCTGTTTAATATGATATCAGAAAGAGTTGGCCCTTCAACGTGGGAGATAGTGGTGCTACCCCCGAACAACTGAAAGTCTACCTGTAACATTTTTCTAACTTTAAAAGCTACTTGTACAGAAAGCCTTTTGTTATTTTTTTACTGAGGAATAGCCGACATAACAACACTATTTCAGAGGTACAGCATAGTGATTCCGTATCTGTATATACTGCATAATGAACACCACAGCAAGTCTAGTTAACATCCTGCACCGCACACAGTTACTGATTCTTCCTTATGAGAACTTTTAAGATTTACTTTCTTAGGACCTTTCAAATATGCAGCACAGTATTAATAACGACAGTCACCAGGCCATACAGGACAGCCCCCTGACTTGTTAATTTTAGAACTGGAAGCTTGCACCCTTTGGCCCCCTGTGCCCATTTTCCTCATGCCCTACCCTCTGCCTTTGGCAACCACCAATCTGTTCTCCATATTATGGAGCTTGTTTTTCCGTCTGTTTAAATTCCACATATTAGTAAGTTCACATGTACTTGTCTTTCTTATTTCACTTAGCATAATGTCCTCAAGTTCCATTGTAGAAAGTGTTTTAATGATAATTCACTTTGAGTGTAAGTGATATAATGATATAATGAAAGACTGTTATTAGAAATGAATTTATAATTCTACATTTGGAAACTAAACATCATCCAGGTAGTACTCTGGACCTAATCTGCAATCATTATTACATTCAAATTCTCTAGCCTTTGGCTGTTCAAAAAATATTAATATTAAATATGCTTTTGCTTATTAAAAAATAACCCTTATATTTGTGAGAACATGTATATTGTTATTTGGTTCTAAAGTGATGGTCATATGAGTATATACATAGTATTATTTTAGTATTTTGGTTAAATGTAATATAAATCTGCACTTTGGCATTGTGGTTAAGGAATGAGAGGGCGTCCAGCAATTGCACTGCTAGATATTTATCCAAGAGATACAGGTGAGCTGTTTTGAAGGGGTACATGTACCCTAATGTTTAAGCAGGGTTATCGACAATAGCCAAAGTATGGAAAGAGCCCAAATGTCTATCGACAGATGAATGGATAAATATGTGGTATACATATGCGATGGAGTCTTTACTGGGCAATCAAAAAGAATGAAATCTTCCCATTTGCAATGTGGATGGAACTTGAGGACATTATGCTAAGTGAAATTAGTGAGAGAAAGACAAATATCATATAACTTCACTCATATGTGCAATTTAAGATACAAAACAGATGAGCATAACGGAAGAGAAGCAAAAATAATATAGAAAAAGGGAGGGAGGTGGGAGAGGACAAAACATAACACTCTTAAATACAGAGGACAAACTGAGGGTTGCTGGAGGGGGTTGTGGGTGGGGGGTGGGCTAAACGGGCAACGGGCAGGAAGGAAGACACTGGTTAGGATGGGGATGTACGCTGGGTGTTATATGTAGGGGATGAATCGCTGGAATCTACTCCTAAAATCATTATTGCACATGATGCTAACTAACTTGGATGTTAATAAAAAAATTAAAATAAATTTAAAAAATAATTCTGAAAAACAATGAATGCGGGTGCCTATATCCAGCAGCACCTACAGAGATAACTGTTGTTGGACTTGTAAACTCGGGGTCACTGCAGAGAGCTGCGCCCCACCTGGAAGCATAACAGAGAGAGCGCAGGGTGGACAGGTAAGCAGGTCTACCAAGGAACATAAAATAGGAGTGCACACTTGAGGCCACTCCACAGCAATTACATGTCAACAATGAATCCTTGAACTACTATCTCATTTTATGCAGAAACTTCTTTATTATAATTTTTACATTACCTTTTTAATATAGATAAATCTAAAACAATTTATAAATTACAAAAAACTAACAACTTAGTCATATACACTTAGATTTGAACTATAGAAAAATCCTCATTGATTTCATTAACTTTAAACAATTTTAGGTATAGTTGACACACAGTGTTACATTAGTTTCAACTGTACAACTTAGTGACTTGACAAGTTTATACGTTATGCTGTGTTCACTACAAGTAGAGCTACCATCTGTCCCACTACATTGCTATTACAGTATCACTGACTAGATTCCTTATGCTCTGCTTTACATTCCTGTGGCTTACTCATTCTGTGAGCAGAGTACTATAGCTCCCTCCTTCTACTCATTTTGCCTAACCTCCTTCCCTCCCCTCTAACAGCCATCAATTTGTTCTCTGTGTTTATAGATCTGATTTTAATGTTTGTTTATTCATTGTTTAGATTCCATTTATGAGTGGAGTCATATGGTATTTGTCTTTCTCAGTCTGACTTATTTCACGTAGCATAATACCATCTAGGTCTATCCATGTCTCAAATGCATGATCTCGTCCTTTTTTATGGCTGTGTAATAGTCCATATTGTGTGTGTGTGTGTGTGTGTGTGTGTGTGTGTGTGTGTATCACATTTTCCTTATCCATCTATTAATAGACACTTAGGTTGCTCCCATGTCTTGGCTGTTACAAATAATTCTGCAACAAACATAGGGGTTCATATATTTTTTTGAGTTAGTGTTTTTGTTTTCCCTGAGTAAATTCACAACAGTTGAATTATTGGATCATATGGTATTTCTAATTTTAATTTCAGAAGAAACTCCATACTGTTTTCCAAGGTGGCTATACCAATTTACACTTCCACCAACCATACACAGGGTTCCTTTTTTCTCCACATCCTCACCAATACTTGTTTCTTCTCTTCTTGCTTTTAGCCATTATAACAGGTATGAGGTGATATCTTATTGTGATTTTGATTTGAATTTCCTTGATGATGAGAGACATTGAGTATCAGAAAACATGTGTCTGTTGACCACCTGTTATGTCTTCTTTGGAAAAATCTCTATTCATATCCTCTACCCATTTTTAAATTGGATTGGATTCTTTGTTTTTGTTTTTGGTGTTGAGTTGTGGAAGTTCTTTATATACCTTGGATATTAGCCACTTATCAGGTACATCATTTGCAATATCTTCTCTTATTCCATAGGTGGTCCTTTTGTTTTTTTTTTTTTTGATGGTCTCCTTTGCTGTGCAAAACCTTTTCATTTTGATGAAGTCCCAATAATTTATTTTGTTTTTATTTCCCTTGGCTTAGGAGACATATCTAGAAAAAATATTGCTATGGCTGATGTCAGAGAAATTACTACCTCTGCTCTCTAATAGGATTCTTATCATTACAGGTCTCACATTTAGGACTTTAATCTGTTTTGAGTTTATTTTTGTGTATGGTATTAGAAAATACTCCAGTTTAATTTGTTTGCACGTTGTCCAGTTTTCCAAGTACCATCTATTGAAGACAATATCTTTTCCCCATTATATATTCTCACCTCCCATGTCATAGGTTAATTGACCATATAAATATGGGTTTATTTCTGGGATATTTATTCTGTTCCATTGATCTATGTGTCTCCTTTTGTGCCAGTATCATACTGTTTTGATGACAACTTTGTAGTATATCTAGAAATCTGGAATTGTGAAATCTCTAGCTTTGTTCTTTATCAGGATTGCCTTGGCTATACGGGGTCTTCTGTAGTTCCATACAAATTTTAGTATTATTTGTTCCAGTTTTGTGAAAAATGCTGTTGCTATTTTGAAAGGCATTGCTTTGGGTAATGTGGATGTTTTGACACTATTAGTTCTTTCAACCCATGAACATGGCATATCTTTATATTTGTTTGTGTAATCTTAAATTTCTCCCATCAGTGTTTTATAGTTCTCAAAGTACAAGTCTTTCATTTCTTTGGCTAAGTTTATTCCTAGGTATTTTGGGTGGGATTTTTTTATGATTATAAATGGTATTATTCTTTAAATCTCTCTTTCTATGACTTGTTAGTGTATAGATATGCTTCTGATTTCTGGGTATTAATTTTTATCCCACCACTTTACTAAATTTGTGTATTACTTCTAGTAATGCTTTAGTGGAAACTTTAGGATGTTTTATGTAGAGTATCATGTTGTTTGCAAGTGACAGTTTAACTTCTTTACCAATATGGATCCTCTTATTTCCTTTCCTTGCCTGATTGCTGAGGCTAGGACTTTCAGTACTATGTTGAGTAGGAGTGATGAGAGTGGGTATCTTTGTCTTATTACTAACCTTAGAGGGAAAGCTGTTTCTCATCATTGAAGGATGATGTTAGCGGTGGGTTTTTCATACATGGTCTTTATCATATTCAGGTATGTTCCCTTTAGTGCCTTTACTAGGTTGAGGTATGTGTCCTCTAACCCTATTTTGTTGAGAGCTTCTATCATAAAAGGATGCTGAATTTTGTCAAATACCTTTTCTACATTTGATATCACCATATGATTTTTATGTTTTTAAATTGATGTGGCGTGTGATACTGATTTTCAAATACTGAACCATCCCAGGAATAAATTCCATTTGATTGTGAATAATTTTTTCGTATTTTTGTATTTATAATGTATAATGTATTTAATGTGTGAAGCTTGCTAATATTTTTTTGAGGACTTTTGCATCTATTCCATCAGGGATCTTGGTCCACAGTGGTTTTTTGTTTTTGTTTTTGTTTGTTTGTTTGTTTGTTTGTTTGCAGTGTCTTTGTCTGGCTTGGGTATTATGGTAATGCTGGCCTTGTAGAATATATTTGGAAGTTTTCCTTCCTCTTCTATTTTTTGGAATGATTTGAAAAGGTATTAACTTTTCTTTAAATTTTTAGTAAAAGTCTCTTATTGTCTGGTCCTAAAAGATTTTTATTTTTTAATAGTTTTCTGATTACATATTCAATTTTGTTACTTATTATTGGTCTGTTCACATTTTCTATTTTTTCCTGCTTCAGTTTTGGAAGATTTTATGTTTCTAGGAATTTGTTCTTTTCTCTAAGTTGTCCAGTTTACTGGCATATACTTCTTAATACTATTCTCTTATAATCCTTTGTATTTTATGGTGTCAGTAGTTATTTTGCTTCTCTTGTTTCTGCATTTATTTGGGTCCTCTTTTTTTCTTGATGAGTCTGACAAAGGGTTTGTCAGTTTTGTTTATTTTTTAAAGAACAAGGTCTTAGTTTCATTGATTTCTTTTTTTAGTCTCCGTATCATTTATTTCTGCTCTGATCGTTATTTCCTTTCTTCTACCCACCTTGGGCTTTGTCCTTCTTTTTCTATTTCCTTTAGGCATAGATTAGGTTATTCATTTGAATTTTTTTCTTGTTTCTTAAGTTAGGCCTTCACTGCTATAGAATTCCCTCTTAGAACTGCTGCCACTATGTCCCAGAGATTTTGGACCATTGTGTTTTCATTTTCATTTGTCTCCATGTATTTTTTTATCTCTTCTTTTACTGCTTCATTGATCCATTGTTTTTTGTTTGTTTGTTTTAATAACATATTTAGTCTTCACATTTTTGTGTGTTTTTCTAGGTTTTTTTTCTTGTGATTTATTTCTAATTTCATACTGTTGTGGTCAGAAAAGATGCATGGTATGATTTAAATGATCTTAAATTTACTGTTTTATGACCTAATATGTGATCTTTTCTGGAGAATGCCCTATGTCTGTTTGAAAGAATGTGTATTCTGCTGTTTTTAGATGGAATGACCTTTGTGTATCTGTTATGTCCATCTAATCCAATGTGTCATTCAAAAACATTGTTTTCTTACGGATTATCTGTCTGGATGATCTGATGTAAGTGGAGTGTTAAAGTCCCCTACTATTATTATATTACCATCAATTTTTCTCTTTATGTCCAGTAAATACTTGTTTTATGTATTTAGATGATTCAGTGGTGGATGCATAGATATTTACAATTGATATATCTTCTTGTGGAAAGTATTCCTTTTTATCATTATGTAATGCCCTTCCTTATCTCTTATTACAGTTTTAGTTTTAAAGTCTATTTTATCTGATGTAATTATTACTACTCTGGCTTTTTTTTTTTTCATTTCCATTCACATGGTGAGTGTTTTTCCGCCCCCTCATTTTCAGTCTGTATGCACCTTGAGGTCTGAAGTGAGTCTCTCACAGGCAGCACAAAGACGGGTCTCGTGTGCGTGTGCATGCACATGTGTGTGTGCTAATTCATTCTGGCAGTTTAAGTCTTTGATTGGAACATCTAGGCCATTTACATGTAACGTAATCATTGATAGGTATGTACTTATTGCCCTTTTTAAAATTTGTTTCCTGGTTATTCTTGTAGTTCTTCTTTGTTCCTTTCTTCTTCTGTTGCTCTCTTTCATTGTGATCAATGACCATCTATATTGTTTTATTTGGTTTTCATTCTCTTCATTTTTTGTATGTCTATCATAGATTTTGGGTTTGTACTTACCATGAGGTTTATATATTTTATCCTAAGTAAATAATAGTTCATATTAATTTAATGGTCATTGAGGTCAAAACACATTCTTGAAAGAAAGAAAGAAAGAAAGAAAGAAAGAAAGAAAGAAAGAAAGAAAAAGAAAAAACAAAAAATCTTTTTCTTTTCCCCCTTCTGTTTCCTTTTTACTTCCTTCTCCACATGTTATGTATGTGTTGTCATATTTTACATCTTTGTATTCATATTTTCTTATGTCTGATTATGGTCATTTCTTTTCCAATTAAATAAGTCCCTTTAAACATTTTTTTAAGGTTGGTTGACTGGTGATAAAGTCCCTTATCGTTTGTTTGTCTGAGAAATTCTTTCTCTCTTTTTCAAATATGAAAGTTTGCCAGGCAGAGTATTCTTAGTTATAAGTTTTTTTTTCCTTCCAGCAATTTGAATATATCATGTCACTCCCTTCTGGCTTGCAATGTTTTCTGCTGAAAATTAAGTTCATAGTCTTATAGGTTTTCCTATGGACTTACATGTCTATTTCTTTCCCTAGGATAGGAAAAATTTCTTTTTCTCTTCTTGAGATCCCTGTAAAGTAAATGTTTGCTCACATACTGTTGTTCAAATATCTCTTAACCTATCCTCGTTTTTAGAAATTTTTTTCTCTTTTTGCTGTCAGCTTGTATGCTTTCCGTTACCCTGTCTTCCAGATAGCTAATATGTTTTTCTGTATCCTCCAATCTACCACTGCTTCTTTCTAGTGTGTTTTCTGTTTCATTTATTGTACTCTTCAGATCTTAGTGTTTCTTTTTAATATTTTATATCTCTATTGAAAGTCTCACTGAGTTCTTTTATTCTTTTCTGCAGCCCAGTGATTATCTTTATCATCATTATTTTAAATTCAATACGTTTATCTCTGTTTCATTTAGTTATTTTCCTGAAATTTTTTCTTATTCTTTCTTCCGGAGCATATTCCTCTGTCTCCCATTTTGCTTGACTTTCTATATTTCTTTCTATGGAAAAGCAAAATGACTACATTTTCTGAAGCTGAACGTTTTGTGTTTGGTTTCCCCTATGCAGACTGTGTGTTTCTGGAGCTGTGGCTGTATTAGCTAGTTACTCTCTTAAACTGTGGCTTTTTTGAGAAAGAATAAAGAAAAAGAATAGCCATAAAAGAACAAAAAACAAAAAAATGAAGAGAAAGAAATAAAGTAAGAAAGAATGAAGTAAAGAAGAAAAAAGACAAAATTTAAAAAGCAATAGTAATAATAACAAATTACATTTTAAAATAAAAATTAAACAAACCAACCAACAAAACATAAAACGACTGCTTGTTCTCTGTGCCCCAGCCACAACGAGGCTGGTGTGGGCTAGTGGTCCCTGGGTTTGCTGAGGTCTAAAAGCTCATCATGAGACAGATCTTGCTCTGATCTGGACATTTAGGGTGGAGGGGAAGAGAATGTTTCCACAGTTCCTTGGAATTTTTAAACTGTGGCATTGTTTTCTGTGACCCAGGGCAACCAGAGCTGGCATGGGCTTGGAGTCCTGAGCTTGCTGTAGCCACAAGATTTCTGTGATGACTGGACCCACCAGTTATAGCATCAGGACCTGCTTGTTAAGGTCTTGGAAACTGCCTTCCTGAGTGGCCAAACCCTGCTCCAGTCTGGGTTTTTTTTTTTAATATTCTTTTTAGAATATAACACTATTTTTTCTAACATATGCAATTATTTTCCATCATTTACAATACAGTAGTGGCAATGACACTCCAAACAGAAAAGCAAAGTAAAAAATCAAAACACCAACTTCTGTTTCATGTAATTAGACTTATACAGAAATTAGAAGGTTAAGTAACAACTAGTTAATCACCTAATTTCACAGCTATCTGAAGTGGCAATCGTTATATA
>NC_043704.1:108638239-108642140 GCF_006229205.1 Suricata suricatta | reverse complement strand
CTGCTAGGGATTTATCAAGGGATACAGAAGTGCTGACACATAGGGGTACATGTAACCCAGTACTTATAGCAGCACTGTCAACAATAGCCAAATCATGGAAAGAGCCTAAATGCCCATCACCTGATGAGGGGATCAAGAAGATGTGGTATATATTCACGATGGAGTACTACATGGCAATGAGAAAGAATGAAATCTGGTCATTTGTAGGAAAGTGGCTGGACCTCAAGGGTGTCATGCTGAGTGAAGTGAGTCAGGCAGAGAAGAACAGATACCATATGTTTGCAGTCTGGGTTTTTAAGGTGGAGGGAGGAAGAGATCATTCCTGTAGTTGCTCAGCCTTTTTAAATCATAGCTTTTCTTCTGTGACCCATGCAGGTATGGGCTTGTGGACCCTAGGTTCACTGAAGTCACAAGCTCACTGAGATGACCAGACTTTTTGGTATGGTGTCCAGACCATGCTCAGGTCCAGGCTTTTAAGGTGGAGTGGAATGTAGACCATGTTGTTTTCCAGTCACTGTGACCTGGAGAGCTTTCCTGCAGCTCCTTCACTGCTTGACAGGGTTCTAGTGTTGTCTCTGTTATACACTGGTTGCTCTTTTAAACTGTAATTTTTTTCTGTGCCCAAGAGCAGAGGGATCTCTTCCCAGTTGCTCAGTGCTATCGCTCCCCACTGCCATTCACAGCATCAGTGGGAGGGTGTTCCTTTGTTACCATATCTCTGTCTCTCAGGCTCTTCTCTTGCCATTCTCTCCATCTTTGGTTGTTGTTCAGTAGATATTCATTCGGACCTTATTCAGATCTTCTTCAGGAGGAACTATTCTATTACTAGGTTTAACTTGGTATATTCTGTGAAGGAGGTGAATTCAGTCTCCTATGTCACCACTTGAGCCCCAACTATTAACTTTTTACTCCCTCTCAAATTTAATTACTAATAGCCTACTGTTGACCAGAAGTCTTAATAACAAACACAAAGTTGGTTCACACATATTTTACATAGGTATTAAATACTATATTCTCACAATAAAGTATGCTTGAAAAACTTACTAAGAAATCATAAGAGAAAATACATTTACAGTACTGTATACTATTTATTGAAAAAATCCTCATGTAAGTGGACCCATGAAGTTCAAATCCATATTGTTCTCCTGTCATTTAAAACAGTATTTTTTTTGTTTTTTAACAAAGAATACAAAGAACTACATTTTCATTTAATTAAACTTAGCCCTGTCAATAAATATTGGAGTAAGGCATTAAAAACTATATGCTAAAACTAAAATGAGCTAAATACAAAATGATTATACCTAATGTTTCAGAGATGCTCTTTAAAAACACTTGACTAAATCATCTGGTTACCTCCCGCTGTCTGCCTATCTTTCCTTCCCCTAGCAACAATATAACACTAAAATCCTTTGCTATTCTGGAACAAATACTGCCTTCATATTTAGTCTATCTTTATGATCTGTAATGTGGTTGTTAAAATGACTGTACAAATGTTTTTGCTTTAGTGCAGATAGAAGGGAGCAGGCATTAATCAAGCATTCAATTTAAGTGCAAGCCAGAATAATGACTGTGTTAGTAGGGATGGCAAGAGTCACTGAACCAGTGTGGACAAAACAAAATGTGTGAGTGAGTCACACTGTCTGGGTAGCGCAAAATGTCAACTTTCTCAGCAAAGTTCAGCAGAAAATGAAAACAATTTGAATGGAATAAAATATATCTTGTGCTGAACACCCTTTGAAAAGACAGGCTTCTCTATGTGAAGTGAATATTAACAATGAAGCATCTCAGGAATGCTAACAAGAAACATGGCTATCCACTGATACTGTGCTCCTCCATCATCCAAACCAACCTCTAGGGACTGTAGTTTAACACTTTTGATGACCACCAATCTTTGGGGGCTTTGTACAGATCCATGGAAAAAATATTAACTACTTACTTAGCACTCTTCCCCCTTCACCTTCCACTCACAAAACGCTAAGAGATTCACTCTAACATTCAAGTATCCTAAAAGGAACTAATCACTTAAAACTAAACCAATTTGTTACTGCACAGAGTTGATTATATTTATTATATAATTGGCTGCTGATGTATATCACTCACAGTTTGTCACAAATGTGGCTGTAATTATTTAATAAATAAGCCCTTCCTGTAAGAAAAGTGAAGGGCTGCCTGAGTGGCTTAGTCAGTTAAGCATCCAACTTCAGTTCAGGTCGTGATCTAGCCGTTTTTGAGTTTGAGCCCCAGGTAGGGCTCTGTGCTAACAGCTCAGAGCTGCTTCGGATTCTGTGTTCTATGTCTCCGTCTCTGACCCTCTCCTGCTTCCTCACTCTTTCTCTCTCTCAAAAATAAACATTAAAATATTAAAAATAAAATAAAAGTGAGAACAATGTTTTTTGTGCACTTACTTAGTAACAGAAATGATAAAGGATGATTAGTGCCTATTAGAATTGCATTTATTTTGCATGTTTTTTCATTTATTGATGTATTTGTTTTATTTGCTAGATAGAAAATCTAAGACCCTACATTACTAATTATCAAAAATCTTATTTATACTTCCCATAGTGCATTCTTATTGCCTACACACACACACACACACACACACACACACACACATATATAAATACATGGAAAACTTGTTTAAAGGATCTCACAAAGACAGTGTTCTCTGTCCATTCTGATAGGTTCCAAACTCCCCACTTCTAAAATAACATGATTTTTTTTAAAAGAAGGCTTCTTCTTTTAAAAAAAAATTTAAACATTTATTTACTTTTTGAGAGACAGAGACAGAACAGATCATGAGCAGGGGAGGGGCAGAGAGAGGGACATACAGAATCCAAAGACAGGTGACAGGCTCTGAGCTAGCTGTCCGCACAGAGTCTGATGCGGGGCTCAAACCCACGAACTGTGAGATCATGACCTGGGCTGAAATCAGATGCTCAACCAACTGAGCCACCCAGGTGCCCCATAAAATAACATGAACTTTTACTTGTCTGTCTTCACTGAAAGTAATCTTCAAAGATAATGAAGAAAAATCATCTCTTTATAGATATTTAGAAATCAGTTTCTTAGCACATAATAAATCAGGCCTCTCTTCCACTTTTATAATACGTATTGTACTTGCTGTTCATTGTACACACACACACACACACACACACACACACACACACAATTTGAAGGGATGGGAGTGGGAAACTCACTTTATAGTTTAGAAGTCCCATTATCTAACATTGCAGAAATCTCCTGGGTTTTGTTTTTCAAAGGTGAGTGCTCTGAAAAGGTAGCCCCAGAGAACATGTCAGAAGGAAGGAAGAAGAGAAGGTATGAAGAGAGGAACAGGTAAGGAAAGGGAAGATAAAAATCCCACTATTCTGAACTAGAGAACAAAGTCTTATGTTCATCCCATTATAAAACATAAACCATTTGAACTCTCATCTATAAGAAAGTATAGAAACTTTAAAACCAAACTATTAGCACAGTAATATTAAAGTTAAAACAAGTCAAATGCAACTTCATGTACATAAATGTTATTGAATATATAACTATGCCCATATCCAAATTTATCTTTGTCTTTGTGCATTTTATGTCCATCCTATAGGCAACACTTCAATTTCCATCTCAGTTGCCCACAGTGAGTCAGTTAATAAAGGATTTAAAATTGAATACAGCCAGAATTATGATTAAGGTGGAGGATGGCCTATGGATACATGGTTATTTACTATACTATTCCTTATATGTTATTACACATTTAAACTCTTCATAATAAATTTACATTAAAAATTAGCCTAACTCCCAGGTCCATACATTTTTTATTTCATACATTAGTTTTGCATACTTTCTCCCTTAATTGGGATGTGGATGGGATATAGTACAAGGCAAATGCGAAAATCACTATCACTAAAAA
>NC_043704.1:108636114-108638139 GCF_006229205.1 Suricata suricatta | reverse complement strand
AGCTGTGGATTGAGATCCATGCTGAACATGGAGCCTGCTTAAGATTCTCTCTCTCTCTCTCTCTCTCTCTCTCTCTCTCTCTCTCTCTCTCTCTCTCTCTCTCTCCCCTCCCTCACTGTCCCTCTACCCCATTGCTACTCTCTCAAGTGAAAATAAATTTTTAATTAAAAAAATTAATTAGCATTTGGCATGGGAACTGAAAAATTATCAGAGGCAGTTTGGAGGCTGAAGGAAGAGGGGCAGACAAGATGAGCAAAGACAGAGAAGAGGAAATATTCTGTGCAGGTTCAAGGATGACAGGTTGCCCAGTGTGGCTGGAGCATAGGGACAAAGAGCAAAGTGTTGAAAAGTAATGGTAATATTGTGAAAAGTCCTGATAACCAATGCTAGTAAATGGGAGGAACAGGGCAGGTATGATATGAAGTTATTTCTTTTTAATTCTATTTTGGGGAATGAAATAGCTCCAGAAACCTGTAAAAATTGCATGGGTTACCACAACATGAATAATGTAACTGTTACCAGATTTAAAAATATAATATTAACACTTCCCCTGACCCGGCAGCCTCTCTTGTGTCCCCTCCAAATCCCTCTCTCTTCTACATCTCCAACACCAGTGATTACCTGTTTCTGAACTTTCTATGAAAGAAAACATACAGCATGTATTTTCTGTGTAAGTCTCCTTTCAGTAAGCATTGTGTTTGTAATACTCATCTGTGTTGTTTCCTGTAGCTATTATTACTTCACTTTCACTGATGTTTAGTATTCAATTGTATAAAAATATGCAATTTATTTAATCCATTATTGATGAACATTTAGGTTTTCCAAATTTGGGGCTCTTACAAATAATGCTGAGAGGAACTTTTTAAATATAACCTTTGCACATATCTCTGTTGGATATATACCTACAGGTAAAACTTCTGTTTCATAAGGTATGCATGTGTCCAGCATTATTGGATAATGGTGAATAGTTTTTCTAAGAGGTTATAAAAATTTATACTCTGATTAGCCATAGATTAGAGTTCTTATTGTTCTGCATCTTTACCAATATTTAGTGTGGTCATTATTTTATATTTCTTTATCCTTATGGATTTTAGGAGTTTCTTCTTATGGTTTTAATTATTAATGACATTGAACATGTTTTAATATTTTCACTTGTCTTTGGGCATGCTGTTTTGTGGATGGCTGTTTCAAACTTGTGTTTTTGTTGTTGTTGTCTACTGGGTTGTCTTTTACTTATTGACTAGCAAACATTCTTATATTATCATAAAACATATTTTTTATTGAGCACATTGCAAACACCTCCTTCTAGTCTGCTTATGCCTTTATTCCTAAATAGTATCTTTTAATAAGTAGAAAAAAATTTTACTAATTAACTACAATCCCGCTCAATTGTAATTAGGGTATTTTGTATCCTGTTAAAGAAACTCTTTACCACAATACCTTGAAGATATTATCTTCTTTACCTATAGACACATTGTATTAACCTTTCACCTATACTTCTACAATCGGCTTGAAACTGATTTTGATGTAAGTAAACTCTATCAAAAGTAAAAAGGTTATACAAAGATTAAACTTTAGTAATTCCATGCATGGTGGAGCATTTAGTAAAAAGTGTACTGATATCAGTAATTTATTTTGAAATGGATAAAACTAGATGGATTATTGAAAGGTAGAAGTGTAGGCAGTGAGATGTATAAGTGATAAAACACATATGGTAAAATACTAATAATTGTGGGTATACCAATATTCACAGTAAAATTACTTCAACTTTGCTGAATGTTTAAAAATTTCCACAATATACTGTAAAATATTAATCAATGTATTTTAGCGTATTAAAAATAAGGGAAAGTTTATCTTATTACCTTAATAAATTCAGATAAAGCATTTGACAAAACTCAACACCCATTTATAATACAAACACTCAGCAAACTAGGAATACAAGGGAACTTCTTTAACCCAATAAAAGACACTTATTATGTGTTGGATTCTACCCCAAAAGGATAGGCTAAAGTCCTTAACCCTGCT
>NC_043704.1:108500389-108636014 GCF_006229205.1 Suricata suricatta | reverse complement strand
AGCGTATTAAAAATAAGGGAAAGTTTATCTTATTACCTTAATAAATTCAGATAAAGCATTTGACAAAACTCAACACCCATTTATAATACAAACACTCAGCAAACTAGGAATACAAGGGAACTTCTTTAACCCAATAAAAGACACTTATTATGTGTTGGATTCTACCCCAAAAGGATAGGCTAAAGTCCTTAACCCTGCTTACCTGTGAATGTAACATTATTTGGAAATAGAGTATTTGCAACTATGACTAAGTTAAAACAATGTTGTATTGGACTGGGGAGGACCCTAAATCTAATGACTTGATGGCCTTTTAAGATGACCATGGAAAGACATAGAGAAGTCAACATGAAGACACACACAAAGAGAAAATGGCCATTCCTTGGAATTTCTTGATTTATAGCTGAATCACTCCAATTTTTGCTTCTGACCTCACACGGTCAATTTCTCGTTTAAAAGCTTGAAGCAAGGAAGAGAGCCTAGTAAGGGTGTGACCCTGTTGACATCCTGACTTCAGAATTCTAGCCCCTAGATTTTGAGAGAATAAATCTCTGTTGCTTTAAGCACCCAATTTGTGGTTATTTTTTTTTTCTGGGAAACTAACACACCATCTAAAAAAAACACTATGGCTAACATCACACTTAAAGATTAAAATACAAAAACCTTTTTTCTGATATTGGGAAACAGACAAGGATGTCTGCTATAATCATTTCTACTTAACATTGCACTTGAGGACCTATCCAGGTTGGAACATATAAAGTAAAACAATTTATTATTGCAGCCAACATGAACTCTTGTATGTAGAAAATCATAAGGAATCTGGGGGGCAGGGGAGGAGCTACTAGAATGAGTAAGTAGATTTGACAATTTGCATGATACAAGCATCAAAACCATGAAATAGCTAGCAATAGTTAACAAAACATGTGCAAAGCCTGTACACTCTATAAACTACTAAACAAGGCTAAGAAAAATTCAAGCAGATCTAAATAAATATTTCACCTCCATGAATTAGTGGAGTCAATACTTCTAAGATGTCAATTTTCCCCCAAGTTAGACTGTAGATTTGTGGTACCTCAAAGGAAACCTCAGCGGGGTTTTCTTCATAAAGCTAGACATATTATCTCTAAAATTTACAGGGTAATGCAAAGAATCTAGAAAGGTCAAAACAATTTTGAAAAAATTAACTGAAGGACTGACACTACCTTATTTAAAGTTTTACTATAAAGCTCTAATTACCAAGATAGCATGGTGTTGGTGGTAAAGTAGACATATAGATCAATTAAAAGTAATACAAAATCAAGAAACAGGCCCCCACACATATATAATCAACTAATTTCTAACAAAGGTACCAAGGTAAAGTAATGGGAAATGATGACTTTAACAAATAGTAGAGGGACAACTGGATAGTCATTAGAAAAATAAACTCAATACTTCACTTGTACCACACAGACAGGAAAAAAAACAACTCAAAATGAATCATATATCCAAAGCTAAAAGCTTCTGAAGAAAACACAGGATATAATCCTCATTAGGCAAAGATTTCTTAGAATATAGAAGACACTAGCCATAAAATGAAAAATAAAAAAAAGAGAGAAAATCTGATAAACTGGGTTTTATCCAAATTAAAAACATCTGCTCCTGGAAAGATACCATTTCAAATATTAAAAGGCAAGCCACAGACTGGAATAAAAATATTCACAATACATATATCTGATGAAGGACTGATACCTAGAAGGAATTTTCACAACTCAGTAATAAGAAGACAAGCAACTCAATTTTTGAAATGGTTGAATAATTTAAGAAACACTTCACAAGGGATACCTGGGTGGATCAGTCGGTGGAGCATCAGACTCCTGATTTCAGCTCAGGTCATGATCTCATGGTTCATGGGGTCGAGTTCCACTTCAGGCACCATGCTAACCACATGGAGCCTGCTTTGGATACTCTGTCTCCCTGTTTTTCTGCTCCTTCTCCTCCCCTCTCTCAAAATAAGTAAATAAACATTAAAATAAAGAAACACTTCACAAAATAAAATGCATAGATGGCTAATAGTAACTAAAAACATGTCCAGCATCACTGGTCATTACTGATGACAACTGATTATCTAGTGATTCTCACTAGAATCACTAAAAATTTTTTAACTGACAAGATGAAGTATTGGCGAAGATGCATAACAATCGGAATTCCCACACACTGCTTATAAGAGTGCAAATCCATTTTGTTTTACACTTTGGAAAAGAGTTTAGCAGTTCCTTCTAAAGTTAAACATATATTTACTATATGATAACAACAACCGCACTCCTAGGGAGAGGAGAAGAGAGAGAAATGAAAGTATATGCATACAAAAATATTTGAATGTGAATGCTTCTAGCAATTTTATTCATAATAGCATTAAAATAGAAATAATTCAAATGCCTATCAAGGGGTGAATGAATAAACAATATATTTTGGCATATTCATTAAATAGGATACTACTCAACCACAAAAAGGAATCAATTATTAATCAGTACAAAACAGATAAATTCCTAAAACACTGTTAATGAGTAAAAGAATTCACATGCAAAAAGTACACACTATATAATTCTACTTACATGAAGTTCTAGAATAGACAAAATGAAGATACAGTAGTGAAAAAGTCAAAGGTTGTCTAGGGCTTTGAATGAATGGCAATTCACTGCCAGGGCAAAAGAGAACTTTTGGAGATGTTAGAAAGATGTTGTATCTTGATTGCACTAGTGTACCAATGAACTAGTGAGGTCACCTGCATGGTAAAAATGCATGAATTTTACGGCATGAAAATTATACCTACATAGAATTGATTTTTTTTTAAAAACCCTGAAAACAGTAAAAAGGGAACGGAAGAAGGAAAGGAAGGGAGGGAGGGAACAAGAAAACAGGAAGGAGGTATGACAAATGCATTAACTTCTGAAAGTTTTCACCCAAAGAACTGAGAAGGGAAACGGAAGTGGTTAAAATTCTTACAACTTAAAGCATACCGGTTTGAAATAAGAGACCTTACAGAGCTCACAAAGAGGAAAGCATGCCAGTTGGCTAAGGGAATATATATGTGATGTGTGAGAGGAGAACACAGCGTCTTTTTTTAGAAAGTATGGAAAAAAACTACAAGATGGAACTGTCATAGCCAGACAAGGAGCCACTATTGAAATGATGCTGACAGAAAAAAGAAGCAGAGGAAGGATGTCCCTTTACCCTCCTCCATCCGTTCAATTTCCCTTTCATGTCTCTTACTTGCAGAGTCTAGTGAGGAGCCACTAACAAAAGGAAATGTGGTTTGCAGGCTCCCACCACCAGCACCACCAAGACTAAGTATAGAAAGAGAAGTTTGTCAGTCAGATACAGTAGCATAACAACCAGCCTGTTCTACTCAGTATTCATTTTACATACCCTTTTACATATACTTAAATATCTATTCAATAACAAGACAACTTCATTTCACCTAATAAGGTACAATTACACTATATATAAAGATCTCCCATCCTCTCTCAAACATGAAGATGCATCAAGTCCCAGTGATTGTGCCCAGTGCTCTGACAGAGTTACAGTACCTATCTGTTAAAGGCTCCACAAATTTAGTCAGAGTTCTCTCCAAATGTTCCGTTACCAAACAACTCAATTTTAAAGGTAACTACCAATAAAAATGATATATAAAATAGTAAGAGATAAGAGAGAGAAACACTTAATACACACACATAAACATAGAACCACTGTTCAGGTGGCCAAAGTTTACACCTTTGTAGGTTGACCTAAATCTTTATTCCTGAAGGATCCAAAGTATCTAAATCCTCCTTGATCCTGCAATCCTTTGGTTGTTGTAACTGTCCTTTAAATTTTAATATGGAGATGAGGGGCACCTGGGTGGCTCAGTCAGCTAAGTGCCCGGCTTCGGCTCAGGTCATGATCTCACAGTTCATGGGTTTGAGCCCCACGTCGGGCTCTGTGCTGACAGCTAGCTCAGAGCCTGGAGCCTGCTTCAGATTCTGTGTCTCCCTCTCTCTCTGACCCTCCCCTGCTCGCACTGTCTCTCTCTGTCTCTCAAAAATAAATAAAAACCATTAAAAATTAAAAAAAATAATAATATGTAGATGAAATACTCGGAGGCATCCCAGAGAATCCTTAGAGATCCAGTCTCTACTGTATCCATTGTATAGCTGCATATCCACAAGCACTGGTTACATGAGTACATTAGCTTTGTAAAATTAACTGTGCCATGTCATTATGATATGTGTACTTCTCTGTATGTATGTTAGACTTCAGTGAAATGTATTAGAATATTCAAGGTAGAAGAAATGAGAACCAGAACTAGAGCAATGGTTGTAAATATGAAAAAGACTGGCTGTAGATATTGAATAAATGCTGCAGAAGTTAAATTGGTCATATGATTATGGTCATATACAGGTGTGTGTGTATATATATATATGCACACATATATATCAATATACATATAACATAGATGCATAAATATGTGGGATAAATGGAAGCAAAGAATAAGCATAACACTAAGATTTCTGGCTTCTGTGATTTGATAAATTAAATGAGGCAGGGAACACAGCAGGAGGAGTGGAAGATTAAGGAGAAATATAAAAGAATGAACTCATTTTAAAACATGCTCAATTTAAAATGGTGATGAGATTTGCAACTAAAAACAGTTGGCATTGGAAGGTCTGCTGGCATGTAGAAATCTAAAATCATGGGGGTTGGGGTGGACAATACAGATTTGAGATTCACCAGTGTATATGTAGTAACTCAAACTATCTCAAGAGAAGAGATAGATTGAGAAGACAGTGAGGCAGGCAGAATTCTAAAATCTCTCATGATTCACTCCCTCACATAATCCTTACCTACTGAGTGCATCTAGGCCTATGCCTATGATATGACTCTAGTGATCTTTATTTGGCAAGATATTTCACAAATGTAACTAAGGTTCCAAGTCAGATGATTTTAAAATAGGAAGATATATCCTAGCAGAATAAAACCTTAAAATCATTTGGGCTCTCTTTGGTGAAAGATATTTAAAGTTTGAAAGGGATTCAATGGAAAGAAAATTCTCTGTTGATGGCTTGCATAGAAGTGGCCACATAGCAAGGAATGCAGATGGCCCCTGGGAGCGGAGAGTGGCCCAACTGACAGCCAACAAGGAAATGGGGACCTCAATCCTGCAACCACAGGAACTGAATTCTACCACAGACTGAATCGTTTGGATGCAGACTCTTCCTCAGTGCTTCCAAAAAAGCACACAACCTTGCCGACTCCTGTATTTGAGATTGTGAGAATCTAAGAGGGGACCTAGCTAACCCATGGCCCAACTCCTGACCTACAAAACTGTGAGATAATGAATGGGACTTGTTATAAACTAAGTTTGTGGTCATTTATTAGGTAGAGTAGAAAACTGATACAAGTAGCATATGCAGCAAATACAGAGGCTCAAAGGATTCATGGAAAAGAATTATATGAAGAAAACAAAAAAGAACAATCCGAGAAGTGTGACAAAGATCACAGCATAAGTGAGTCTCAAAGAAAGTGCTTGCAACAGTTTAAATTGCAAGAGAGAAGGCCACAAGTATAGTATCTAAAATAATTCGGTTCAGTAATGTATTGATCACTAATAAATTTTCCAGGCAGTTAGGGTAGAGGAAACCCAAACTATAGCAACTTGAGGGGGAAAATGGAAAGCAAAAGGGAAAAAAATGAGTATAGGTTTTTATTTCATGAAGACTCTCAAAATGAGAGAGAGAGAGAGAGACAGAGAGAGAGAAATAGGGCAGAAAATAATCAACAAAAGACTTCTGGCTAGGAAGGAAAGGCAAAGTGGAAGGAGAAGGGGAGAAATTAAAGACATAGAAGAGAGGAGAAAAATTGATGGAGTGAGGTTTCCAAGGAGATGAAAGAAAATAATAGAACATGAAGGAGCAGTTGACCTTGAAGCAGAAGAAGGATACCTCACCACCTGATGTTTATAGGGTAGTGGTGAGATAGAAATAGATATAACTAATTTTGAAACAAAGAAATGGGCACTGGAGGAAGTACCATGCTTAGGCCTGGCCAAGTGGAAGTACCACCGTTGAGCCTCTGCAGATCCCAAGTTCTGTCATGTCTTCCACAAATGTAACTCCTCCTCTAATACTGGGAATCTGTGAGGGTCAGAAATGCTATCAACGGGCAGGTCTGGACCAAGTTCCACACTATTCCTGGTCAAGAAGTATCTTCTTCAAAATTGTCTAAGTCCCCTTGGATGCCTGGAACTGGAGAGGGAAGTGCCATTTGAGAAGATGGAGAGTCTGGGCCCTGTTTCTCCTCTCAAGGACACTCTCTGACATAAAGAGCTTTGGAACTCATGCCTCTGGGGTTGCCCTGGGCTCTGTCATTAGTTCCAGTTTCAAGAGGGAGGCAAGGTGAACAGATTGTTCTTGTTGGCATGATCTATTTTGTTTTGTTTTTCATGGAACTGAGTGAGAATGGGCTGCCAGAATGACACTAGTATGGTGATTCTTAGTGATACATGAGACACAGGACAAGTTCAGGGTTCTGGGCTATCAATGGGGGTGGTCCCCTATTGATGCTTGAGCTCAAACCATAGACCCATTCATGTTCTGCTTTGGTTGCAAATGTAACCAAAGGCTGTAGGGTTAGCAGCAGAGATCCTTTACCCTATGTGCCTTCCATCAATGGCACTCAGAAGCAGTCTCTGCTGTGTTTCCAGCTGCCCTTGGGAGATGCTGCACCTATCTTCTCTACAGCCTTTTATGACACCACTCATAATACCAAATGGTACATCTAATCAATGCCTCTCCTGCTTCTCACTGACATGGTGACTGAGGTTGTACTAGAAGAGGGATAGATAGTCCCTGCATGAAATGGACTTCTCTACTTGTTTTATCTAAGTGTCATTTGCTTACCCTCATTAGTTGTTATGAAATGTGGAAGACAGGGGTGTGTTAACATTGAAATAAATCACATTTTTAGAATGCCATAAATATAATCTGAAGAGTTAAAAAAAAAAAAAGAATCTTGGAATATGTCTTTTTCGATGTTTATAAGATTCTAAACAATAAACAATCAGAATACTATGGTAAAATTTGGATTTCTGGTCATCATTAACAAAGCATAGTAACAATCTCCAAGACAGAGTCACTGAAAGCTAGTATTCATGGGTAACACAATGGATGATTTAGCATTATGAGTTATTGGTAGCCAGAATTAAATAAATGATATTTAGGAACTGAAGAGGCACTAAGTTATATGTTGTTTTAATAATAACTTTGGGAGGAATAACAGTACTGCTATCTTTTACTAATAGTGGGAGACGTGACATTAATCAGAAGTGGTTCATCTAATGATAAGGAATATGAAGCCATAGTTCTTGGACCTGAGCAGGAAGAGATGGTACCAGATACTATGAAGAATATTCTCATGACTGACTGGACAATAAGCAAATACACAGAGGCCTCTTGTCTAATGACTTCTTATCATAACTAGCTTTGGAGACCCGGTTAACTGTGAGGACAATGAATTTTTATTAAGTAATCTAAGTATTTGAAAATTTTTATTCCAGAATCTCAACAGGTCAGACAGTAAAATTAATTCCAGGCTGAGGATATACAGAGGTATAGAAAGATGAGGATACAAGGGAATTAAGAGAGGTTCAAGAGATCAATCATGGGTTCCAGGATAAACAATGAAGTAAGGTTAGAGAGAAGTGAAATAGTAGTTCTTGGAGACAAAATCCAGAGCAGAACAAAGCTGAAGGACTTCTGGGGTGAAGGGAGACCAAGATATGGATAAGAGCCAGGTGTCAGCATCTTTTATGACTGTGACAAGAAATCGGGAGTTTAAGGATCTACAAACATGTTTAAATCTCAAAAGGGGAAGGCTGTTTTGCCACAAAAAGTGATGAATATGATGCTTTAGTTTCCTACTGATGCTATCATAAAAATCACAGAACCTAAGTGCCTTACCCAACACCAACTTACTGTTTTATAGTTCTTGAAGTAAGAAGTTTGAAATCGGTTTCACTGGGCTAAAATCAAGATGTTGGCAGGCCATTAATCCTGTTTAAAATCTAGGAAAGAATCCACTTCCTTCCTTTTTTTTAATTTATAAAGGTCACCAGCATTTCTTAAACAAATTTTTTAATAGTATTTATTTTTGAGAGAGAGAAACAGAGCGCAAGTGGGGTAGGGGCAAAGAGAGAGGGAGACACGGAATCCGAAGCAGGTTCCAGGCTCTGAGCTGTCAGCACATAGCTGTACATGGGGCTCGAACCCATCAGACCATGAGATCATGACCTGAGCAGAAGTCATGTGCTTAACTGACTGATCCACCCAGGTGTCCCTCACCTACATTTCTTGACTTGTGTCCCTTTCCTCCATCTTCAAAGCCAGAAGCATACCATCTTCTTCTCTCTCTGACCTCTGCTTCCTTTCTGATAACTTCTTTCTCCCTGACTCTTATCTTCTTGCCCCCTCAACTCCTTTTTAAAGAACCTTGTGATTATATTGGACCTACTCACATAATCCATGATAATCTCCCCAGTTCACTTTGACATCTTCAAAGTCTCTCTTACCATGTAAGGTAACAAAGTCATAGCCGCTGGGTATTAAAATGTGGACATGGAGGAGGGGAGCACCTCTCAGCGGACCACGAATGGCATAGTGAGAGAATGACTACCTCTATGGAATGTGCTCCAGGGGCAGCGATATTCACAAGGAAGGCCAGGGCTTATCTCAGAAAATAAACATAAAACTTATATTGAGTGAAAAAGACTTAGCAATTAGATGAATTTGTTTAGTGTGAAACAGAGATTCTAGAAGCTAAAACTGAAAGGTGTGATAGAGAAGAGTATCAAGAAGGTGGATTAAGCAAGAGTATCATGCAGTTAAGAATGAATAACAGAGAGAACAAAAGATAGGAGAACGGTAGGAATTAAATGATGACTGTAAGTGGCAATAATGTGGAATCATCTAGGCTTAAGGTTGAAACAGACTTCTGATGTCAAAGTTAAGCCCCATCACGATACAGAGGGTCAGGAGACTCAGCAAGCGGAGTTTGCACTTAGGCTACCATGTAGTTTTATGCTATTTACTTAAATCTGCAATGCTATTTAAATAAATCTGCAATGCCTCGGAAGGGGTTAGTATGCTTTCTTTCATGTTTGCACTGTTTTCTCATTTATAAGAAAGGGCATTCTATTTTATGAAGCTTTACAAAATTGAAACACTGGAAGCTCCTGTTTACTTGAAAATGTATAAATTCAGAGTCAATTCTAGAACTCTGAAAACTTCTATTAAAGTGGTAGAAAAATTGTCTGTATTTTATAGATTGTGTGATATAGTTATTCCTAAACCCAAACTGAATAGAATGAGTAAGCCAGTATCAATTATGTCAACCTTAAATTGTACATTTGCAAGAAATTCCAAAAAAAGAAAAACCCTTTGTAGAAACATCCTAGAAAAATCCTTGGTGTTCTGGTTCTGAACCATATACCATCCATAATGTGTAAGCAATTTGAATACAGTTTTAAAATTCCTATTATATTGGGGCCACCTGGGTGGCTTAGTCAGTTAAGTGTCTGACTTTGGCTCAGGTCATAATCTCACAGCCTAATGAGTTGGAGTTTTGAGTCAGGCTCTGTGTTGACAACTTAGAGCCTGGAGCCTGCTTCAGATTCTGTGTCTTCCTCCCTTACTTGTACTCTGTTTTTGTCTCCCTCTCAAAAATAACTAAACATTTAAAAACATTTTAAAAATTCTTACTATTTTTATTTCTACGCTCTCAAAATAGAATTTCTTCAAACAAATTAATCCTAGATATAACTCCTGAAGGGCTGATCCTGGTTATGATAGGGGACTTGAATAAAGACTCCATGGGAAATCATTTTTTGTCAAGGGTAAGTTTTTCAATCATTTCTTTGATTTTCATTTAAAATAGTATGAGGCCATGATGTACTGTGAACCTTCTTAACTTAGCCTTGGTTTCAAGCTTTTCATCTCTTAGGCATTTAAATCTACTTTTTTCTTTTTTAAAAAAGTTCAAGCAAAAAAGAGAAAAATGAGAAAGAACCCCATGCCTTAAGTTCTAAGAGTACTTGGATGAGCCACGAGATGGGAAGTTATATGATAGCTTCTTGCTCTTTTCTACAACCCCATGACCTAACTCTGAGAAGCACTTTCCATCCCCCCAGGGTCAATTTCAACTCATCTAATAGCAGAACTTGAACGAAACAGCCAATAACTGAGTCTGACCAGCTGGTAATTGCAGCTGCAGCATTGTCAAGTCATCAGCAATTTCTCTCTCAAAAACACACAAGAGATGGATTTGTATTTTCTTCCTCATTACAACCATGAAAACTGACACACACAACATAAATGTAAGAATTTCGGGGGGTTTTCCTTATGACTTTTCCTCTGTAGACTTATTTTTCTCCTTGTGTGTCCTATAGCTGAATGTCAGAAACTTTTCACAAAAAGCTTACAAAGCAGTAAGTAAACTATAAATGCTGGGTAAAGATATTTTTCCCAACTATAAGAAGACCCACGAGATACTTCACCAATAATGTGTAGAACAATATAGTTCACATCTGGGGTCAATAGGTTATTTTGTTATTTTACAGAGAATAACTAAAATGAAAATGAGAGCTTTCTTTGTTTTGGAACGAGTTTTATCACCTTATTGTAGGAACACTGGGTATCTTATGTTCTGACTGGCAACAATATAAATTTTAATTAAAAAGGGAAAAACAAATCAGCATATAAAAGTATATTTACCTTATGTGGATATTTTTTAGAATAGCATCTTTCAAGCAATGAATCATTACATTAATTTAGTGTGTCCCAACTAGTACTTTTAATGAAATAAAATAGAAGTATCTAGAAATTTTTAAATAGTAAAACTATGCCTCGATTCTTAACATTCTGTTTCAGTTGCAGTAGGTGAGTACACATATATGTGTGTCCACTATTGGGAAATTAAATGTCTCTTACAGCAGATTGCAGTCAACATTTAAATATACTACTTTACCACGCTGGGATATGCGGAGATAATAATTACAATGTCATTTTTGTATCAATTAGCTCTGATGTAGACTGTGGGAAAGATGAGTGAAGCTCTAGAACTGACACTAAGTAAAAAGATCGATCTTGGTAAAAGTCCTACCTAGGTAGGAAACAGACCTCAGAGAGGTCACTGGTAGATACTACAATGGATAAACATGAAATCACCCTAATTAATTTTGGTTTCCTCTTGTCAGTGTTCCCTCAATCTTGAGATTAAACCATATTAAAATATTTACCTTAATAAGGAACAATACATTTAGTCAACAATTAACAAAAATGATATACAGTAAAACCTTGGTTTGTGACCATAATTCATTCAGGACACAGGCTTGTAATCCAAAGCACTCATGTATCAAAGCAAATTTCCCCATAAGAAATAATGGAAATTCAGATGATTCATTCCACAACCCACAAATATTCATATAAAATGATTATAATACTGTAATAAAATTTAAAATAATAAAGAAAATACAAAATATAAAAAAATAAACAAAGCAGCCTGCACTTACCTGTGAAGACCTTTGTGGCTGGTGTGAGGAAGACAGGAGAAAGGAGGGTTAGTGGGCAGGATGACTTCTACTATCACTAATGGAATCACTGCTATCTATTGGCTCAATGGAATCTTATTCTGCATGGGGGCCACTGTATACCCTCACATGGATGTTGACTACAGTACAGTATTAATAAACTTGTCATATACTGTATTTAATGTAACTGACAATAAGGCAGCAGAGTAAAGGGTCTATATCAGCAGGCAACCTGATCGAGAATGAACAAAACATTCCTAAGCTTACTCTTATCTGGAGAAGGAAAGGACGGTCCAGAGGTTCTTTGAAGTGACCAAAAATACACTAGTGCCAGTTAAGGGCACCTTCCAGCATTCTGAAATATCACTGATTTCTGCCAAACACCATGGCTGGAGACCAAGCCTCTGAGCACAGGAGACGATCACCCACAATCCCCAGTGAGAGAGACAGAGAAAGAGAGAGAGAGAGAGAAGAACCATTGGCTCAGTTGTGATCATATGACATTCAGCATCACGTAATACTCATATTGCAAGACATCACTTGTTTGTCAAGTTAAAATTTACTAGCAATGTTTGCTTGTCTCACAGAACACTCACAGAACAAATTGCTCACAATCCAAGGTTTTACTGCATTTCAATAAATGGTAAGTTCTCCTGCAATTGCTAGTAAATACAGTTTCAAGTATTCAGTTAAAAGATATGTACTCATGTAAAAGCAATTTCTAACTTTCTTCAAATCTAAGAATATTTTTTAAAAGAGAAGTGAGTTCCAAGATATCAACTATTCATTGCTGAACTCCAGACCCCTTCAAATATAAACCCAAATTCAGGCATTAAATCTCAAAGTCTTTGTAATAAGAGAAGAACTAAGAAAGATCTTTCCATATAACTAAAAAGATAAGAATAAATCAGCAAACTAATGGGGGAGAAAGTGAGGACTTAACCCTGGCATACACTTATTTGGGCAATTTATTACTACAAAATTAGTCTTCTCTAATGCTGTGTTCACAAATAAAACATCTTTAGAAAATACTTATTTTGCAACTCTTTTTGCAATGTGTGCAATATGTATGCAGTAAGTATAGAGAGTAAGTTTAAACATTATAAATTTAAACCTCAAGAAACATCTCAAATAAACAACCTAACTTTACACTTCAAGAAAACAGAAATAAAAGAATAAATGAAGCCCAGAGTTAGGAAATGTTAAGTAGATTCTTCAGGAACTGTAGAGTTTTTTGCTGTAAAGGATCTAAAAAAATTGTTCAGGTATAATAAGCTGAGTTATTAATAGAAATAAAACTAAGTAATGGAATGTGCTAAATGTCTCACCTCGACTAATTAGAAGACTCAGTATAATTTTATGCTGAGGTCTGATTCAATGTGCAATGAATATTTTAACAGTATAGTATATGATAATCCACAAGAAAATTACCAGTTGAGCTAACACTGAAAGAAAGTGGAAGCTGCGAAATCCTTTTGGCTTTAGGGAGGACCTACAGTATCACAACATGAGAGGAAATAAGTAACGACAAGGCAAGGTAGCCCCTGGGGAATCAAAAGAAAGGAGTTACCAGGAGAAATATCTTAAAAACATACAAACAAAAAGGTTTTTTAATTACATTTTCAAATTTAACTTCATCAAAAATATTTAAATTTAGGCTAAAGAGAGGGGCATTTCTCATTACATTTAAAACACACATGCTCTATCTCTCAATACTCTAAACAAAATAAACTAAGACTAACCTAAATTAGTAATTTTATCTCTTTGGAAGTAAAGGGAGGAAAAGATGTTTAAGATGATTCATCTGTTTATCTCAGGACTGAATTTTAGGATAAAATCTGGCAGACATTACCATAACTTGTGTACTTTCTAGGGGACCTACCGATCCGCTTTCTCTATGCTGCATTCCCCTCTGCCCTGAGTCCTCAGACCTCCTGGGGATGCAGGGGAAGAGCATGATCACCTGAGGCAGCCATCACACTCAGAACATATCTGTGATGACCACAGGCAGCCTTCTGTAGTTAGTACAACATAGACTGAACCTTTTGAACATCTGTACCTCATCTTCGCTTTATGGAGTGGGTTACAGTAGGTAGATGGGTACAGGCAGGCTAACAGTCAGACATTCAGCCCCCGTCAATCAATCCACACCTCTACCTAATATCAAGTTTGTGAAAGATTCAGTACCTGGGACTTAGCGGAGGAAAACAGAGCTCATGATAATGCACACTTAGTGAGTTGTTGCTACATACTAAGCACTGTGTGCTCTTTACATGAATTCACTCACTCAATCCTACCAATAGCCCAAAATACCAATCAAATCTATGCGAACATAATGTGAGAAACTGAGTATCATCTGGGTAAGGTTTACTTTGAAGAGTTGGTAATTGGTAAAGCCTGGATTTGAATTCAAACAGTATTATAATAGAGTTTTACAGTCTTAGCCACTAGTTTGCCTTATATCATAGTAAATAGGAGAAAGAAAAACAAAATATCTAATGGTATATAATTTTAAAATTATATTGCCGCATAGAAATTAGAACAAAAGGTGACCAGATATACAAAATAAAACCTGGACAACACTCCAAGAAATCATCAGCCAGTAGCTGAGAAGTCTCAAAGAGTCAGTGCAATATCATTTCACCAACTGTGTACTGGTGGAGGACGAGGATGTGGCCCATCTTATATACATGCAAAGCAGGGTAAGGAAAAAAGTGAACATGAATCTACAGAAACAAAGAATCATATTTATTGAGATATCAGATATTGGAACCAACCAAAAAAAGATATATGCTTAATATAAAGAGATAAATAATTCTAAGGATGCAGTAGGAACAAGAGATCATCAAATATGATGGGATAGATCTGAAAAAGAGCTAAATAGAACTTCTTCAAATAAAATACATCAGGCTTGAACCTAAAAAATGGATTGTAAAATGCATTTAGAAGAACAAAGTTCCAAAATTCACTAAGATACTCAAGTAGCAAATTTGAGAGGATTAGAAAATATCAAGACATATATTAAAAATCTGTAGTATTAAACTGTATGTCATTTTTACAGAACTAAATAGATAAATACAGTTAAATAAAAGCAGAAACACACATCTATTCCCATGTCATACCTTTTTAAAAATTTTTCTTTAATGTTTATTTATATTGAAGGAGACAGAGATAGAAAATGAGCAGGGGAAGGAGAGGGAGAGAGGGAGACACAGAATCCGAAGCAGGCTCTAGGCTTCGAGCTGTCAGCACAGAGCCCGATGTGAGGCTTGAACCCACAGACGATGAGACCATGACCTGAGCCAAAGTCAGATGCGCAAATGACTGGGCCACCCACGTGTCCAGGTGCTCCCCGCACCCCAGTGAATGTCTTACTGTAACAGTGCTGAATGGCACGTCAGAAGGGAAAGAATGATACCGAGTGAATAGTGAGGGCACAACTGATTACTGTATACTGTGCACAAAAGTCAGTTCTTGATGGATGCATGGTTTAAACAGGAAGGCCAAAATTTTTAACATTTAAGATTGGAGAAAGAATTTATCACCTTGCAGAAGGGGATGATTTCTTAAACAAAACACCGACACTGCAATCGTTTTTTAAATTTTTGATCAGATTTTACTAAATAAAATTGGAATTTCTTTCCATGAAAAGACATGATAAAGAAATGAAAAGACAAGCCAAAGACTGGAAGAATATATATGCAACACATATAGACAACAGAGGAAGCAAATCTGGAACACACAGGAATTGAAAAGCACCAAGAAACCCTATAAAAAAATGAGCAAGAAAGAAACAGAAATTTTCTAACAGGGCAAAACTCAATAGCTCATACTCATTTTAAAAGACAACGCCAAAAAAAAAAAAAAAAAAGACAATGCCATTAGTCCTTAGGTAATTAATATTTAAATTACAAAATACCATTTCATTTCATATGTTATCAAAAACAAAAGTCTTACTGATGGTACCCCGACTTGTAGTGGTGATCATTTTGTAATATATATAAATATTGAATCACTATGTTGTACACCTGAAACTAATTTAACAATGTATGCCAGTTATTCTTCAGTGAAAAATTAATTTAGAAAGTCTTGGGGTGCCTGGGTGGCTCAATCGGTTAAGTGTCCAACTTTGGCTCAGGTCATGATCTTAATGGTTAGTGAGTTCGAGCCTCATGCTGGGCTGTGTGCTGACAGCTCAGAGCCTGGAGCCTGCTTCAGATTCTGTGTCTCCTTCTCTCTCTGCTCCTCTCCTACTCATGCTCTGTCTCTGTCTCTCAAAAATAAATAAACATTTAAAAAAAAGTTTTAAGGCCTTACAATACCAAGTGGTGTTGGTTAAGATGTATATAGCAATAGGAACATACATAAATACGGGTAACACTGTAAATTACTACAAAAGCTTTGAAAAAAAACCACATTTGGCATTAGCTCCTAAAGTTAGATATAAACCTATTCCATAACCCTCCCCTGGATGGGCAAATGGAGACATGCAGAAAAATGTTAATAACAATACTTTCATAACATAAAAAAGAAACCCTGAAAACAACCCAAACACCCATATCAGAGAATAGATATGTTATATTCATTCCATAGAAGTCTGTCAGTCAAGTAGAGCTACGTGCATTAACATGGATGATTCTCACAAACACTACAAATGACAAAGCAAGATGCCAGAAAATAATATACAGTAGGATATTACATATATACGAATTTCATAAATACCCCAAACAAGCTATATTCTTAAAAATGCATGCATACATTTTAAAACCATGTGAAAAACCAGAGGAATTACAAATACAAAGTCCAGGGTAGTATTTGGCAAGAATGCAGGAGCCTGTGATAGCAAAAGAAACCCGAGATTCTCCAGGGCTGTTCATGTGGGTAGTAACACTTTCCTGGGGCATTTCAGAAATCATGATCAGGTATGCACTACTGGCGTTACTGGTCTTCCAACTGTCCTGCCGAACTAAACCCTTATAAATATAAATTGGTGGTATTTTAATATGTGATAATACTAAAACATTTTTCTAAGAAATTACTTTAGAAGTTAAATAATGTAACAGATCTTACAAAGAGGAAAGTGTAAGTGGAATAAAGACATTTTAAAACCAATGTTTTATTTGCACATTCTGCCCACTCAATACATTCTAGCATTTCCAGCTACATATGTAATTGAACAGGATTTTAGCATATAGTGTGCTTATGGAAGCCTTCTGGGCTACAACAAATGGAGTAATTTTCACACTACAGCTTCAAATCCAACTCAGAATATCACTTGAGAGACTATGGTTCTTATTTCTCCACTTTGGCAGTCTGTCTTTTGCCTTCGCCAGTTATCTCTCCTTGTTTTTTCCTCCTCTTCTTTCCCTGGGTCTATAATTACTTACAGAACTTTAGACTTGTTTATTTATTTAGTTAGTTAGTTTGAGTGTCCATCCTTAACTCTGTTCATATATCAAATGGCTTATGAGTTTATATATTCTATATCAAAACAAATTTACTTCAAGCATAAAAAAGAATGTAACTGCTTCATTAAAGTAGTAATATACATGTGCTCAAACATTTACAGGTTGAAATACACTTAATTTTGCTGCCTATTTCTCTTTTGTAATAAGACTTCATTACATTGATTGAAAAAATATTTCTTATGAATTTTATTACCAGATACTGAAATATTTATTATTAAAACCTATATGGTGAAGAGACAGGTGGCCATTTCACTATGGTTTATCACACCTCTCATAGATGTCATCATTTCTGCACAAAATATTTCATGGTGCGAAAACTAACCCTCAACTTCAAATAGTGCAGGAGCAGTGTGAGTAATATCTAGGTATGTGCTCGACACTGGGGTCTAGTCAGTAACTGGTGGGGAGGGAGGAAGGTAAGTGGGGGAGTCCACAGATAAGCTGTGAGACCAGGAACAAAATGTCCTAATGGATCGGGTACAAAAAGCATATCCTGAGAGGCAAGGGCACTCCTTTCTCCAGTAAGAAACCTTCTCCCTCTATCCAGGTACCCGGAGGAGGAAAAGTGCAGTTTCTAAGTAGCCTGAAGTCCTACCTTGGAAACAGTAAAAAAGAGTAACGTATCAGCTTCTCATGACAGAGTTCATTGTCGAAAATCAGCAGTTCACACATCTGAAATCTGCTGTGGCCAAAATTTCACGCAGTTCGCCGGAGCAGGACATGGAGGTGTTGAATTGCGCAGAAATACCTAGAGGAGCAACCCAAGCAAAACCAAGCATGCGCAGACCCTTCCAGCCAGGGGAAGCTGGAATTAGGTGTTAAAAGAGTGTTTAAATACAATGAGGCAGCTTGACAACCTCTGAGAGCGTTCAAAGCATTCACAGCGAGTAGAGGTCCCAGTTTTTGGAACGAAAGCTCAAAGCAAAAACATGTTACTACTGGAAATAGTTAAGGCTTTACTCCCTATGCAACCAAAAGGATCTTGGAGCACGGAAAACAAAAAGTCAAATTTCCTGGAGCTGAGTCTGAAACAAGGGCTTAACTACAATAAATATATCAGATTCCTATCTGCATGATAGGACCACAGCAAACAAGGCGGAGAAATAATAATGTGTACCAGAACTCAAAAAGCATGATTTGCAATTGGTAAAACAAGGTGGATAATCTAAGAGACATGATTGACTTTTCATGTATGTGTTTGCCTTGCTTTTTTATTTCTACAATTTATTTTTCCAGATTCTGTTAGGTAGAGTGATAAATGGAAGTGAATATACAGTGAAGAAGTAAAATATTTTATTACAAAAGGATTCCCAGGACAGGAAAAATAGTATTTTATTTTGCTGTATGTACTGTTTCTGTTTGATAGTCACAGTACATTATCAGATTTAAATAAACGCATCTACTGCCAAACACTGAAACCATTTGTGTGGCTTGCTTTATCACTAATGAGTATCTGATTTTTTTGTTTAATATTGAGAAATATTTTGTTTAAGAGAGAGACTTCTTAAATATTTTTAAATACAAAGGAAAGGTCGCTTTTTTTTTTTACAACCTGTTATAAAAATAACACATCTCATGTCATAAATAGATTGAGTTCCACTTTCAAGTGAAAAGATTGTCTCCTATCAGGAATAGTTCCCAAATGTTCAGAATCTGCTTTGACAGTTTGGTTTTGCATATCAGAAGAATAGAACTGCAAACAGCATTGAGATCTGAGGACTAAATTTAGGACTTCTCTCCAAATTAGCATCTCATAAAATTTGCCAAATGTTAGACACAACTGTCTGCAAGATGCATTCAGTCTTGAGAAACTTTTGAATATTCAAGCAGTTTTTCTTGGGAGATAAGAAAGATACGGGACTGGTTGGTTGAAGAAGACAGTTTTACTCTATTGAACTAATTGCAAGCAGAATTTTACATGAAGCAAATTAGGAATCTTCCGTTACCAGTTTGACCCATACTATATTATATGCACCACTGCTGTTAAGTTTGCCGAAAGCTAAATTTTCTTGCCAAGTTCAAATCAAAGTATCTAAGACCGAGGATCTTCCTGTTACTTGAAATTACATAAGAGCCCGCCTGCAATACTTACCGTCCACATTCTTCAGTATTCTAACCAAGATCTGCATATAAGGAAAGTACACTAAATGTGAAAGAGACCCATCGTATCACATTTACTGCCTATTCTGCACATACCAGTGCTAAACGATCATTCCCCACCACTAACTCTTTCTTTTTCACCACAGCTTCACTGAAATATTGTTGACATGTAATATATGTAAAGATACATATATAATGTGATGATCTGAAACACACATATATTGCAAAACAAATACCACAGTAAAATTATTTAACACCTCCTTCCCATCACATGATTATCATTTTCTTTGTGGTGTTAACTTTTAAAAGCTACTTACTTAACAAGTTTCAAGTATATACAATATTATTTATTATACTCCCCATAGTATATATTAGATTCTCAAAACTTAATTCATCTTATAGCTGGGAGTTTGTACCTCTGACAAATTTCACTCTGTTTCCCTCAGCCCCAACCCCCTGGCAACCACCATTCTACTCTCTATTTCTACGAGTTCAGCTTTCTTAGATTCCATACATAGATCAAAATGTACTTATCTTTCTCTATCTGGCTTACTTCACTTTGCATAATGCCCTCAAGGTCAACCAACGTTGACTCAAAAGGCAGGATTTTTCTTTTTAATGGCTGAATAGCATTCCATGCCCTATATGTCCCACATTTTCTTTATCTATTCATCTGTTGATGGATACTTAGGTTGTTTCCATGTTTTGACTATTGTGAATGATGCTTCTGTGAAGATGGGGGTGCAGTTATCTCTTGAAGGTAATATTTTGATTTCCTTCAAATATATACCAAGAAGTGAAATTGCTAGATCATACAGTAGTTCTATTTTTAATTTTTTGAGGCAACTCCATACTGTTTTCCACAGTGGCTGTACAAATTTACATTTCCAACAATGCACAGGCTGTAGAAAAGAGTTCCTTTTCACATAGCCTTGCAAAACCTGTTGTTGCTGGTCTTTTTGATAATAGATTCTAACATGTATGAGGTAATATGTCACTGTGATTTTCATCTGCATTTTCCTGATGATTAGTGATGTTGAGCATCTTTTCATATACCAGTTGGCTATCTATTTTGTCTTCTTTGGAAAAACGTCTATTTGGGTCCTTTTCCCATTTTTTAATCAGATTGGGTTATTTAGGTTTTGTTTCTTTGTTGGGTTTTTTGTTGTTGTTTTTGTTTTTTGGGTTTGTTTTGGGGTTTTTTTTGCTATTGAGTTATATGAGTTCCTTATATATTTTGGATATTAACCTCTTTTTTGTTTATTTATTTTAAGAGTAAGCACATATGCATGGGAAGGCAAAGAAAGTGGGAGAGAATCCCAAGGAGGCTCTGCAGGGACAGCAGAGAACTCAACACGGGGCTCAAACTTACAAACTGTGAGATCATGACCTAAGCCAAAGTCAGATGCTTAACCAACTGAGCCACCCAGGCACCCTGGTTGTTAAACTCTTATAAGACAGATGATTTGCAAATATGTTCTCCATTTCTGTAGGTTGCCTTTTTAATTTTTTTTAATTTTTATTTTTTGAATATAACACAATTTATTTTTTGTAGGTTGCCTTTTTCAGTGTACAGATTGTTTCTTGTATTAAAATGCAGAAGCATTTTAATTTGATGTAGTCCCACTTATTTTTTTGTTTTTGTTACTTGCACTGTTGGTGTCAAATCCAAAAAGTCCTTGCCAAACCTAATGTCAAGTGTATTATTCCCTAGGTTTCTTCTAGGAGTTTTACAGTTACACATTTAAGTGTTTAATCTATTTCAAGTTAATTTTGGTGAGTGGGATAAGATAGGGGGCCAATTTAATTTTTCTGCCTGTAATTATCCAGTTTTCCCAGCACCAAGCTATTGAAGAGACTATCCTTTCCCCATTGAGTCTTCTTGGCTCCCTTGTTAAATATTAATTGATCATAGAAGCAAAAGTTTATTTCTTGGGTCTCCAATCAGTTCTGTTGGTCTATGTACCTATATTTATACCAGTGCCATACTGTTTTATTATCATAGCTTTGTAATAAAATTTGAAATTAGGAGTTGTTATGCTTCCAGTTTTGTACTTCTTTCTTAGGATTGCTTTGGTTATTTAAGGGTCTTTTGTAATTCCATATGAATTTTAGGACTTATTTCTATTTCTATAAAAAATGTGATTAAAATTTTAATAGGAATTACATTGAATTTACAGATGGTTTTGGAGTAGTATGAACATTTTAATAATATTAACTTCTGATCCATGGAAAGGAAATATCTTTTTATGTATTGTATCTTCAGTTTCTTTCATCAATATCTTATAACTTTCAGAGTGTAGACCTTTCACTTTCTAGGTTAAATTTATGCTTAAGTATTTTTTAATACTATTATAAATGAGAATATTTTCTTTATTTCTTTTTCTAATAGTTCGATGTTAGTGTCCAGAAATGCAACTGATTTTTGTATGTTAATTTGGTACCCTGTGACTTTACTGAATTTGTCGATAAGTTCTAATAGTTTTTTGGTGCAGTCTTTAGCATTCTTTCTATATAAAATTATATCATTTGCAAATATAGGTAGTTTTACTTCTTCCTTTCTGATTTGAATTCCTTATTTTTTCCTTTTTCTTGCCTGATTGTTCTGCCTTGGGGCTCCTGGGTGGCTCAGTCAAAGCGTCCGACTTTGGCT
The DNA here is from genome assembly GCF_006229205.1 of Suricata suricatta. NCBI lineage: Eukaryota > Metazoa > Chordata > Mammalia > Carnivora > Herpestidae > Suricata > Suricata suricatta. The sequence goes on along the minus strand of NC_043704.1, from coordinate 108,614,200 downwards.
CAGGTCATGATCTCACAGTTCATGTGTTCAAGCCCCGTGTCGGGCTCTGTGCTGACAGCTAGCTCAGAGCCTGGAGCCTGTCTTTGGATTCTATATCTCCCTCTCTCTCTGACCCTCCCCTGCTCATGCTGTCTCTCTCTGTCTCTCAAAAATAAATTTTAAAAAAAAAGTTTCCTTTCCCTTTATCTTTCTGGTATCTACTATAGGTTTTTGCTTTGTGGTTACCATGAGGCTTACATAAAATACTTTATAAATACAACAGTCTATTTTATACTGATAATAACCTAACTTTGCATACAGGCACTTTACCCCCACTTTTTTTTAGCCCATCTATTGAGCTTTTTATTAGAGTTACTGTATTTTTCAGTTCTAAAACCTGATAAAAATGGTAAAGCATGATCCCATTTTGGTAACATTTTTATTTATTTGCTGGTACATCTGAATAACAACTCTCTCAACTCATTGCATAATATTTTAGACTTTGTCATTAGCTTAAACTTCTATATTTCCTACTCTTTTTTGCCACAACATTTTTGGAATATAATCTTACATGTTAGATTCTACTATGATTCATAAATTGTATAGCATGTATTTTAATGATCCCTTGCTACAGAAACAAATAAATGTAGCTAAAAAATAACAATTTATGAATATTCAGGATTCTGTGAAATTGTTGGTATATTGTTGATGGGGGCTGGGATGGTTGGAAAATCTAAAATGTACATAGTATGTGGATGGCAGTTAGTGCTGGCCACCAGCTGTGAGCACAGCTGCACCTGTCTGTCCACAGCTGTGGTTCTGTGACACATGGAACTCTCCAGAAGGACACTTCAGCTTCCTTTTAGCATGGCAGCTGGGGCTGATTCTGGTTCTTCTTTACAGCTTGTATTTCTTTGCTAAGATTTCATTCATTTAACATGTGTCCATAATTGCTCATTAAAGTATTTTTATGATGACCATTTTAAAATCCTAGCTGGATAATTCCAACATCAGTGTCATCATGGTCTTAACTTTTGTTGATATCTTTTCTCATTCAAATGGAGATGTTCATTCTTATTGGTATAAGTGATTTTAAAAAATCTCATCCTGGAAATTTTAGTTATTTCTATGAAACTCTGGATCTTATTTACATTTTTGGTTATAGGAGACTCTGCATGGAGTGGAAGAAGGCCACTGGCCTCAGTATTAGAATATTTTGAATTTGATTATATACTTGCCTAACTGGAGTGTTTTATATTTTCATATGTTTTCTTGTCACTAGTTAGCACTTTTAATCTTCTATTTGATGATTATTTCAGTATTTCTTATAAAGCAGATCTTGTGATGATGAACTCCCTCAGCTTTTGTTTATTTGTTAAAAGTCCTTATCTCTCTGCTCGTGAATGACAACTTTTCCGGGTAAAGTGTCTTGAGTAGCCGGTTTTGTTTTCCTTTCAGCACATTGGTATATCATCCTATTCCCTCCTGCTCTTAAGGTTTCTGCTGAGTAGTCTGATGACAGTTTTATAGGGCTTCCCTTACATGTGAAAAATTTTATTTCACTTGATGTTTTTAAAACTTTGTTTGTCTTTGATTTTAGACAGTTTTATTATAATGTATCTTGAAGAAGATCTTTTGGTGTTTAAATTTGAGGATGACATATTAGTTCCTGATTTTATTTAAAAGTACCTAAAATCTCTCCCAGATTTTGGAAATTCTCAGCCATTGTTTCTGTAAATACATTTTCTGCCTTTTTCTCTGTCTCTTCTCTTTCTGGGATTTATTGTTTATTTTTTATTTTAATGGTATTGCATAATTCACATAGATTTTCATTCTCTTTCTCTTTGCTTCTCTGGCTGTATAATTTCAAATGACCTATCTTTCAGTTCTCTAATTTTTTCTTCTTTTGCTTAATCAAGTCTATTGTTGAAGCTTTCTAGTAAATTCTTCAGTTTGGTCATTGTAGTCTTCAAATCTAGAATTTCTGCTTGTTTTTTTTTTTTTGGTTTTGTTTTGTTTTTGTTGTTGTAATTGTTACTGTTGTTTTCTTTTTGAATGCAGTTTTATTTTTTTAAATCCTTTTGTTGAGACATTCTTATCTTAATCTTATTTAGTTCTCTGTATTTTCTTGTAGTTCATTGAATTTCTTTGAGGGAATTATTCTAAATTCTTTGTCACATTGTATATAGATCTTTATTTCTTTGGGATCAGTTATCAGAATCTTATTACTTTTCTTTTGTGGTGTCATGTTTCTTTGATTATCCATGACCCTTGTGGCCCTGCATTTGTGTGTGCACATTTGAGGATGTAGGCTCTTCTTCCAGTCTTTATGAACTGCCTTTAGCAAACAAAGCCCTTCACCGGTCAGCCCATCCAGAGATTCTGGGAGGGCACTCTGATGGTGTCTGCCGGTATGCTTGTTGTGTAGTTCTTAGGCAGCCTGGAGTTTGAAGTGGGTCAAACACCTGAGATTGCAGTAGTCAAGCTGGTGCTGGGTGCCCCCCCAGAACCGTGAATTCACAAGTGCCCCCTGAAGCCTGTATTCACAGGCATGGATTTGGACCCTGAGGCCTTAGGAGGTACCCAAGGTCAGAGGAGATGCCTAGTGCTGGAGTAAGCTAGGAACCTGGGTTACAGGTTCCTGTAAGTAAGTACTTGGTGCTATGGAGTCAGTAACAGTGAGGTAAGCTGGGAACCTAGGGTCCCTGGTTCTGCCTGGGTCTGTAGGAGCTGGAAGATGCTGGAATGGATTGGAAGGCAAGTTTCATGGGAGGCCTTCAGGACCATGGAGCCAAAGAAGCTGCCTAGAGCTGTGGAAGCCACCAGCTCAGGGTTGTTGGAGCTGACCAGTGCCTGGGTAGGCTAAGAGCCAAGTTCACAGGGGTCTTCTGAAAGCCTGGATCCAAAGAAGCCATCTGGAGCCATGGCAGCTGCCTGGGTTTGCTGGAGCCAGCAGTTCTGGGGCTGAGCCAAGGACCTAGATTCAGAGCACCCCCCCATCCCCAACTCTACCCCCAGAGTCTAGTGCTAACAATGTGTGTGGAGATGGAGGGTGTTTCTGCAAGTGTCAGGTTGAGATGGGGGTTTCAGTTCCCAGGAGTCTACTGGTAGCCTGTTGTCCCAGGAGCCAAAGGCAGCAGAAGAAATCTAGGGCACAGACTCACAGGGGCCTGCCAGCAGCCTGGTGCCACAAACACTGCCTGGTGCTGCTGGAGCCCACTGGCACCAGAGGGAGCCAGGGGCCTGGGGCCATGGGAACTGCTAAAGGTGCAGGAGCCACCTGGGGGCTTCTGGAGTTGACAAGTTCAGATGAGACAGAAGACTGGTGCCAAGGATGCCATCTGGGGCCACTGCAGCTGCCTAGGCTCACAAGACCCAAGGAGCACCGGTGGTGTTGCTGCAGGCAGCAAGCACCAGAAGATCAGGAGCCTGGGTCCATGGGAGCCTGTGGGGAGTCACCTGGGGCTGGGTGCATCTGGAGTCTATCATGAAATCTAGCACACTTTATTCTTCTCTTATGGGGAAGATGTCTCTCTCTGTCACTCTCTGCCCCAGCTCGGGGGAACAGTAAATGCGGGTGGTGTGAATCTATTTTTTCTACTCTCCTTAACATGTCCTTTCCTATTTCTGTGCTTCTCAAGGGGCTGGAATCCTCCCCCTGGAATCCTTGGCTCTTGTGAAGGTATTTTTATGTACAGATACTTGTTCAAATTGATGTTTCTGGTGGAGGGTGGGGAGGATGAGGGGTGAAAATTCCTCTGCCACCATTTTGTTGATATCACTCTAACCAACTGAAACTTTCCAACAATAAAGAGTCCTACTAATAAAAATATACCTGCAGAGTAAATCCTTTTTGTTTCTTTCTCCCACAAGATCTAAAGATAGTTCAAATCTTAGTTTTGCTTCACTTTGGTTGCAGCTCTTTGGATATCATTATGGTCTGTATTTCAATTTCATTATGTGCAAAATAGGTGTCTGAATAGATGACCTTGGGTTCCCCTGATCTCCACAGATTTCACAACCACAGCAGAGTCTCTATTATTTGGCAAGAGCTTTGCTTTCTATTTATAGAGAAAGTGAAGAGCTATATTAGAGAATTACAGTATATATTGGAAAGAATAGTTTGAGGTCAGCCAAAGAGTGTGAGTAGACAGGAGGCCATGGAGGATACAAGAGACATAAATTATAATTTTTCTTTATAGATTAACATAGCCTTGTGATCTTTTTCTATAAAGAAAAAGATTTTATGTTAAAGAGCTTTTCAATCTGACTTCAGTCCTGCAAACTATTGGGGAAAAAAACTAGAACAGAATTTTGTAAGAATATGCATAGGGGCAATAGATAAAAGAGGCAGGAAAATCCCAAACAAGAAATTTAAAAATTCCTTATCAAATCACTATGTTATATACCTCAAACTAATGTAAGATTGTGTCAACTATACTTCAATTTAAAAAATTATTTAAAAATTTTTAAAAAAAGCTGTAGCACCTGGGTGGTTCAGTCGGTTAAGCATCTGACTTCAGCTCAGGTCATGATCTCATGGTTTGTGGTATCAAGCCCTGCGTTGGGCTCTATGCTGACAGTTCAGAACCTGGAACCTGCTTCACATTCCATGTCTCCCTCTCTGCCCCTCCCTGCTTGTACTCTGTCTCTCAAAAATAAACTTAAAAATTTTTTAACTAATTTCCTTTAAATAAATATTGTAATTACAGTGTACATAGCCTTCAAACATTCCTAAAGCTTGAGGCAACATGCCACTAAATTCTTTTTCCTAATACATTGTTAATTAAAATAGATGGCTTTTGTCAAAAAAATAGTGCTTTTTATTCCCATATCCCAGCATTTTGCCTAAACTTATCATTCCTGAAAATGTAATTTCATGAATGGGAGTTGTTTAGCTTATATTTCTAGAACAGTGATATAGTCCATTAGGAGTTGGACTTGAGAGGATTCTTCATAGGAGGATTATGAGTTCACAATACAAGGGTTTTTTTATTAATGCTTTTATTTATTTAGTTTTGAGAAAGAAAGGGAGTGTGAGTGGGGGGCAGAGAGAGAGGACAGAGAGAATCCCAGGCAGGCTCCAGACTCTCATCACAGAGCCCGATGTGGGGCTCCATCTCACGACCCTGAGATTAAAGTGTTTGATTTCTGATTTTGGCTCAAGTCATATTCTCAGTCGGTTAAGGGTCTGACTCTTAATTTTGGCTCAGGTCAAACCAATGGAGCCACCCAGGCGCCCCCATAATGTAAATTTTAAATCAAGGGAGAACTGTAAAAAGAAAATCATTTGTGGTGACAATTCTAAAGTATATTTGCAGATTTACTGTTGCTTTCAAGTTGGGAGTCTGTCCTAATCCTCAGTAAATTGAAAGTGAACTTGAATTCCTTTTGGTTCAGAGAATCTGGTTCAGATATGAGAAGAATGGTAAATCCTGGTGAACCCTAAGATTGTGCAGTTTGTTAAATAAATAGTTTACATGAACATTCAGAGCAGTATCAACTGAGAATTACCTGATGGTTAAAATGATCACATCAGTTTTGGTTTTTTTGTACCCTTAAAAGTGAACTCAGTAGCTCTCTTAATTGAATAAATGATAAACAAATAAATAAGGGATGAAATACTTCATTTAAAATATGCCTGCAATGAGTCAGTCTCTATGTGAAATGCTTTACTACATTGCCATTGAAGTCTTATGTTACCTCTTGAGATATAATTATTCTAATTTACATGGAAGTAAACTTGTCCAAGATCACATTGGAAATAAGTGGAGTGGCACTGGGACATGAGATCAAGTTTTCTAGTGCAGTCAGCACACTCATCTTCTGCTGCAAGACCCCATAGGGCGGACTGACTGCAGAAATCAAAAGCCTATTAATCTTCCCACTAAATTAATTATCTTCAGGTGAACTAGTTATTACCCACTGCCTTTTCTGGGCCTAAAAAGGGGACAAATAGTTCTTTCACTCCATAGACATGTTCTGATCCTCCATTAACTAATGGTTCTGGTCTTCTTTGAAACCTTCTTTAGGTATTAATGGAAGTTTCATCTTATAAACACAGTAGATATTGTGAGGACCCTTTTTACTTTCAGGAAGATGGTTTAAACTACTTAAAATTAAAGTTGAAGTCCACTTACAATTCAATATGCTACTCTTAGAGGTGTCTCTCACTGAGTCAGCATCACTTGAATCCAGAATTTCATCTGAAGATAAGTAGTGAACTGGGTACTTTACAAAATGCTATGCAAACTCAAAATATAACCATAAATTTTAGCAACCTATTTTGTCAGTTTTAGTGTCATCACAGATGCTCATTAATGTGCTCAAGGATGTGCTTATAGGTTTTCCTGATCTGATCCCTCATTTTCACTGACCTGTGAGCATGTTAATGTTACATGAAATTTTACAGAATAATAGTCAATAAGTATTCCATAATTGTTTTGGAATCTCAGTTCTGGAAATCTCAGTGCCTGTAATCTATTTCTTAACAAAAATTCATTAATTACATTTAATAATTCATAAGGGAAAATATATTTGAAAATGTGACCACTGTAAACCAGGGTACTGCTCACAATGGGCTGCTTGATGCCATTGTAAAAAATTAAGCTCTAAATCCTAATACACAACAAAGGCTTACTTCCTGTTCACACTGCACATCCATTGCAGTCTGGGGGCCTCTCCTCCACATCTCCAGGCAAGGACTCAGGGACTGCACTTCTGTAGCTTTACCCTCTCAACCCAGTAACCTGGGTTATTACGGCACGGTCCAGGGCAGCTACAGAGTCCTGAGTCTTTTACAGTTTTTTCACTGCTTCATTCCTGAAACTCACAAAGGTCGCCCAACTAGCACTGCCTTGTAATAATTCACATTACAATGTGAAAAATCAAGACTTTAGAGAGAAACTAAACATCCTAAAGTAACCAAGTGAGTGATGAAATTGTGATTTTTTTTTAAATTTTTTGAATTTTTTTAGGAAGTGACGAAATTGTGAGTTTTTAAAAAAATTCTTTAATGTTTATTTATTTTTGAGAGAGACAGAGACAGAGCACAAGCCGGAGAGGGGCAGAGAGAGAGAGAGAGAGAGAGAGAGAGAGAGATGGAGACACAGAATCCAAAGAAGACTCCAGGCTCTGAGCTGTCAGCACAGAGCCTGACTGGGGGCTCAAATTCCCAAGCTGTGAGATCATGACCTGAGTTGAAATCAGACACTTAACTGACTGGAGCCACCCAGGTGCCCCAAAATTGTGATTTTTAAATCGATCTTTCTGAGTATGAGGTGCTTTATTTCAACTAAAATGAGCTTCCTTCATATCACAACATACTTAGGTCTATGCAGGTTTGGAGAAAATAAGCTTAGATACTTTCCTTTCCAAGCACCAGTTCCTTCTTTAATTAAGACAACTACAAGATCTTAGCCATAATATTGTAATAACTGATTTCTCTTTGAACTCTGAAATGAGAATACCCAACTGTCATGATTCTAGGGACGAATAACATCACACATAAGAAACTAAGTTTAAGTCAGAAGATGATGTAACGTAAATAGTCCTTACATCAATCTAGGTCATTAGTAGAAACTACAAAGACTACTTTTTACATAAGCCAATACTTCCTTAGGTGTATAATATTCTTACTTTCCTAAGACCTAAATATCTGAAAACTCTGATGTCTAATCATTTTCAAAGTCTCTCATGTGGAAATATCAAGGAAATTGCACTTTGCTTAAGCTCATCCTTGGGAATCAACAGGATGATCTAGCTAAAATTTGAGAAATGAAAATGCAGTCACATGCCATGTCTGAGATGTGTTAAATACAGATAAACTCAGAGCTTTTATTCTAATAAAAGAAAAGACTTATCATTTTAATTTTGACAGGTTTATTCCCCAAACTATTATATTCTATTTACTTGCAGTAATTTCATAAAGACTACATTGTGCTTTAAAATGATTCTTAGGAACAGGCTTCATAATGGCATGTAAATCACTTCAAAACACTGATACAAAGTAATGCCCCAAAAAATCTATTTTTATTTATTTTTATTTATTTTTTTTAATTTATTTTTGATACAGAGAGAGACAGAGCATGAGAGAGGGAGGGTCAGAGAGAGAGGGAGACACAAAACCAGAAGCAGGCTCCAGGCTCTGAGCTAGCTGTCAGCACAGAGCCCGACGCGGGGTTCGAACCCACGAACGTGAGATCTGACCTGAGCCGAAGTCGGAGGCTTAACCAACTGAGCCACCCAGGTGCCCCAAAAAATCTATTTTTAAAATATGTTTTGAGTTTAAATTATTTCTCCTTGAAACATTCTCATGATTAGAAGTGTCAATTAATCCTTGTTTTGTTTACTTGGCTTGCAAATCTGATTGTTTCCAAAGCCCTAGGAGATAGATATTCAAAGTCTAACATGTTAATATTCCTTACCTAAGAGACCAACTACCTAGTAACCTCAAACATCGCAAACCCAGAAAAGCACAAAGATCTCAGACCAGCTAAACTATACATCACAAAATATATTCCTATCCTTAAGAAGGACCTCATCTGTAACACTTAGTGCCTCCTTGTTCTTGTTTTGGATATAATTTTATCATAGTCAATGTGATTAACCAACTTAGTACGATGGAAGCAGGAAATTTTAAAAGAAAGAAGGAGATTATAGAGGTAGACAGGTGCTACTTCTTTCTATTTTATTTGTTGCTACTCATGTGACTGTAGCATACATTTATTTGTAGCTACTCATGTAGTCAGAGGCCAAAGGCTGAGACTTGTACCTGATACCATGTGCAAGTACTGCCAGGATGTTATCACGGCAGGACACCGAGGTACCCGTGTGGGGCCAGGGGAGGGGGCAGAGGGGAATAACATGGATTAGGCACTCACGTGAGGACTGGGGCTAATAGGATGCATAAGGGTGAAGGAGGGAAATAGGCATGAGAGGGCTGAAATAGAAATCACAGAGTACACACTGAAGCAAACCACCAAACTCACAATTTTTTTCCTTAGGATGGATGTGTGTACATATGTCTCCGTGACAGAGAACAAAACCTACTGGAGCTCAATAATTCATAGCTAACTTCACAAAAGAGCCTTTTATGCTCTGTTGTGATTTTCTAAATCAAGACAGAAAGTACCCAACATCTTGACCTTAAATTGAAAGAGGTGCATTCAGACATTGTACTTACTGTTCCCTTTCTTCACTTCTACACAAATATTATCAGCACTAGGTCCTGTCCCTTAAGATAAACTAGTAATCAGACTTTGGTTTTTTTCTTTAAATAAAAAAGTTTTTTTTTATGGACAGGAAAAGATTATGAATCTGACAAAAAAAGAAGAAAATATAAGACCTTAAGTTTCTAAGTCAAAAATAGTAATTTGATATTAAAAAATATAGCTTTTACTAATGATGCCTGAAATATTGTGAACATTAAAAACTATTCCATATGCATGATATATGGGATATAAATCTGTCACATATATAATGACACCTATATATTCATAGATATATATGTATACCCCACACCCACACCCTTATATATGCAACTATCCCTGCCTCCTTTGTATTTGTGGAATAGGGTCAATACTTCTGTTGATAACCTGGAAAAGCTGGCATTAATATATATGCTTAGATGTTTGGAGCGAGTGAGCAGACATGATAGCAAAGAATTAAAGACATTCTTTACTAGTGAAAACAGTCAAGATTCTTACATATAAAAATATACTGTAAAGAATAATTGAAGCATTCTTCAAATAGAAATATTGTGAAAAGTATTCGTAGACTGAATGTCAAGATTTGTTACAAAGCTACAGTAACTACAAAATCATGGATTTTGTAAAAGAATTGATAAACAGACAATTAGAATCAAATATGAAAGCCAGAAATACGCGTATTCCTATAATGAATACCTGATGTAGGACAAAGATTATTGCAGAGTAGTAGTGAAAGATACATTTATTGTTTCCAATAGATGATACTTAGTTAAGTGAATATCCACATGGGAATAAAAAAGAAATTTGACTAGTACTTTACTCTGTATACACACTATATTTAAATTTGTAAATTTAGAGAGATTGAAGATTGAAGCATGATGGATAAAACAACAAAGCTCCAAAGGAAAATATAAAAGAATATCTTTGATGGTATCTGGATTGGAAAAGACTTTTTCAGACATAAAAATGATTGCTTATAAAGAAAGACTGATAAATATGGCTATATTACAATTATAAAGTTCTTTTCATATAATATACTACCAAGAGAAAATGCTTTTCATCAAGTGGGAAGATAAACATGAAAAATTGATCAACTTCATTAATCATCAGAAAATGCAATTTAAAATCACCATGAGATACCAGTTCTCATCCATCAGAAAAGATAAAAATACAAGGACTGACAATACAGTGTTTGAGAGAACATGCAACAATGGAAACTCCCACACTGATGCTGATGAGCATGTAACTTGGTCCAATCATTTTAGACAATGCTCAGGCACTGTTTACCAAAGTTGAAGATGCACAAACCCTATAACCCACCAATTTTATACCTAAGGACATACCCAATTCAAAAGCAAACACATTTCAGGACACAGTGCAAGATGGCTCACAGCAATACTATTCACAAAAAGAAACAAATTTAAGTATACTTAAGCAACAGAAAGGTACTCAAAAGGTACATCTGATGAGGTACTAAAAACAATGGTAATGAACAATCTACTGAAACCGCATGGAGGAATCCCCCAAACAGAAAGTAAGCTAGAGAAACCAATTATAAAACAGCACAGCTGTACGATTCCATTTATTTAAAATCTTTAAAGCCAATGAAAACTACATTATGGTGTTTAGTGATTCATACTGTGTGATTAAACTATAATGAAATGCAAGGAAATGATTATCACTAAAGTCAAGAAAGCAGTGACTTTGGGGTAGAAGAGACAACACGGCTGGGAAGGGGCACAGTGGTTACTTATGGTTGTTGTCAATGTTCTACTTCTTTACCTAAATGGTTCTACCTTTTTAGCTTGTCTACTTCTATTTTATTTGCCAATAAAAATTATAAAGCAGTTTAAACTTTAGGGTTCAAAATAATATATGGTTTACTATTGTCAAAAATTAAATGTATTTGCATTATGTTATATATACCAATAATTCTATAGCTATAATTTTTTAATCACTTAATACTGAAGATTTGAATAAATACATTCTCATAACTTGGAAAGCACTATGTTTGACCCTCTCCCCCTTTTCAGGGACTTTGCTCCTTTCTCTCCTGCATCATCATATTTGCCTCTCCAGAGGGCCATTTCCCTCAGCAATCTAAGCATGTAATATCCCCATTTTATTTAACTTTAAAAAATACAAAGAAACTCCCTTGTCCTTTGGCCTAAGGTCACACTCTGATAACCTTTTATTTTTTCTGTTTCATTTCAAAGCAAAACCCCCAAAAAAGTTGTCCAAACTTATTGTCCCCACTTCTCCCATTCTCCCCTGAACATTTCACTAAGGCTTTCATGGCTACTTCCCTCAAAGTTCTCTCAGTTCATCAAAGACCTCCATCTTGTTAAATACAGTTTCTCAATTCAGTCATATCTTGCTCACCCTAGTAACCCCATTAGAGTTAGCTGGCTGATCACAGCTTCTTTGAAATACTTCTTCAGTTGGCCACTCAGATACCACTCACTTTTGATTCTTGTACTTAACAGGACTCATTTACACCCTCCTCAGAGTCTTCTGGATTGTCCTCATCACCTGTTTTAAATTTTTTTTAATGTTTATTTATTTTTGAGAGAAAGAGAGAGAGACAGAAACCGAAGCAGTCTCCTGGCTCGGAGTTGCTAGCACGGGGCTCAAACCCATGAACCGTGAGGTCATGACCTGAGCCAGATGGCTAACCGACTGAGCCACCCAGGAGCCCCTGTCCTCATCTTCTAAACCTTTATATATGCTCACATTAACAAGAAAATTTTGCAAAAATAAAACCCTCATCTTTTTTCTTTGCTACTATATCTTCAACACTTAAAATAATACCTCGCATATATGTATTAAATAAATTTGGTAAATTAATGGATGGACCATAGTACAAACTATTGCACTAAAGTCTTCACATTTTAATTATGTCTTTAATCAGTGTTAACTAAATGTAACGAATTATGACCAATTAATGCTATGATTTCTGTTTATTTAGTTTCAGTTATAATAAACTTATTTAGTGTCCAATTGTGTTTCAACTTTGGGCCAAGAAACTGTCTTAATTTGTTAATATAATCCTCAATTGTCTTGTTCCATTAAGAATTATAACTTCTATTTTATTTTATTTTATATTATTTTATTTTATTTTTGAGAGAGAGAGTGAGCATGAAAGGGGCAGAGAGAGAGGAAGAGAGAGAATCCCAAACAGTCTCCACGCCAAGTGCAGAGCCCAACTAGGGGCTTGATTTCATGACCACGAGATCATAAGATCATAACTTGAGCCGAAGTCAAGAGTCAAATGCTTAACCAAATGAGCCGCTCAGAAACCCCTATAATTTCTATTTTAATCTCACTCTATATTATACTCTCACAATGAATCAGAGTCAAAATTCAAAGAACTGCTTCAATAATAAGTTCAAAATATTTTATCACCTCCCCATTTCCACCATTTATTCCATGTTTTTCATTACCTTTAAAATGTTTGTTTTCTCTGCCTTTAAAGTTTCTCTTGAGACCAGAGAATATTTATTACCCCTCACCAGGCTCAGTTTTATTTCTTGTCAGGAAACCAATAAGGAGAGAGAAAAAAAATAAGGAAGAGATTGTTCATTTTGAGAAATTAGTGTCTACTTTCCCCATCTAAAATTATACCCATCAATTTACCAAACATTTATTGAGCACCCACAGGTCCCCAGGCACTTGTTGAAAGCTAAAAAAACAAACAGGAAAAAGGATTTACATTTATTAATTTATTTTGAGAGAGAGAAAGAGTGAGAGTGAGAGAGAAAGCAAAAACAAGAGAGAGAGGCTGAGAAAGAATCCCAAGCAGGCTCGATGCTGTCAGGGCAGAGCCTGATGCAGAATGTGATCTCACGAACTGTGAGATCATGACCTGAGCTGAAATCAAGAGTCACATGCTTAACCTACTGAGCCACCCAGAAGCCCCTAAAAAAATATTTTCTATCTTCAAATACCTCACAGCATAGTAAGGGAACTTACACTTTTAAATTGAGTCAGAGGTACATTAATTCATCATAGATTTAATGATCTGTTCTATCAGAAATTATCATTCGCAACCTGGAAAAGACCAAAGAAATTGGTATGTGTTTTTCCACTGAAGTCTTGAGCAGACTTTTCTGACTGGGCTATTTTATGACTCTAAAAGGGCAGAAGTTAAGTTATAGATTTTGTTCAGCAAAGATGCAAATTATTTCTGTCTGGTGGAAAAGAAATGTTTATTTCTCTTCGAGACATTAACCAGTTGCATAGTCTACGTACCTTATCTTTACATTTCTTTATTATATTGCATATATATCTATAACAGTGCTGTGCTGGAGTCAGTTCAGGCTGGTTCACGAGAATTTTGACAGCTCATTGACTGCACTTCGGTAAGTTTAAAATCTGCCATGGTTGAGGGAAGCTTTGGTGGCTTCCTGAGTGAGTCAGTCAGTTAAGCATCCAGCTTCGGCTCAGGTCATGATCTTACAGTTCCTGGGTTCGAGCCTTGCGTTGGGCTCTGTGCTGACAGCAAGCTCAGAGCCTGGAGCCTGTCTTTGGATCCTGTGTCTCTCCTCCGCCCCCCCCCCCCCGTCTGTCCCTTGGTCATGCTGTCTCTCTCTCTCTCTCTCAAAAATAAATAAAACAAAAAGAATTTTTTTTAATCAGCCATGTTGAGAGAACTTGTGCTACAAAAACTGGCAGACAGGGCTTTGGTATGTTTGCTTGTTTGCTTCCTGGAAAGCCAGTTGAACCAGTTATTGGTTCCCACATTAACTGATGAGTTAAATCAAATTAATGATTCAAATAAAAAATTTTAAATATGTTGATTTTATGCCTTTATAACAGCCATGGTTTTTAACCTTTTGAAAATTATACTTTAAGATTTGTTGTCAGTTGCCTTTCTTGGGATTTATTTAGCCATCATTTCATTATGTAAATGAAGAACTTGATTTTCACAGTCACTGGAACGAATCCAGAGAGACAGCTCAGTGTGGGCTGTTTCAGGATGACAATTTAAAGGTAACAACTGTAACAATTCATCTTTAGCAAAAGTGAAAAATAGGCAAAATCATATACAATTATCATGCTTGATAAATAGGTGAATGTCCTAAATTCACCAACTTGACTACACAGTACATCTCATTTCCTTTTAATGTATCAGTTGATTGGTAGGGATTACCGATTTCCATGTGTTCCAGATATTTCTGAGGAATTCTACTTACTAGTTCAGTTGAGACTCTGAAGATGTAAACTCAAATCTTCACTTCTCAGAAAAGTGATAACTACTTAAATTTTAAAGAGCTTTGTTGATCTCTTATACAAAGCTTCAAAAACACTTTCGTCCAGGCTTAGCCATGATGATTCATTTTTCATTTTTACAGAACAGTTTAAAAACTATCACTTTCAATAACTGAAAAAATTGTATGGTATAATCAGATATAGGCATTATTATCCTGATTTTACAGCTAAAAACAAAAACAAAAAACAAAAAAACAAAGCCAAGGCTCAGACCTTCTCTTGAGAAACTTTACATATTCTACTAAACAATTCTTAAGTGACTTAGCTGTGGCATTTTCCACAAAATGTACAAAACAGAATGGAGACAGCTTTAAATTAGTAGAAAACAGCTTTATAGCACAAAGTTAAAAAGTATGCAAACAGTATACATGCAAGCATCATAATCACAGGACCAAGACTGAGGCTAGAGTCACATTCGTAAATTGTTTTATTTTTATGTGTATGCAGCTAACAACTCATAATGACCAAATCTGGCAAACAGAGAAAACATTGGGTGACTCAAGATGCATAAGTTCGAGTGTTTGGATTCTTAATTTGCAGATTTGCGATCAAGCAAGTTCTTGGTTCTTGACAGAAATAGCAATGTTCTTCAGCCATCGGCTAAATTAGTTACATAGATTATTTTATACCTTGGCCATTTAGCAGCAATTCTTTTTTTTTCACTATGAGGTTTTGCTCTTGTTTTCACATCACCAGTTAAATTTTGTTTTAAGTCACAATTGTGTTTTTCACAGTTGTATGTTAATTGTGGCTTTTGAAATAACTGTCTAATGGAACTGAGTCATTTCAAGGCTTTTCATTGAGTAAAAATGCTTTTGGTAGCTATGGTAATTTCAGGGAAGCTCTTTGATGAGAACCTTGCAGTTTAGGATTATACAAGCTTTTGAGAGAAAAAGTTCAGTGAAGGTAAGTTTGGCTAAAACCCTCTTTTTTGTTTCTCTTCCTCTGCACCTGGAAAAAATAGTCATAGTGATGCCAGCTTCATAGATAGTCCTGAATTAAGTAATTGTCAAGGGGGGGGGATTTGTATGATTTTGAACATCAAATCAAAGTACAGAGTACAATAAGCCCTAAGAACTATTCTCTTTATTCTCATGAAAATGCAAATTTGACTTTAATTTACATCATGATGGCTTAGATTTTGTCACTTTCTTGACTGACTTCAGGGAAGAAGTGAATGAAATAGGTAATAAAATTTGGGTCTGATTCTGTCTATCAGAAATAAAGGCTTCAAGGCAGACTTTGCTATATTTGAGGATAATAGTAAAAAAAAAAAAAAAAAAAAACCCCATAAAACTCAAGGGCACCTTTGTACTTTTTATCCACTCAGCTAGTTTGAGCTACATTTCCCAGAATTCCCTTCCTATGTTTCCAGTTAGGATTGTCCATGAGACTGATTCTTGGGAGATTCAGAGGGAGGAAAGGAAGCAGTAGCCATTTTGTAGTTCAAACATGTTGCAGACATGCTGACTCACCTCACTGATGTAAAGTACTATTGGGCCTGTAATTGTTCTATTTTCCCCTCTATTCGCCTTCTCTGACTCCTGGGCCATGTGTGTGTGTTTAGTTCTACAAGAAACGGCCTGGCTTCTGCAAAATACACATCACCAGCACTAGAAGCAACAAGAACTGACATGGATTTTAGTCCTTTCTTGAGAAATTTTAACTCCTGTTTTTGAGTTCTAGTTTGCTCTTGGTCTCCCCCACTCTAAACTGCAGCACCAGCTGTGAAGAAAATAGCCTTCCCGACACTGCTTACCCAGCTACATAAAATATAAAGATATAGATATATAGATATACTACTGTTTGTGCTTTTCTGGTTGAACACTGAATGATACAGTGCTCCTTCAGAAGTAGAGAACCACTCAAACAGAATAAATAAAACTTTTAACATAATTAGCAAAAATATCAGAGACATGGTCTACCAACAACAGTTGTTCATATCACTAGTTGAAACCTACTCACCATCTCTCACATAACAGACAAGCTGGAAAAACATCCACCACAAGGTATTCTGCAGCAGAATGCCAACAGATCCCAGATGAGGTAAAGAGAGTCTAGATCAAGTTATTCATTCTATACTTGTTATTATTCTATATAAACAGAAGGTTTGGGTAGAGTTGACCCTGTAAACTATGAAAAGATAAAGATAAATAGCATGATAACTAGGTAATAATTCAAGCAAAGAAAACTAGAGGGAAGAAACCCAATTATGTAAGAGAGATAAACAATCCAATATGGAGTAAAGGAGAAAATATTCTACAACATTTGTTTTTTTATATAGAAAAAAATTTTTAAGAAAATGAAATCAATGAAAAAATGAGACACTGCACCAACAGAATGTGATGAATAATGCAAAGCTAAGTCAGTCAAATAAGGACAAAACACTATTCCACTACAAAACTAATATATAAACTAGAAGCAAGAAACATCATAGGAATGGCTAAAACCTAATTTGAAACTTGGATGGAAGGTCCAAGAGAGTCACAATTGGCAGGAAAAATAACTGTGATAAAATTGCATTTAAGAAAGATAACAGATATGAGCTGTAATGGATAACAACAGAACTTAAGAGTATTTATGAGTAGGACCATAGTTGAGAAGATCAAATAATAACAGTACAGAAAAAGTAACAATAATGTAATAGAATATATTTTCCAAAAAAAATAGATTTGGAGATTAAAAGGTCACCTCTAGAAAATGTGATATAAAATTATCAATAGGGGCATATTGTGGTGAAGCTAGTGAATTTCTAGGCTAAATAATTACTCAGATGTATAGACAGAAATATCTATACAAAACAAAGGTTTTGGAGAGAAGGCAGTCCAAAAGGGAATCCATCTGGCAGAAGATTTATTCAGACCAACACTCAAGCCAGCACACAGTAGAATAATTTCTACAGAGTTCTGAGAGGAAGGAAAAGTTACCCAATGTATTGTCACAGTCTAAAGTATGGCAAACAGATGACAAAGAAAACATATGACCCCTTGGGAGATCTGGTACTCCTCACGTGTCCAGGCCTCAGTCTTCAGGGTGCTTTACAACCTGAGGCTTAGCCTCCAGAATTAGGAAATACCTTTATGAGAGGCTAAGACACTCAGTTTCAGTAATTTATTTACTTCTGCCATTTATTTGTGGATAAGAATTAACTCAGATGCTAGATTTAAAGTCTGTTTTCCTAAGAATTATAGGAGCCTGAGATAGTTAATAAAGTCCCACCAAGCATTTGGATGGACTTATTTACTAGGAGACTTTCAGTCACACACTTAGAATTTAAGAAATATAAAAATGTGGGTTGAAAAAAATCTTTTATTCAGTATTTTTAGTTAACTTCATTGTGAAGGTCTGCAGAGAGCTAGACAGCCAAATCATCAGAACCAGAAGGGTCCAGATATGTTGTTTTTCCACCAAAAGGTCTTAGACACATGAAAGCTGTTCAACCTCACTAGCAAAAATTAAATGAAATAAGTCCATAAAGGCAAATAAACATACCCATCAAACCAGAACTTTCTGTTCCCATTCTCTCTGTGCATCAACTCAAATGGCCTTTAAAAATTATCAGCCAGTAGGGGACTAAATACAAGAAAGAAACTAAACATTCTAGTGCCTAAAACCAGGCAGACTACAGTTGAAAGCAGAGATGTGAGAAGCACATGTTTGAACAAAGATGGATATGTGATTAATATATCATAACTTCTGAGTCAAAGCTATAATTTGCACTGGACCATCTATTACTCAAGAAAAACTAGAAAATCACAGGGCTGTCAGAGTTTTTATCTAGTGTAAAAGGAAAACATTTCCCTGGAGTAAAAAGTTTTAAGTGACAGTGGAAATTAAAAAATTATAAGCATTTTTGAACTTTTCTTAAAATACAACAAACAATGTTACACAAATCACAAGGTACAGCCCAATACATTATTACAGTGATCACACCTTTGTAATTAGTACCCATGACAAGAACCATCACCAGCATCCTCAAAGCCCCCCCTTGCGACCTTTGAATCACCTCTGACAAATGTAACGTTATCTAATTTCTGAGTTTACCAATTAGTTTTTACCTATATTTGAACTTTATATGCGTGAAATCATACAGGATGCATTACTTTGTGTCCAACACCATTCACTTAACGCTACATTTATAAGAGTCTTCCATATCATTGCAAGGAGTTGCAGTTTTCTTCATTCTCCTTTTTACGATATTCTTCCACATTAAGGGTTGCATAATACAGCCCACGAGCCAAATCTGGCTTACTACCTGTGTGTGTATGACTTACAAGATAAAAATGTTTTGATACTTCTTAAACATTGAAAAAATCAAAAGTAGAACAAAATGTCAAGATATGTGAAACTTTTATGACATGCAAATGTCAGTGTTAACTTATAAATTTTTTTTGGAGTATAGCATATTCATCTGTTTATGGCTATTTTCAGGCTACAATGGCAGAGGTGAGGTGTTGTGACGGAGACTGTATTGGCCACAAAGCCCGAAATATTTACCCTCTGGCCCTTTATAGAAAGTTTGCCAAGCCCTGGTCTATGTGAATGAACCACAAGTTATTTACTTGACTATTGAGAAGCATCTGGGTAATTTCCACTTTGGAGATACTGCAAACAGAGCCGCTATGAACATGATTATGCGTTTCCTTTGTGAACATATGTGTGCATTTCTATTGCATGTATTGTACTTAGGAATGGAATTGCTGTGTTTTAGAGAGACACTGCCAAACAGTATTCCAAAAGAATTGTACAAATTTATACTCCATCTGTCAGTGTTTGGGAGTTCAGGTTGTTCAATACCCTTTCCAACACTTGGGGATATATCTTATTAATTTTAGACATTCTGGTGAGTTTGTAGGAGTACATTAATTGTTTTACTCTCCTTAGTGAGGTTCCCAGTTATTTGATTTTCTTAATGCAATTGCCAGTGTCATCATTTAATTTTTTTATTTCCTGCTTATTTATTGTGAATATATAGAAATACAATATTATTCCCAGTAATCTTGCCAAATTCATTTATTAATTCTAATAGTTTAACTTCTGTTAGGTTTTCTGCCAATATTACTATCTCTTCTGCAAATAATGACAGCTTTATTCATTTCCAACCCTTATGCTTTTCTCCTTCCCTCTTTCCTTCCTTCTGTTTTCCTGTTTAATCAAACAAAAAACCAGTTTGCCAGTATCTTCAGTACAATGCTATTGAACTGATGATGGCTAATAGATCCTTGTCTCAGTGCAATCTTGGAGAAAAACTTTTCAATATTACACCATTAAGTATAATTTTTCATTTAAGATTTTCACAGATACTCATTTTTGAATTAAGGAGGTGTTCTATTTATAGTTTATAAAGAGATGTGGGTGGTGGGAGGGTGGCTGGGGGTGGGTATATGTGTGTATGTGTGTGTTAACAATGTTGAGTTTCATCAAATGCTTTTATGTGTCTAACACAATGTTTCTATTTCTTTTCTATCTCTCTCCTTCAATGTGATGAAATATGTTAACTGAATATTAAATGGTAAATATTTATACCTTCCTATTATATACTCCAATTGGTTATAATGTGTGCTTTCTTTAATATATTGCTGAATTGAAGTTACTAATTACCAGGAACTGAAGGCTCTGAGAGTTTACCTTACTAAACCAACTGATCTTAACATGTGAGCCCGCCATAGTTTCATGAGTGCTGGAAAAAGATCAGAGATGACCGGGTCAGAGAAAATGAAGAGTCATTTGTTCGTGGCAATAGCAATAGTCAGAGTATCATCATTCATGTTGGTGCCCTAAGCTCTGGTTTCCACAGGGCAATTCAAACAGTGTCTAACAACACACAAAAAACTATACATGCAGTAGGATAGAATAGAGGGGTTCTAAATACAGAGAACCCCAATCTCTTATAACGGGAAGTGAGCAGGTTGCCCCTTGCTCTGAAAACAGGTATTATCTCTGTCTCCAAAGGCTAATTGCTGTACAACCTGTTTGCTATCTTCTTGAAAAGAAGTCTTCTAGGACAGCCATAACAACATACGACAGTTTGAATAGCTTAACCAACTCATAGTTCTGGAGGCTGGAAATCCAAGATCAATGTGCCAGCAGGATTGGTGTCTGGTGAGACCTCTCTTTCTGGCTTGTGGATGGCTGTGTCCTCACATGACCTTTACTATATGTATGCAGGAAAAGAGAGAAATCTCTGGTATCTCTTCCTCTTCTTGTAAGGATACCAGTTACATCAGATAAGAGTCCCACTCTTATGACCTCATTTAAGTTTTAACTATCTCCTTAAAGGCCTCATCTCTAAATTCAGTCATATTGGGGTTTAGGTCTTCAACACATGAATTTTGGAGGAGACAATCCAGTTTATAACAGAGTAAGACAAACAAACACAAAAGATAATTGGTGTTCCATGCCTGAGATGTTCAGAAATGTAGAAGACTCATAAAGAATTATCTCCCAACACTGTTCAGTCCTTACTTCTACATCTTCTTGGCTTTTTATGAATTCTTCCATGAGAACACCACCCTGATTAATCTGACAGACAGAGGTTGGGACCAAATCCGCTCAATTTATCTCATTTAGCATTTAATTAAGGGCACTAATAACAGAACTCCAAACAGCAGAATGAAGCTAACTGTAAGTATTTGCTTCAGTCACGTTCCTCAGATTCCCAGACCCAGACAGGTGAACAACTTTCATAAACTGTGGGGGGTCTACCTTAGGAAGCTAGATGACTTTTTAAATATCTGAACTAAACTTTCCCTTGACCAGAGGCAATAATCTAGGCACAACAGAATGCACTATTACATAGACTCTGCCTTTGTGTACAAGAATAATGGTTAGGGCAATTCAATCATCCATAAAACCCCAGGCTAGATAATTGAAGTTCTAGAACTGAGGTATTAGCATTAATTGCTTTAGATAAAATCAGAGACAAATTTCATACCACATATTTTAAATATTTTATTGTCATTATGTAATAATTGCCCAGAAGAGTGCACATAAATATGACTTATATACTCCTCCAGGATGCTCCCCCAATTAGCTAAGGTTAATCCCATTAGAAAGATCTCCACAATCACATGAGGGATATATTATTTAGTAGTGGTGTTTCCCCACACATCTGAAAGCATCTTATGACCATTCCTAAAGTGTAAATCATTGTGTTTTGGGGAAGAGAAATTAATGTCTGGTTTCCACAGAAGTATAGGTGTTGTACTTCTGGAAATAAAGTGTTGTTTACTATTGTTGGGGCACTTTAGGATTTCCACTTCAATTTGAACAATTGAGTCTAGTCCTTGTTTTTGGAAAACTGCCAGAGCAGTTGCTCTATCCTATCCTGTTTGTCCACCCTACCATTCTGGTAGATGTGTCAGCCCCACAAGATAACTAAACAATGGCTACGAGAGGGAAATGGGAAGTCATCTGAATATGTTTAATATTATGTTATGTTATCTTGACATGTTTAATGCATAAGAGGTACAGGAGTTGACTATCCCTTGCTGTTTCTGATGGACTTAAGATAAAGTCTGATAGTGATCAAGGTGCAGTCAAGTTATCTGGGCAGAAGATAGAAGATCCAACTGTCAGTTAAATTTAAAATGCTTGCAAAGTTTAGGAGAGGACATTTTCCTTTAAGGGAAAACTACAAAGGGTGTCTCTGAAAAGTAGAAAATCATTAATGTCCCTTTCTATTCTATATGCCCCAGAATTTAAGACATTCTTTCCCCAAGTACAAGAGTCATTGTTCTTCCAACCACTGCCCAAAATTAATGTGCTCCATTGTGGTAGCTACAAATTCACCTTTATCCAATCATCTCCTATTTGCATACCTTATTCCTTCCGTCTGAAAGAGGCAAATGTAAGAGACAGGGGGCTTTTTAAATAAAACTTAGAGACATAGTATTTCTATCTTCCCAAGCTACAAGGAAATCTGTCCTTTTCTCAAAAACAAAAAACAAAACAAAACAAAACAAAACAAAACAAAACAAACGACATCTTTCTTCCAAGGCTATTTGTTAGACAAGTATCCCCCTAAGGGTAATTCAGAACAAAACTTCCTAGTACTTCTCTCATATGATGGGCAAAAACATGAGAGTCCTATGGAGAATTGTCTCCCAACACTATTATTTTATTTAGAATTTTGCATTAATACTTATGAGACAGTTGTTCTATAATTCTTTTTATTATAAAATTTTGTCAGATTTTGGTTTCAAGGTCTGTCTGGCCTTGTAAAATGTGGGAAATTTTCTTTGTGTTTGTATTTTCTGGAAGAATTTGGAGAGAAATTATATTGGAGAAATTATATTGTTTTTTTCTTCAATTTCTGGACAAATTTACCAGTGAAGACATCTAGAGACTGGCATTTTCTTTGTGGGTTTTTTTTTTTAATAAAAGCTTCAATTTCTTTAGTAAAAACAACTATTTAAATTTTCTGGGTTTTTTTGCTTTGTTTTGTTTTGTTTTGTTTTGATACAGAGAGAGACAGAGCATGAGAGAGGGAGGGTCAGAGAGAGAGGGAGACACAGAACCAGAAGCAGGCTCCAGGCTCTGAGCTAGCTGTCAGCACAGAGCCCGACGCGGGGCTCAAACCCACGAACACGTGAGATCTGACCTGAGCCGAAGCCGGAGGCTCAACCGACTGAGCCACCCAGGCTCCCCTAAATTTCCTATTTTTTGCCAGTTTTGATAAGATTTGTTTTTCAGTAAATTTGTTCATTTCATCCAGTTATCAAATTGATTCTTGTAGGTGTATCTATAATTTCTTTGTGCTTTCTTATAAAGTCTGTAGGAACTTTAGTTCTGTTTCCCCTTTTTTTCTGATATTGTTCCTTTTTTCTTAATTGGTGGTATTCAAGGTTTATAAAGCTTTGGCTTCATTGATTTTTTTTTTATGGTATATTTGCTTTCTGCTTTATTGGTTTTTGCATTTCATTATTTCTTTCCTTCAACTTTCTTTAGGTTTGATTCTCCATTCTTTTTCTAGAGATGTGTGAGGGAAACATATTCTCTCATACTTTTATTTCGGGTTTTCCTCTGAGCATTACTTCAGCTATATCCCATAAATTTTTATTCCATGTCTTCAGAATAATTTATTTCAAAATATTTTCTTTTCAACCTAGAACTATTTCCAGCAGTTGAAATTTTATTCAGCTCCTTCTCAAGAAGCAACAAATGCACTGTTTATCTTGTCACACACCGTAGTTTAATATGTACAACACATCTAATGCAGACTGTCTTCCCATTCAAAACGAATCCTTTGGAAAAAGAGACTGCTAGCAAATGAACCTCAGAAGAGAACATATACAGGGGTACCTGGATGGCTCAGTCTGTTAAGCAGTTGACTTCAGCTCAGGTCATGATCACATGGTTCGTAAGTTCAAGCCCTGCATTGGGCTCTGTGCTCTCCATACAGAGCCTGCTTCAGATCCTCAGTCCCCCTCTCTCTGTTCCTCCATTGCTCACACTCATTCTCTCTCTCAAAAATAAAAGAAAACAAACAAAAAGAATAGAATATATACAGTCATTTTAAGAAAAATAACATAACTAATATTCATTATAACTTTTTGAGCCATGGAATAATTACTAGTCGGTTGTTTAGTTTAAACGCAATTGGAAGATTTCAAATTGTCTCTTTGATACTGATTTCTAACTTAATTCTGCTTTACTGTGAGAACAAACTCACTGATGACAGTTTTCTGTAAGTTTGAGGCTTTCTTCATGGTGTAGCATATGTTCAACTTTGGTAATCAGGAGGCTAGAGCTAAAACTATAGACTTCAAGACATACTGTGTGGCTGCAGGATAGTCACCAAGAAGCTACTGCTGCCACAAAGTCCTTTGAGCAAATAGCAAGCTACGGACACAGCACTGGACCGCTGCTGAAGAAACTCCCCAGCTCCATGACCCTGCAGCCCTGACACCGAGAACCAGCCAGAGCAATAGGAATATGGCTTTCATCCCTTTTCCGCCTTCCCCATTTTTTTCAAGAGCACTTAAATAGGGGTGCCTGGGTGGCTCAGTTGGTTAAGCCTCTGACTTCGCCTCAGGTCATGATCTCACGTTCATGGGTTCAAGCCCCGCATTGGGCTCTGTGCTGACAGCTCCGAGCCTGGAACCTGCTTCAGATTCTGTGTCTCCCTCTCTCCACCCCTCCCCACTCATGCTCTGTCTCTCTCTGTCTCAAAAATAAATAAAACATTTAAAAAAAAATTTTTAAAGAGCATTTTATTAGTGAAAAATATTTTCACCCAAAACACAGATGCAAGAGAATCTTGGAAATAAAATAGAATGTTTAGCTTCCTAGCCTCTGTAGTACAAAAAAAAAAGTACACTACAAATAGGGTAACTGGACAGGGTGTCAGTTCACATAGTCTCAACTCAGTACAATCTCCCAAGCAGATTTTTTTTTTCTTATTAGTGGAAAAAATTCATATTCTGAAAAAAAAGAGTACACAGATCCTGAGATAATCTAAGAATAGAAGATATAATCAGACCTGTTAATTTTGCTCTGCTTCCTGAGAAAATATTTTTCAAAAATCTTTCCCTAAATATTATCAACAAGTTTTTAATATCCTAAGAGGAATTTGACTAAAGTAAACAGTAATATAGATCAGGAACCTTAAAACAGGCATATATTTTGCCCCTTTAATTCCACTGCTAAAATCTGGAATGAAGATAAAGAAATAGAAAATGTTTCAACTGCATTATTTATAATAGTGAAAAAAATTAAACATTCAATTGTCTTAAATTAGGGAAATGGTTAAGAAAACTATAAGAAAAGCATATATTATTACATAAACATTAAAATATTTATTATATAATTCTGAAAGAAAACAAAGTTACAAAATTTTATGCATAGGATGATTTTAACTACATAAAACATTCATGGAACAAACATAAGAAGGAAATAGACTGTGGGTTTTTTTTTTAAATCTGCTTTTTATACTTTTTACTACTTCCTAGTTTTACTATAAAAATCATGTTTATTCTGTAATAAAAATAAATAAAATAAAAAAAAAGGAATTTTATTATCTTTAATAAGAGCCTGATATTTGAAGGAAAATGATTTTTTGAATTGTTATAATGGGAATTAAAGGCACTGGAAAAAACTGATATTTGTTCCTATTCTCTATACACACCTCTAAAAAGATATTTTTATAGACAATTTAACAATTTGAGGGGAAAGCAGGAAAAGTACAGAATGTACAATATCTGATTCAATTGATGCTTTGCTTGATTTTCTAGGAGTCCTATTTAACATTCTTACTTTTGAAGTATGTAAATAATAGGAAATGTCTAGTTGTTCCTGTTGAAAAACAAGAAGAAACTTACCCAACTAACCTAAATTTGTTTTTGTTTGTTTTTAATTAAACATTGTATTTTGCGAAAATTATTATTTTACAAGCAAGGCAAAAAGTAATACAGAGCTATCTCTTGTACTCTTTATCCAAGTTCCTCAAAGATAACATCTAACCAAATTATAGTCAAACAAGATGCTGCCATTTATGCAGTTAAGAACGGTGTTCCTTTCTCTTCTGTTTCCATCACTAGCATCCCTCATATTACCCTCCATAGCCATGCCCAATGCTCTCTAATCTGGCAACCACTAATCTGTTCTCCATTTCTAAATCTTATTCTAAAAATCATATAAATGGAATCATACAGTATATAACCTTTTGAGATTTCTGTTTTCCCTCAGCATGATTCTCTGGAGGTTCCTCTAGATGGTTACGTATATCAATAGTTTATTCCTTTTATATTGCTGAGTAGTATTCCATGCACTAAAGGACAACCGAACTGTATACAGGCTTTGACTATTATAAATAAAGCTGTTATAAACATTTGTGTATAGGCTTTTGTATGTACTTAAGTCTTAATTTCTCTGAGATAAATACCTGGGAGTATAATTGCCAAGTTTTATGGTATTTTCATGTTTAGTTTTTTTAAGAAGCTGACAAAGAGTTTTCCAGAGTAAATGTATGATTTTACACTCCCATCATCAGTGTATGTTGATCTAGTTTCTCTGCAACCTCAGTGGCATTTGGTGAGTTTCTACTTTTATTTAAGTCATTCTGATATGTATGTGACTTTACTTCTCATTTCTCAAATTGCTAATCAAGTCAGGCAACTTTTCCTGTGATTTTTGCCACATGACTTTCTTCCATGGAATGTCTCTTCATATCTTTTGTTCGTGCTCTAATTGAATTATTTGCTTTTTGACTGTTGAATTTTAAGAGTTCTTTTTATATTCCAGATACTAATCCTTTGTCAAGTATGTGTTTTGCAAATATGTTCTCCAAGTTGGTAGCTTGTCTTTTCATTCTCTTAACCGAGTCTTTCAAAAATATGTTGATGAAGCCCAATTTACCCATTTTTCCCTTAAGGGGTCATGTGTTTGTTTTTTTTTTTGTCAAGTCTAAGAACTCTTTGTCTAGCTCTGATCCTGAAGATTTTCTTCCTTTTTTTCTAAAAGTTTCATAGTTTTACATTTTACATTTATGAGTTATTTTTTTGTAGAAAAAGTGATCTAAAGTCAATTTAGATCAAGGTTTCTTTTTTGGCCTATGTATGCCCAACTGCTCAAGTCTATCTGTTGAAAACACTGTCTCCTCCACTGAATTGTCTTTGTATCTTTGTGAAAATCATATGAGAATGTTTTTTGTATCCATTTCTGGATTCTCTGCTCTGTTCTATTGGTCTGGGTGTCTATACTTCTATTACCACCATATAGGCTTGATTACTGTAGCTATATAGTAGTAACCCTTGAAATTGATTAGACTGATTCCTCTTACTTTATTCATGTTTTTCCAAACTATTTTAGCTATACTAGTTATTTTGCCTTTTCATATACATTTTATAATAACCTTGTTTATGCATACAAAAATATTTCTGAATTTTCATAGAAATTGTGTTAAATCTGTATCAATTTGATACTGTATATGAACTAAAAGTTGAGATTTTACTATTGAGTCTTCTAAACTGAGAATATGGTATGCCTCTCCATTTCTTTAATATTCTTTAGTTTCTTTCACCAGCATTGTGTATTTCCATCCCATTAAATATTACACAAATTTTGTTAGATTTATACCTAAATATTACTATTTTTGTTAATAGTATTATATTTTCAATTTCAGTGTTCATGTAATTATTGCTAGTAAATACAAATGCAACTGATTTTTATTTATGTATTAGATAGCCTACACCATTATTTAACTAACTTTTTAGTTCTAAGAGTTTTTATAAATTTTTTTTGAATTTTCTACATAGACAAATTATGTCATCTGCAAATAGGAATAATTTTTATTTCTTTATTTCTGATCTATATTCCCTTTATTTCATTTTAGTGCTTAATTATTCTGTCTAGAACCTCTGGTACTATTGAATAAGCATGGTGCAAGTGGACATTATTATTTTGTTCATGGTCTTAGAAAGAAAGCATTGAGTGTTTTATCATTGAATATAAAATTAATTGTAGGTTTTTTTATAGATGCTCTTCAGCAAATTGAGTAAATTACCCACTATTCCTATCTTTCTGAGATTTTACTCTGAATGGATGTTGAATTCTGTTATATGCATTTTCTGCATTGATTGATATGATCATGTGATTTTTTTTCCCCTTCTTTAGCATGGGATATGATAGATTACATTAACTGATTTTTCAAATATTGAAACAAACTTGCATGTCTGGAATTAACTCCACTTGATAATACCTGGACATGGTATATAATTCTTTTTTGTATATTGATGAATCCTATTTGCTAACATTTTGTTAATGATTTTTACATCTATATTTATGAGAATACTCAGCCTATAATTTTTTTGTCCTGTCTTCATCTGGTTTTAGTATAATGGTAACAGTAGCTTCATAAAATGATTTGAAAAGTGCTCCATTTTGTTCCGTTTTTTTAAAGAGACTATGTAGAACTTTTAATTATTCATAAACCATTCAGTACAGTGTTCTCCAGAAACCAATTGGGTCTGGATATATTGTTATGGGAAATTTTAAAATTATGAACTCAATTTCTCTATTACTTATAGAATCATCCAAATTATCTCTTTTATGTTGAATGAGTTATGGTAGTTGGTGTTTTTGAGGACTTGTTCCATTTTCTTCTAAGTTGTCAAATCGATATACAGTTACTTATAGAATTCTCTTATTATCTTAACATTCCATATTTCATTCCTAAATTGATAAATTATATATTCTCCCTTTCTGCTCCTTTGCTTTCACCTCTCTTACTGTTTCTATTTCCTGTACACACCATTAAATAGATGCTGTTATAGAAAATGCAACAAGTAGTTTAAGAGGAAAACAGAACTATAGAATGTTCAGCAGCTGATCTGCTTAATTTCCCAAGAGTCTAGTTTAATGTTCTTACTTTTAAAATATTTAAACAAAAGGGACTGGGCAATTATTCTTATTGAAAACAAGGGTAGACTTATCAAAATGCCCTAAGTCTTTGTTTTTGACTACCTAATTTAATTTTCTTTGATCTAGGTCAGACCTTCAGGGGATCCTGCAGAAATGTACATAGAACATATGACGAGACCTTGGCCATGACTCAACTTCTATAATTTATATCCTAATTGAAGTGAAAAAAATTCTTTGGGGATGTTTAGTGTCTTAACCTAATCCTAAATCATTGGAAAGGCCTATCTGGCCTTTCCTAAGAGCTCTGCAAGGCAACTTAGTTGTCCCAGATCTCTAAGCAATTCAGTCTCCTCCCTATAAACTGAAATTGGCAGACCAGACTGTTTCCCAGGATGTGTTTTGTATTTTAACTACAGTAGATTCCACAAAAACATTACCTTTTTCCATAGAAATTCACAATGGGAAGGAGCCCCCCACCACACACACAAACATTTATAATACAAATTTTAAGGATGGCAAAATATCTAAATATGGATGGGAAAAAATTAATAGATTGGGAAACAAGGTATCAAATTATAACTACTATTCTATTATTTGGACTTTAAGAAAATCCTTAAAATGCCCTAGTTTCCTGTTTGTTAGATGCAGACATACATTTATTTGTAGCCCTCAACCTTGGGGAGAGAAATTACCAAAAGAACATTTACCAAATACTGACTCATATACAAGTAAATTGAAAGAGATATATACCATTAATTAACCTTGGTCTTCCTAGGAGTTCATTGTACATGGCTAAGGATAGCCAAATTTATGTTTATAGGATGTTTGTTGAATAAAATTATAGCACTTTAGAAATCTTGCCAGATTATCTCATTTGAAAAGTGGGAAAACTAAAAATTGGAGCTATGTAATCAAGTCAGTGATAGAGGTAGGACAAGAAGACATGTCTCCTATATCTTTTCTAGTCCTCTTTCTATTTTTCCATCATTTTCCCTTAACTTAAAAATCTGAAAATAACCACTTATATATTACTGAGAGTAATAATTTTATCATATATGCATGCATGAAATGTATCCTTTTTCTTTTACAGTAATACTGGAACATCAAATTTAAGGTAAGACTATCAAATTAATAAAAATTTATAAATGAATCTGATCCAGTTAAACAGGATGGGTTAAATAATGATTTTGAATTGAGGATTTGTACTTAAATAAAATCATTCTCTTACAATGTAACTAGCTACACAAGTTTCAATGAAATTAGTAGGGGTTCTCCCCCTTCACCCATTTAAAAGAGTAAATGCCATTTGGCCTCCTTTATTTTGATTAGTTTGGCCATAAGAGTATGTATCTTTGTGGGTACAATTAAATGAGGGTCAAAGACATACCCTGTCTGAGAGTTGAAAAAGAGATTAGAAGTTGCCTAGTCTAACTTGACTACTGATATAAATAATCTTTATTTAACCAACTTTAGTAAGGAATGATAGATCGGACATATATGGAAAAACAAACAGGGAAATCAAGCTGATAGTCTAGGGTCTTAGTAAGAGAGTCAAGATACTTGGGAATGAGTGGAGTCAGCTAGGAGAGAAAGCCAAGCAGATGGCAGATTGAGGAGATGATCTCGGACTGAGCCAGTGCTAGAACGAGGTGCAGATAAAATCCAGAGGGCAAGAAAGAAATCAGGCCTGGTGAGTAAATGTTCTGGCTCACTAAGATAGAGAGACCTACAGCTGCGCCAATGTCCTCCAGTCAAAACTCCAGGAGAGACAAGTTGAGTATGTACTTGTTGCAGCAAGAGAGAAGGAACACTATGAAAAACAGCAGGCATCTCAGAAAGACAGTGCTAGAAGGAACTTACTATAAGACTTGAGCTATAGTTGCATAACTTTTGAATATCCCAAGGCAGTGGGAATTCACTATTCATTGAGCTTTGTCAAAAAGTAGAAACAATTTTATAATTAGGTATCTCTAATATAACATTGCTAATAAATTTTATCTCCCAGGACAGAAAACTAAAGTGAAGCTAAAGTTATGATTAGTAAAGAAGCATCAACCACTTACTGGCCAGAAGAAGAGGACGGTTGGTCATTATTGTGGTTAAGATAACATTAACATTTTGCCTGTGTTTTGACACAATTACAGAGCAGTCTTGTTTTTGGTCTTCACCTGTCATAGTCACAGAATGGCCTGCCTGGTATTAATGCCTTCTGGAATTGTTAGGTCCAACAAAGGAACAGCGAGACCTATCTGTGAGCACCAGGTCAAGTCACAGCAACATCAAAGTCCAGCTAATAGTGCCAGGCCAGCTCCCGAAGATCAGAGCCTGCTTTTCTCTTAGCCAGTTGGAAACGATCCAGTAAACTGGGTAGCTCTAAAGGAAAGTAGGTCTAAGAAAGAGAAATCACACTCAAGTTTTATTCCCTTAAGTCTAGCTCATTAAACCGTATTCAGCTTCAGCTTGGTTTTAGAATTCAAATACTATAAATAAGATTAATAAAAAGTTTGGCATTTGGCTTACCCTGTTGATATGAGTGTGTCTTACCCAGTTGAAAGGGCTTTACTACCATAAGTTAAGTTAGTTATATGAGTGAGTGACTGAAAACCAGATCCATCACATGGCCAAGAAGAAGCTTCTGAAATTGGCCCACACATCATAATATATTAAAACAAGTTTGGACTTGTATGAAGAATATCCAAGACGTTTATCAAACCAGTGCCAACTCAGGAATATAGATAAAAACTTAGCCACACAGAAAAATAAAGCAACACATGTGGTGGGGAGAGGGGAAGTGAGGTTGAAAAGAAGAACCTACAAAATGCAGCCCTAGAGGAAGTGTCTCCCTTAAATTAACTCTGAGCCCATACTTCCAATCTCAATTTTCATGGCCCAAGCCAGTGTTTTCCTAACTAATAAAGTACATAACAGTCCTTGAGGACTTCCACATGCCTGTGATTCTGTAAGAACACGAGTCTGAACCTAGCAGACGCCATGTCAGGCTTTAAATTTCCCCTCTAAACTAGGTCTAAAAGTCAGTCTCTCCAGAACTATTAGGCGGTTACACATTGCCCGAGGCAAGAGAGACCACGTAATACCCTTAACATTCCTAAGGGTAGGCCTAGAAATAGAAGCTATAGGTAATCAGTTATTGCCTAAGGCTGGTTACACCCTACGTGAGGGTCCTGGGTCCTGGGTCTACTCTGTGATTGGTTAACACTCTAAATGTTGTAATTGGATAAACCTGCTGTCAATAATATTGTATACCTATGTTGCAATTTCCTGTAACGCCCCCTTCCCAAACTCATAAAAGTCCTACCCCACCTTTGTTCGGGGCTCTCTGGCTCTCTCCGTTCCACCAGCTTGGAGTGAGCAGAGGCCCGGGTTGGAACCTGCAATAAACGACCCTTGCTTTTTGGCTTTGACTCTGGACTCTGGTGGTTCATTTCTGGGGGACTCCCGAATTCTGGGCATTACAATTCAAAATTATTTTTGTGTTTAGTTCATAGCAATAGTGGAAAAAAAGGTACACACAGTTAATGGACTATATACTAAATGTAAACAATGAAGAGAAATGGAAACAATCACCTTGTTACCTTGTGATAGAAATCTAATTCATACACTGGAGATCTCAGAATGGACAGAGATCTGTGTACATAAAATTTTCCAAATACTATGTCTCCACTGTATATTCTACTGGGCTCAGTTAGTGACTAGCTAAGAATGAGTATCATGTGCCACTCCATGTCACCCAGCTGGGTGATAATGGCATGATAGAGATATTTTAGACACAGTTTGAGTTTTGGAGTTGGTGCTATTTGTGGTTTTTTTTGCTTATGGTTTTGATCTTTATATTGTACTGAGTAGCTGTGTGTGTTGCCAAGGAGGCTGTGTGAGAAGGGGGTGGTGTGACATCTATATTTATCACAGAGAGACCTATAGGTGGCAGAAACAAAGAATGAGCTCTATTGAATGCAAAAACAATGCCTAGAACGGCTATCAGAGGGCTGAACATTGTAATTACTCAAATATCCATTCTTTATTTCTCGTATTAATACTTTTTATGCTGTATTTAGTCCTTATCCTAAAACTGGACGCTCTCCATGGTCTGGTTCACTACTCAGGGGCCAGATCCTCACGAAAGCAGTCTGGTTGTTGGAAAAACTGCCTCACACCATTTACAGCCTTTTGTGTGTGCTCTAAAACATGCAGAATACAACCATTGTGAGAGCAATGGGAGGAGGAATTTTATGTACAGATGTTTTAAAATAATTCTTATGGAACTCCTTGTGAAATATATTAGCTTTTCCTTTCCTTTAAGAGAATTTGCTTGGGCATAATTTATCTGCTTTGAATGACTCAGGGTCACGGAGAGGAACTTGATTTACAGCTCTCCACTTTAATTCAATAACTTCCAGGTATCATACAGGGAGACAGACCTGTTTGCTACAACATTAACTGACCCCAGACGGGTATGCGGATAGTTGCTTACTCTGCACGCTCCTGAGCCTTCTAGGTTCAGAAGACACGTCTCTAATACTACTTACTGCCTGTCTGCCTGCTTCTAACTAGTTATTTTTGCCTTCTCAACCCTTTTTCATCAAATAAGGTTTCCTGATCTTGATTAAATTTCAAAATTGGCCAAGGCCCTTGTTAAAGGATACAGATTTCCAGGTGGCTCCTTGATGACTGATTTACTAGCTATGAGATGGACCTGGTAATGTGTATTTTTATCCAATTACCTAAGCAATAGGAAAAAAAAAACTGCACAATGAAGTAATCTTGCTGTGTAAGCAAGTAGTTTTAACCATACAAGTAAGCTTCTTAAATTTATTAATATTGAACATAAATAGAACCCAAGTGAAAATTTGCATTTTCCCCTGGAAAAACCTTTTAACTTTTTAAATTATTCTTTCAGAGTATACTGCATTTGCCTTTGGAAATAATTTTTAATATATAAAATTACAAAAAAGACACTATTAATAGATATTTGCATATCCACCATCCAGTATTTAAACAGGTTAAAATTTATCACATTTGTTTCAGAATTGTTAAAATAAATAAAAACTACTAGTAAATATTACTATTTTAAAATGTTTTAATGTTTATTTTTGAGAGAGAGAGACAGAGAGCGATTGGGAGAGGGGCAATAAGAGAGGCAAACCAAAATGGAAGCAGGCTCCAGCCTCTGAGCTGTCAGAACAGAGCCTGACATGGGGCTTAAACTCAGGGACCAAGAGATTACGACCTGAGCCCAAGTCAGATACCTAACCAACTGAGCCACCGAGGTGCCCCAACTAAATATTATTTTAATTTATTTACTCAGATTTAGTCCTTCAAAATCCTGTTCCTTCTGTGTTCTCAGGCAGATATATATCTTTTATGCAATTTTCTTTTTAAACTCAACATTGTTTTGGAGATCTCTTAATCTGATCTATAAAAATCTAATTCATTTATTTCACACTGCTACACAGTATACAAATGTGTAAATATTTTACCATTTAAATTCCTATTCTCTGTTGGAATCTTCTGGTTTCCAATATGTTGTTCATATATTCATATATTGCTTCCATGTACACCAGAGGCGTGAGCTACTTCCCCCATAAACCTACTCACTGCAATGAAACATTCCAAACCACTTGAGAGGTATGAAATGCTATCTTCGTGTTTTAATTCACATTTCTTTGATTATTGATAAGAATGGACACCTTCTAAAATATTCCATGTTATTTGAGTTCTTGTTTGGGGAATTGGCTTTTCTAATTTTTTGCTCAACAAAAACTATTGGTTTTATTGCCTTTTCCTACTGATTACCTATCTTTACAATTTCTGGATACTATCCATATTGTAGACATTGCAGGCAACACACTTTGCTATTTTGCTATTATAATTTTTATTACTATTTATTCTTAGTTTTTAGGGATATTACAGATGATTGAAATTGTCTGAAAACTTAGTGCAGTTGAGTGTTCCTACAATAAGTTCTTTTCCCCGTTTAGAAGCAAAACATTCAACTAGAGATGAATTAAAGACTTAAAGCACAATTTTCATTTGTTATATGCAAAGTGGAACAAATATGTTTTTTTAAAAAGGCAATAAACTTACAGTTGGTCACCTTTAATTTGCATTTTACTAAAACAGTCATCTTGGAAGTTGATGTACTAGTATCCTTCACATCTCTTCCTAAATAGGTGATTTGGGGAAATTATTTTAGAGAGATTTCCAGTTAGGCTAAGTCTCTTTCTAAAACAAATGTATTCCTCTATCAATGAAAATTGGAACGAATTAAAGGGCACATTAACATACAAAATGTAAAAAGAAAAAAAAAACTGTGCTGAAAAGTCAAACCTTTGTGTTGCTAATTATGGTGGCAAAAGCTATTCTATGGACTTAGTATACTGCTTGTGTTTTGATAGCAGACAAAAGATTAAATAAATTTAAATAGTTAGATTGAAGTTAGTCCCCCAAACTACCTTCAACTTAATTTTTCTGCAAAACAAAAGAAAACAATGCTTGGCAGCTCTTTCTTTTAGTATGGAGGTAGGCTTACATCTCTGTAGATGATCATTTCTAAATATTTATTTATTCATTGTTTTGCTCACCTTTAAAATGCTGAAAATGCCAAAGCCTGCTCATTTTATAAGATCTCTATTATTGGAAACGGGAAAACATTCAAAAATTTTTCAAAGGAGGTTTTTATAATTTATATTCCTAGAATTTTAAAAACAGTGTTTTAAAATTTTTTAATGGAAGCACTTGTTTTTAGAATCATGTGTTATCGTTTTTCCTCTACATACATTTGATCATATTCTTTTTAAAATAAAATTGGCAAATATATATATTTTTAAAACTTTCCATTTAATCAGTAAACATTGTCCATTGACCTAATTAATTTGGACTCTTTTCTGATTTTTGCTTGTTTGTCTCATATGTCTCCTAGAAACTTCCAGTTGGCATACTAAAAGGATGGGGTATTGCCTCCAAATCCAAATGATATTTAAAACTTGGTACAGGGGCAGCTGGGTGACTCAGTTGAGCATCTGACTTCGGCTCAGGTCATGATCTCATAGAGTTGGAGCTCCGTGTTGGGCTCTGTGCTAACAGCTCAGAGCCTGGAGCCTGCTTCGAAGTCTGTGTCTTCATTTCTATCTCTGCCCCTCCCCCACTCACACTCTGTCTCTCTGTCTCTCAAAAATAAATAAACATTAAAAATTTTAAGAAAAAAAAACTTAGTAGAATGGGTCAAACTGAAGCAACATTGTAGGAGGAAAAGTCAGTCTCCAGCAACCTTTTCTCCCTTAACTCTCTTTCTTTTTCAAGCATTCCTTCCAACATCCCCACACACAAGGTTCCCCACCTATTCACTCTTCCCCTCCCATATAAATAACACACACACACACACACACACACACACACACAGTTACACGTACATGCAAATGACCTTATGACTTTACCATTCACCTCACCTTTAACTTCTTAGGTTATATTAACCACTAACTTAGTAAAATATATTAAGCTCATTTCAAGTGAAATGTTATGTTTGATATGGTATCTTTTCCTGAAATAATTATGTTGTGATTAAGAAGCTGGGAACACCATTGCCTTGCTTGGTTCCTCACTCTAACATCCATCTGGCCTTATGTTAGGACTAAACTTTGATCTAACTCCTAGGCACAGAAAGTAAAATCTCCTAGGGTGTTATCAGATATTTTCTGCACAAGACAGAGGGTAAATATTTTAGGCTTTACAAGCCATACAATCTTCAGTATAACTACTCAACTCAGTCATTACAGCACAAAAACAGCCATAGACAACAAACAAATGAATAGGAATGGTTGTGTTCCAATAAAACTTTATTTACAAATAAAGACAATGGGCCAGAATATGACCCACAACAACAGTGTACTGATCCCTTCTCTGGACCTTTGGTAATATAACATTCAATTCGTTGTATTCATTCATTCATAAGCTTACTCACTCCTTCATTCAATATATGAATACTGAGTACCTATTATGTGTTAATTACTTGACAAGGCTTATTACATGCTGATAAACAGATGACAGAGAGACAATATTCCCTGTATGAACTGAGAGTTCCAAAGGGAAGATAGGTTTGTAAAAAAAAGGTATAAGGTGACAAAGTATGTGTCATTTTAGATCTACTGTTGTTGTTCAAATAACAGTAAACATTTCCCAAATTGGCTAAAGTGAAAGATAGCATTTTGACTCATGTGAACTTAAGCGTTCAAGAGACTTGATTCAGGGACCTAACCAGGATCCATTTCTTAGCTCTGCTTTTTTAGTAGATTCCATCTTATGGGATCTATTTGGAAGTGTCACGAAGACTCAGGGTCATATTGGCATCACATTTAAGGCCAGAAGAGATCACATAGCTCCATGACAGCATAAAATTCTAGGTGAAAGTCCTCTTGGCTCTCATGAGCTGATTTGGTGGGTGTGCCTGTCTTAAATCAAACACTGTGGCTGGGGGAATAGAATGTGCTGACTGACTTAGTTTAGGTCACTTTCTCCAACTCTGGAAACTATGGAGAGCTTCACCCAAAGCACATGGGCTGAATGGAAGGAGATAATTCTCCTAAAATGAAATTGAGTCCTATTATCATAACATATAGATAGAATGTGCCCCAAACAACCACTGTTCACCACGAAGTAAAAATGCTTTGTGGGCAAATAGCCATGAGCAGTTTTCTCTCAATTTGCAGGATGGAGTATTGCCTTCTATGTGACTGGGATGCAGAATTGTACACCACCCACCAATAATGAGATCATGTCCCTTTATACCATTATCCAAAACAGGGAGTTCGCTTTTCCAGACTTTCTAACAGTGGGACTGCTGCTCCTGACTCTCAGTCTCCATAATCAGGTCGTGATATCTGCTGCCAAACTTCCCTGACAGGAGTTGCTTGCTGCCCAGCACATATAAGTGACCAAACCACTTAACCTACAAATAACCAAATCCCCTTATCCTATATTTTGTTTAGCTGGGATGATTGGCTACCAGGCTGGATGGCCTAGTATGTCCAATCCAAGTTTGCTGTAAAACTGGCATAATTTCTGGCCATGCAAGGAAGGCCCTCTGTGTCTATACCTACCCAACCTCCATAGTCCTAATAAGGGCAAGTGGCTACTGTATAATTTCAGCCATCTCAAAAGGAATATAGCTGGTGAGGTAAAAGGTAGTTTTAGTAACCAGGATCTAACCCCCCATGTTACATATGCATAAACTCAATCTTTAACCATATCAATAAGACTAATAACAAAAACAATACAATTTTAACAGTAGTAATGTAATGTTAATCAAAGGTTCTCTAGGCACAAGCTTCAGTTACAAGGATATGTATTAACTCTTAATTCTACTGCAATACTACGTGGTAGTGATGATATTATCCTCAAATTATAGATAAGAATCTTGGAGTAGAGAGTTTCAATACCTTGCTTATCTAGAATGGATGCAGTCAGGATTTGAGCCCAGACCACCTGTTTTCCACCTCTGTGTAAAAGTTCTGCTACTCTGATATATTTCAGGCCTCTGTTTCTGGTCTGTTGTGAAACCACAGCCTTGGCACTTTGGCATCATGTACATTTTAAGAAACTCAGTATTACTAGTAAGTAAGAAGAAATAAGCCCCTTTTGTGCAAAGCTAAGAGCCATATCTAATTATTCTAAATTCTAACAGAACATTTTTTTCTTTTTTTTTAGTTTATTGTCAAATTGGTTTCCATACAACACCCAGTGCTCTTCCTCACAAGTGCCCTCCACCATCACCACTACCCCCTTCCCCCTCCCCCTTCCACCCTCAGTTCATTTTCAGCATTCAATAGTCTCTCAAGTTTTGCGTCCCTCTCTCTCCCCAACTCTCTTTCCCTCTTCCCCTCCCCCTGGTCCTCCATTAGGTTTCTCCTGTTTTCCTGTTAGACCTATGAGTGCAAACACATGGTATCTGTCCTTCGCCTGACTTATTTCGCTTAGTATGACACCCTCAAGGTTAGGCTGACTACCAGAACATTTTAATAAAATGTGATACATCATGTCAAGACATTTCAATTCTCTCTTGTATCTTTCTGGGTATTTACTAAATAAGAATAACTATTCATCTACCTTAAAAGGGACTTCTAACTGAAGATTAGAATGTGATATCTATCTGAAATATAATAATTTGGTTAAAAAATTTCCATAGAAAGGCTGTTTTCAACATGGTGTATTTACACATCCAGTGCCTAACAAAGGAGTACAGGGGCTCCACACTGGCTAAAATTCCAATTGGAATTTCCAAATCTAATTTTTCTCCTACTCATATGGATTGTTTTTTAAAGGTCTGGTGGTTGTTTCTGGGGTTTTACAGTTGAAACTAATTTGTGGTGTGGCTTTTAAAAGTGTGTGTGCGTGCACACACATGTGCAATATTTTCTGTGGTTTGGAAATATAACAGAT
Organism: Suricata suricatta; assembly: GCF_006229205.1. Lineage (NCBI taxonomy): Eukaryota > Metazoa > Chordata > Mammalia > Carnivora > Herpestidae > Suricata > Suricata suricatta. Next base: position 108,574,931 of record NC_043704.1, on the reverse strand, counting down.
TTTTGTTGGTTTTTTTTTAAATTAAAATAACAACTTAGCAGGACTGAAATATCCTTTATTCCCCTCTGTGGATCATAAAACAAGACTACTGAGTAATAATTTTACCAAGGCACACTTGGAAATTATTACTAATAAATGAACTCATGTTGTTTTTAGTATTACTTTACTACAACATGCGTGTCTTTTCACTTTGAATTTAAATTCTAGACTCACTTGGTTGTATTTTACAGATCTTATACTCTTTTATTCTTCAAAAGAGCATCCTTATGCATAGTAAATGACCATGGAAGAGGAATGAATCCACCATTCATTTCTAAATGTATGTAATTTCAGAGGATTCATGGGAGTATGAAAGTATTAGTGGTAGTATTGGCAGTTTTAGAACTGAATTGCTTTTTATGTTTATTGCTTTCTGTGTTTGTAATCAAAGAGACACTCATAAAAAAGTGAAACAATACAAAAAAGAAAACCATTTTTAAAAAATTGATGATAATTTCTAGAAATGTTGGAAAGATAAGCAGATGCACCTTTTATTCAGTTTCTGGTTGTATGTATTATCATCACCTCTCCTTCCTTCTATTAATGCAGATTAATTGAGAATTACACTATCTCATATATTATATTCAAAATATATATTGACATGTAATAGCTCTAATAAGCTTTTTACTCATAATACTGGTGAGCATTTCTTAAGTATTTACTATGTATCAGACACTATTCAAAGTGACTAACAATGATTGAGTCGTTTAATGCACACAATCCCCTCAAGAAGTTACTATTATTATTTCTGGTGTATGGATACGGAATTTGAGACACATGCTACGTAACTTGCCCTGGGCACACAGGTAGTGGTGAAGACAAGCTGAGAGACCGGCATTTTGACTTCAGAGACACAGAGACACACATTTAACTACACATTGTTCTGCACCTATCAGAAAGAGTTCTGCTGAAAAATTGAAACACCCTTGTTATAGGAGAATGTTTAAAAGTTGGCCATTTGCGGGCTGCCAGCATGGGGCAGTTGGTTAAGTGTCTGATTCTTGATTTCAGCTCAGGTCATGATTTTACACTTGAGTTTGAGCCCAACATCAGGCTCTGTGCTAATAGAGCCTACATCTGCTTTATTCCTCTGTACCTGATGCCACTCCATCAAACAATAGTATCTATTAATCATTAATCTTTTTCTGGTCTTTTTCTAGGATAGCAATTGTTTCTTTTCTTCTACATGTCTCCTAGGATTTGTCCCTGCCCAATTAAAGATGACAGTAGTATAATGCCTACTTGAAATTTATAGCTTGTATTAATAAATACAGTCATGGAACTCAATCTATAATCATTATTGTTGTGCTGGAGAGGTCCCAAATATGTGACTCAAATTCCAGACACAGATGAATAGACCAGAGGTAGTCAAATAATAGGTGAAACCATAGGTCATGAGCCATCCTGGCAAAAAATAAATAAATAAATAAATAAACCCAGCTCTCCCCAAATAGGTAAAAAGCAACTAAATGGACCAAATAAATTTCATTTCATGCATTTAACTTAGAAACACAGGTATATTTAGTTTTTAAAAATGGGAAAGCTATTGAATTAGCACCATATACAGCTTCTTAGGCAATATTTTCAAAAAAAATTTCTTTTTACACTAGTAGCCCTAAAATAATTTTGCAAAACATTGTATTCTATATTCCATTTTAAGTTGTAATTTACAATCTTTATCATAAAGGTAAACGGTTGCAAAAGATTTCTTTGTGTTTGTAAATACTGGGATTTTAAAATAATAATGGTGTGTCCTCTAAATGAAGTAGAATCCTTAGACCTGAGTGAGAAGGACCCTGCATATCATGAAAACATGGGCTATAAACTCATTAAAAAACACCCAGGATCCTCTGTGCCTTAGGTTCTGGCAGTGAACATGCACACAGAATGACACGTAACCCTAAACATTTGCTCTCGGTGTTAACGCTGTTCAAGCCGCACAACAATGCTTTTGCACACCTAGCGGCCTGGCTACTCCACAAAAACCGAGGCTGCCTCTCAATGTCATGAAGGTCTGTGTTCTGTCACTGATGTCTGAGTCAGCCACTGCTTTGGAGAGCAGGGCAGATTCGTGTAGAGAAAGTGCTTAAGTAAGAGAAGGCCAAATTAATTAACTCATCAAATCCCTACGCCAGATGGCATGAATGCAACATATTCTTGCAATAACAAAGTAATATTTCCTACAGGGTCAAATGCCCATTTTCTTGCCTCTCTTTGATTTCTGATTAAAGTGGTATTCACAAGAGTTACACATAGTAGCTGAGGGTTATTTATCACAATAAATAATTTATATTACTTTGTATTTGTATATATGTATATCTAGACCATTTTTGTTTTCACTGGCAATTTGATGGTAATCAAATAATAGAATTACAAATGATATTTTTATAAATGTATATAAATTAAAATTAATTTTTCAATAAAGGCCTTACAAGTCAGAGACCTTCTTGTGGACTGTATTTTATTACTATTATTATGAATATATAAATAATGAAAACATTTTAAAGTTTGGCTAAAATATTAAATACACAAATATATATCTTAATGAGCTAGCTGGAGACGTTTTGACTAGCTAATGTATCCATGGATACATAACACACATCCTATTATTGCTAGAATAGGGTTTCAGCATCAATTCTATTCTACACGTTCATTTTTTAGAGATAGAAGTTCTGAGACAGCTTCTTCACATAAGAAAAAAGGGATGGAAAAAGATTTTAGTTTTCTATCAACAATATCTACTCTCAATTTTGTTGAAAAGAAAGGATTCTAATTTAATAGCTTCTTTCCACTGCCACTGCCCTGACCCAGCCACTATCCTTTCTTGCCTGGATTATTAGAACAGAATCTTAATTGGTGGTGTCTCTGCTTCCAATTAATTTTTTGATAAAGGTTTTACATGTCAGAGACCCTCTTGTGGACTGTATTTTATTACTATCATTATTAATATACAAATGATGAAAACATTTTAAAGTTTGGCTAAAATATTGTTGATCTGTCCCACACTATTCGCATCTACACCGCACTGTAGCACATTGTCTGACATCAGCAACAGTGAGTCTGGTAAACGGAAAGTCAAATCATACCACTCCCCTGCTTAATATATCTGTTGGCTCTCCACGTCAGAATAAAAGCCACAACTTTTAAAGTTCTGCATGATCAGGTCTCCTTTTTCCTCTCTGACCTCAAATCTTAGGTCTTTTGCCATCCCTCCCTCCACCATCCGTCACGTGCTGCCCCGCCTCCCCCCACCCCTCCTTTCTGAGAGGGCTGGTCTCCTCTCTGCCCGGAAAAGCTCTCCTTCTGCATTGCCAGTTACCTTCCCTCTTACAGACCCTTCCCCTTCTCTGTGAAGTTCAGCTCTCAGTTCTTCCCTCTATCCAGGCCTTTTCCTCCCACAATTCATTTCCCTACTTCATTTTTTTCTCAACAGCTCTCATGGTCTAACATGCTAGATATTTTACATTTCAACCTGTTTACAATTATTCTACCCACCAAAAGGTGAGTCTTACAAAGGCGGAGACTTTGGAAACGGTCACTAAAGACTACTTCTCAGTGTCTGAAATACAGTATGTGCTCAGTAAATACTTTTTGAGTGATCGCCTTGGTTTCCTGTGCTGCATAGCAAAGACGAAAGTAGCAGCTTAAAACCACAGGGATTTCTCTCATAGTCTCCTGGTGTCAAGGGCCCAACCTGGTGTAACTGAGGTCTCTGCTCAGGGTCTCACAACATTGCCGTAATCTCACTTGATGTTGGCTGGGCCACACTGTTTTCTGAACTCCCTAATTCTCTTTCTTTTCTTTTCCTTTCTTTCTTTTATTTTTCTTTCTTTCTTGCTTGCTTGCTTGCTTGCTTGTTTGCTTCCCCAGAATTCTCTTTCAAGGTGGTTTCTGGCAGGACTCAATGTCTGGCAGCCTTAAAACTTGGTGCTGGCTGTCAGCCAGGGGCCACTCTTACTTAGTTCCTTGTTTCATGTTGCTTCCACAAGCCCTCCCAGAAGAATCTCTCCCTCTGGTCTGTTAAGATAGTCTCACGCTGTGACGTCATCTTGGGTGTGGATATCCCAAAATACCCACCGATTCTACTCCGAGCCCAGGAGGGAGGATTGTACAGAATGTTGTACATCAGGGGATGGAAATCTTGGGGACCATTCTGGAATTCTACTTATAAAAACGGTGGAATAAAAAAGAGAAAAGATAAGCTTTATATACATTGACTTGATTTCAAAAGACTTAAAGATACCATTTTTTCTAACTAGTTGGGATGTGGAGACTTTGACATCCCGGAAAAAGCTTTAGTGTGGGTGAGAGTAAAGGAAGGGGAAGGAGAATCGTGAGAGTAACAGGAGAACTGACTTAACAGCTTCACATTATTCAGGCAGACTTGTCTCAAGGAAGTACATCCATGGAAGTTAAGACTCTGGAAGCTGAATTCCCTTAAAACTACCCCTGCCCCTGGAAAGTCTTCATGTATCCCCCAGACAGAGGTATTCTGTGGTGTGAAGGCTACTGAGAGAGTCTGTCTGAGGACTGTCACTTATATCAAACACTGACAGTCATCTGACATCATACCTTGCCTCCGGCCATCTCTTTGACCTGCTGCAATAAGATGTAGGTGCTGAAATTAAAGGGCTTCCACACCACACCCCTTCCATGCCAGAGTGTCTGTCCCTTCAGATTCCTCCATCAAGGAACCTCCTTGAAGGCTTCGCAAACAGCACCCAAACTTTCATCAGCCAGCATACCTTCTTAAATTTTTGCTTGTTTTTGTAAAAGATCCAGCATTATCATTTCCATACATCTTGCCAGGCATTAAAGGTCAAAGTATATGACAGAAATGAAGACCAAGAGTTAGAAACTATATGTTGCAGAATCCACCCCTCTCTGATAGAGAGGGCAGCAGGGTAGAGAAAGCTCATTGGCCAAGTGTGCAAAGTACTATCAGCAGAACTAGTTGTCATTGGCTGAAAACACATGAGTGTGGTCAAATCGTGGGGAAACATAAATACATAAAAATGGGCTCAAATGAACATATAATCAATCTCTTGTGTTGGAATGTTTCCATTAGGATTTATGCACACACATGTATATGTGCATGTGTTTGAGGAATAATTTTATATTAGCAGCTTTATAGCAAGTCAGGCTGCACGGGTGGCCTTAAAGTATGTATAGTAAGTATTTAGGTGGCAGCATAGAGGAGGTGAGGGTGACAAGTGGCATAAGAAGATACACAGTGGGGAAACTGAGCAAATGAAGCTAAGTCGCACTGACAGAACAGTCAGGGGAGATTCTAGAGAACAGAACTTGAAGCCGAAGGAGATTCACAGATAGCTGATCAATAAAATTAGTCTGGAGCCTGAAAAATCTTCCAATTCCTAAAACTCGTGCCATCTCTAAGAGGTCTGGTTGTTTTATGTCTTGGAAAGATTTCCAGTTCCTCTATTGCTATGTGAATTCTTAAAATAAATTCTCAGTTTTGAATCTAACTAGGTCAATTCCTGTTCCTTCTAACAAGGATATTGCTTTAGAAGTTTTTCTTTTTAAAATAGCCTAATATGTTTTTTGTTGCACCAAATACATTAATCTGATTACTATGTATTTTAAGTTATAAATGTCTTAATCTACTTCATAAAAAATGATTTCATTTTCTAAAACATGTGGTTACATGTATGAGAAAATGTGTAGAGGGACACCTGGGTGAGTCAGTTGGTTCAGCATCTGACTTAGGCTCAGGTCATGATCTCATGGTTTGTGGGTTCAAGCCCCGTGTCAGGCTCTGTTCTGCCAGCTCAGAGCCTGGAGCCTGCTTAGGATTCTGTGTCTCCCTTTCTCTCTTGCCCAATCCCACTTGTGCTCTGCCTCTCTCTTTCAAAAATAAACATTAAAAATATTTTTTTAAAAAGGAAAGAAAAACATGCATAATATCTACAGTTAAATCTGGGATTATGATATATTTTTCATCTAAATTTCCCTTTTTTGTATTTTATTATTTATTTTTTAACAACCAGGAAGTATGGCCAACTCTGCCTCAAAAACAAATGTGTTGTTCTAAAATAAAAAGCTATTTTAAAAAGTTACTCATTTAAAAAGCCCAAAAGAACTTTTTATAAAAATATGCTTCATAGAGAAAGTATGCATTTCTAAGCAAAACAGTCTGACAAAACGGAATTTCCCCATTAGATGGTAGGCTTGTAACAAAAGGAAATCTTCTGTGTTGTTCTGTGTACTCCCAGTATCTAGAAAAATATCTGGAATGAAGCGGGTGCTCAACCACTAGTTGTTACAAGAACAATTCTCTTGACCTAAAATGACCAAACTATCCACATATCTACTTATTATCATCATCACTGTACATCTATTGTTCATTTCTAAATAACCTGAAATGGAAGACTAAATACAGAAAATCTTTTCGTTTATGCCCTTGTTTTCCTTTCTCAAGTATACAGTGCAACATGGGGGACAATCTCAAATAAGTGAAATATAATTAAAAGGCTACTTGTTTGTCCAAAAAAATCACAGGAAAGAGCATTACAGATAGTCCATTCAGAATAATTAATTGCCATTCGGAAGTCCTGAGTGTTAAGGATGCCCGCTACCTCCTATGCTGATTAGGTTTGTCAAACACATTCTATTCTATCTACTTCATAAATTAGCCCTCCTTGAAAAAAGCTTCTTTTGCCTCGCCTTAGTTGAAAATAAATAGGAACCCTTACCCACTAAATGAGTGGTTCTCAACTCTGACTGGACGATAGAATCACAGGGGGCGTCCACAGTGCTGATGCCTGGGTCTGCCTCAGACCAATGAAACCATAATCCAGGAGATGCAGGCTGGAAACTGTGGTGGTAAACGGTGTTGTTTTAATCTGCTGGAATTTTGTGTGCAGCCAGGATGGAGACACTTTACATCAGATTGTGAACTTCTTGAATTTAAGAACCATGTCTCATTTCCTTTTTATTCCAATGCCTACCAGTACTTTTAAGATAAAAGTCAGCTCATGATCTTGCACTTCTGCGAGTTCAAGTCCCACATCAGACTCGCTGCTGTCAGCACAGACCCTGCTTTGGATCCTCTGTCCCCTTCTCTCTGCCCCTGCCCCAACTGCATACTCTCTCAAATATAAATAAACATTTAAAAATGTTTTAAATAACTTCAGAAGTAATAACTTTCACAAACTTCCTGTGAAAGTTTAATTATATTTCAATTTCATATATACTTATTTGTTTCTAGGACTTTTGATCAGCAGACTTTTTATTTTAGTTCATTCATTTAGTCTTTCTTGAATGAAGGTGGCAAAAACTGCCTGAAAATTAATTAAGCCATTTATTTTATTAATAAAATTATTCATTAGGTTTCATTAAATTATACATTTTAATTAATTATAATTTTAAATGCTATTCAAAATATACATTATTTATAATGTAAAATTACATTATATTCAAAATTTAAAAATCAGGAAAGTATAGAAGATGTAAAAGTAATGAACTTTTTTCAAGTTTTCTTATTTGCAGGTTTGTAGTATTTATACATGTGCAACTATTAAAATTGAAAACCATGCTTACACTTAAGGAACATGCTGAATGGTAAGAGATCCATAACGGTATCGTTGAATCTGTATCAGAATGTTGAAATCCACTGTCTATTAAAGGTCTTATTTCCTCATGGAAAGCTAGGAATGCTTTTGGTTCCATGTGAAAGCAAACAGCAGTTTAAGAAATAAAATGTATTTTCATCCAACAAGAGGTCTGGTGTTACGTAACTGCTGACATGTATTCAGTGGCTCAACAATGTGACAGTAACACCGTGCTTTTCTGCAGGACTGAAGGAGGGCTTCCTTAGCACCGGGCTACACATTCACATTTCTGGTAGAAAAGGTGGGGTCAGGGTACCACCAAGGGTGACTAATATTTTTGTCAGAAGAAAATATATATCTCTTCCCCAAATCCCTCCAGCAGACGTCCACTTATATTTTATTAGCTACAGGATGACTGGGTGGCTCAGTCGGTTAAATGACCAACTTCAACTCAGGTCATGATCTCACGGTTTTTAAGTTCAAACCCCATGTGGAGCTCTGTGCTGACAGCTCAGATCCTGGAACTTGTTTCAGATTCTATGTCTCCCTCTCTCTCTGCCCCTCCCCACTCATGCTCTGTTTCTCTCTGTCTCTCAGAAATAAATAAATGTTAAAAAAAAAAAGAGAGCTATGACATGCAGCCACCCTCTAGTTATGTGGATCACTAGGCCAATAAGTATTTAACTTCTTCATCTTCTGTTTCATTGGCAGACAATGGAAGAGCATCGGACAGCGGTTAGCTGCCGAAAAGTTTCTGCCATCTCTTATTTTGTTATGTGTTCCTCACCTTCTTTCTCTACTCTATTAGCTGTGAAGTCAACTGCTTCTAAAGCTGATGGATCTAGATAATATTCTTTTCTTCCAAAAGAGTAAAAAAAAAAAAAAAAAAGGAAAGAACCAAAACTTTTAAGATACTTTTTCCCAATAGTAAATGTTGCGGTCACAAATTTGCTTTTTCAATTAAGGAGGAAAATTTTATTCTGCTCTAATGATGAAACCAATATGGTAAACAGTCATTAATGAAAGTAGCCGGGTATCTCTCCGCACAGTGCCATCAGTGAGAAGCATACAATGGGAAAATGGTAAGTTCCTGCTGGTGTCTTACAGAGACATTTCACTTTTCTTTAGATTAAACTACCTCATAGGCTATTGTACTTTTTAAAGTTCTACTTTTAAAATCTCATAGAATGCTTTACTTTGACCTTGCCCTCATTCTTTGGTGTCTTCTTTTTAAACTTTATATTTTACTGTTTCCTCCTGAATGGGATTTCAGACACAATTCTAAATTTTAGTTGCCAGACTTTTTCTTCTTCTTTTTTTCTGGCAAGACTATGGTTCTTACCCTTATCCATTAATCATTGCATGGAATTGGATTTTTTTTTCATTTAGCCCTGCTTCTAAAGAAAGACATTCCAGTATGTACCAGTTTTATAAAAACATTTTCTCAAAAGCAGCAAAAAATAAAAGAAACTTTTAAACATATAGTGCATGTTCTACTAGAAAAGTAAGTAAAGTTTAGGCTACTGGCATAATTGTGTGTGTGTCCCAGGAGTCCAGGGTGGCTCAGTCAGTTAAACATCTAACTATTCATTTTGGCTCAGGTCATGATCTTGATGCGCCAGTGTGGGGGGCTTACAAATAATCTCTCTCTTTCTCTCTCTTGCTCAAAAAAATATATATACATACATACGAACCACCTGTATTCATTAAATTTATCATTATTGATCAGATTAAAACATGTTACAAGATACTTTCAATAGTTTAAGTCACTGATATTATAATGAATAAGTATTGATAAGTAGCAGAAAAGAGAGGCTTTGATATTCAGAATGTACTAAAACTTTCAGAATTTGGGTTCTATAAACACTAATGCCTAGGAAATATAAGTTTGCTGTTCTAAAGAATGGCTTTCCTAATTGCATTTGCTTGACCTAAATATAAATTAATCAGAACTCCTGTATTACATATCTCTTGTAAATTTGGGGGTCTAAACATACATTTACGGCATAACTGGATTTTTACTGACACTACAGATGTATTCGATCATGTGTTTAATCATCCAATAAATATTTACTGGGCACTCTCTTGATGTGCCTGAAATTGTGCTGAGTACTGGGGTACTGGGGACTGGGTACATCAATGAACCAGACAGAATGGTCTCTGTTATCATGACATATATAGACTCATGAGGAAGACAATAGACAAAAGACAATGCACAAGGAAGCATACAAAGACAGAATTAATTTCATTTTGTTGCTGTTGTTGTTTTAAATTTTGTTTATTTTGGGGAAAAGACAGCAAGTGCAGGAGAGGCAAAAAGAGAGGAAGAGACAGAATCCCCAGGAGGCCTGACATGGGGCCCAAACTCATGAATCATGAGATCATGACCTGAGCCAAAATCAAGGGTCAGATGCTTAACTAACTGAGCCACCCAGATGACCCAAAGACTGTAATAAGTACAGCCCTTACTGTTGAATGAATAACAAGTTAAATAACATTTTTTTGAGATGGAATGTTGAAGAAGACATCTGACCAACAAGAAGGAAAAAATGATACAAACATAGGGGGAAAGATTATTCTTAGCAGATGGAACAGGGCACCAGAGCTTCCTGAATGGGAAAATATGAATGGGATTGGTACCTATAAGAGGCAGAGAGAGCGCCAGTGTGTCTGAAACATTCTGAGCAAAAAAAATTAAGTATATATGACATAAGGTTAAAGAACAAGGCTGGGGGTCTGATCACATACATTCATATCAATGAATTTACATTTGACATCTTATCTCATAGGGAATGAGAAGTTATTGAGGGACTTGGGCAAGATAGACAATATGATCAGGTTTTATGCTTTTTTAAAGATTAGATGGAAAACATTTTGGTGAGAAGCAAGATAAATACAAAGATGAGTTTTTCACAATTTGCAAATGTTACGTATTCTTCTTTATTGGGAATAGGGGAATATGCTGAAATTACTGCAGTTATCTAAGGGAAAACGAGAGGTGCCTGGACTGGAGGAGTAACTGTGATAATGTGGCCAGGTATGTTAGACACAAAGAACAGGACTTACGGAAAGACTGGAAGTGTCTGTAAGAAAAAATAGGAATGACAGTGGATTCTCAGGATCTGGCTTAAGGAGAAGATCAGGAAAGAGAGAGCAAGAATTTAGTTTCTCAAAGGGAACTAAAACACTTTGAATCATGCTACCTCTTGAAGCTTCTATATCAAAACTGGAATAATGCAAAGATTAGTATTACCCCTTCACATGGGTGGTTCATATTTGTGAAGTATTGCAAAATTTAAAAAAAAAAAAATCTCACACTCCTAAAAGGAAAAGTATAAAAAACAATTAAAATAGATAACATTACTAAGAAACATCAAAGGAGGAACATCAAGTATACTACTTTATACATGAAACACAAATTAATTTAAGTCTTTTACAGAAAGACACAAGGTCAAATTTGGTTTTTAAAAAAACAGATCTGTTACGTACAACGAGCATACTTATGTGATAAACAGAGTTAGAAAATATAGGGATAATCAAAGAGATGCTAAGAAATTTGAATAAAAAATCAGGAGCGGCAAATAATATTAGTCAAGGTGAAATGCAAGGATAAAAATGTAACCAGGACAGAAAGACAATATGTTCTGATACAAGACATAATCATGAAGGAAATTTAGCAGTCATTAGCCTATGCATCAAACAATGTGGCAACTATCCTCACATAAGAAATAAATATGAGAAATATCTATCAAGACAGGTGCCTGGGTGGCTCAATCAATTAAGCATCCAACTTCTGCTCAGGTCAAGATGCCGTGGTCCATGAGTTTGGGCTCTGTCTTAGGCTCTGTGCTGACAGCTTGGAGCCTGTTTCAAATTGTGTTTCCTTCTCTCTGCCCCTCCCTCACCCACTCTCTGTCCTTCTTCTCTCTCTCCAAAATGAATAAACATTTTTAAAAAAGGAAGTATCTATCAAGAGAATATGATAAAAATACCTTTGTGATGAAAGATTTTAATATACTGCTTTTGGAATCTATCATATCTAGAAAATAAAAAAGGAACATCAATTAGCAATGAGTAATAATATCAAAAACCTTCAAATTATCTATATTAAGATTTAGATGTCTCCCCATGGAGACACTGGGCAGGCAGCCTGTTCAGGGCTGAGAACAGCACCATTGCGATGTTTCTTCTACATGTAGTGCTTTCATGGCCATATATGCATTCACAGGGTACATGATGATTCTTTTAAAGTTTCAGACCTACAGCAATTAGAGACTGACATTTGTCTGACCAGGTCTTGCTTGGTTTAGTTCCATTACAATGGGAGAAAAGTTTTAGGACATTAAGAAGATTATTTTACTCCTTTATTATCCCATCAAGAAAACCCTCAGCAATAAGCAGATATTACAAACACTCTTCACAGTCCTCTGGCAAGGTGACATTTCTTCAAAGTCCATGCAGCCTGGATACCTAGCCTCACCTAGCTCACTTGGTCCTTGAGCAAATACATAAAGACAGCTTTGCCTACAGCCCACAGACTGGCTTGAGGGCAATTATCAAGCAATGATTTGAATGGGATAATAAGTTCTAACTTGTTTTATTACCTTTCCTGGAACAGAAACCAAGACCTCAAGTGACATCCAATTATAGTTCTTAATTCATGTGAGGCATGTTCAATGGTGACATCAAATCACAACATCCTTAACCTCACTTGGGTGCTAAAAGACATGATTTTCTTCCATTCTCTAAAATAAACTTCAAGTAGCAAATATACATAATTGGCTAGACAAAGAGGGATTTCACATAGGAATTTGCAATGTGTGTAATTTGTCTTCTCTCCTTGTTACAGTATGTATAATTTATCTTGTGAGAAATGAATAGAAAAAGGTCACCGGGGTCTTTCTGCAACTTGGTTATTAGTTACAACCTATTAATACCATATTCTTCCCAAGAGAGATGAGTAATGCCAAAGCCCCACATTATCAGAGGCTCCGAAGGGGTTCCCAAATACTGCAGGTGGAACTAGATGAGGCTGCTGGTCATGGATTAAAGGGAAAGAGACTGACTAAAAACAATTCTAAGGCTTTCTGAGAAAAGTTCAGAATAAGGGTCATATTTTGGAAGTGAAATTAATTCAATTTAAAACAAATGAAATGTTTTTCCCAAATGCGAATATCCATCAAGTGGCTGGCAGTGTGGGAGAGGTCCAGAAGACAGATTAACAAGGAGAGTTAGTATTTGGGTTTAATTCACACAGACGCAATGACGTTTATGAATGTTAACAGTATCTTTATAGTAATTGTATTTTCTAGCTGCTGACATTATTTAACTGATGCTTTATTGCCTAAGTTTGTGTCTTAAAAAGAAAATGTTTCATCTGGAAACCAATTTGACAATAAACTCTTAAAAAAAAAAAGAAAAGAAAATGTTTATATACATTGTAATAATCTTAGTAAATACTAAAAAAAAGTTTAAATAATCATCCCTGTTAAATATTTTTTTTTAATTTTTTAATTTATTTTTCAAAGACAGAGAGAGACAGCATGAGCAGGGGAGGGTCAGAGAGAGAGGGAGACACAGAATCTGAAGCAGACTCCAGGCTCTGAGCTAGCTGTCAGCACAGAGCCTGATGTGGGGCTCGAACCCACAAACCGTGAGATCATGACCTGAGCCGAAGCCAGACGCTTAACCGACTGAGCCACCCAGGTGCCCCATTAATCATCCCTGTTAGAGGTTAGGTCTTTCAGCTGGGTGGAAGGACCCTTGAAAATAAACCAAATTTTAAACTACTTTTATTTTTTAGAGTGTATGCATTTAAAATAATGTGTACACACACACACACACACACACACACACACACACACAGATAGCTATAACAGAAAAACCATTGCAAATATTTCTTAGGTTAAAGAAAAGATAACATAGTGAATCATATGTGGAAGTGGTGGTGTGTTTACTAGTGGTTCACCGAGTCTTGATCCCCCTTTCTGTCCCCGTTCCTGCACACAGGAGCCACACCCCGCCCTCTGCCCAGGACCATGACAAGAGGCTAGAACCACTGCTGGGTGGCTGTTCCATGGGGGAAACAAAGGGCCAGAAGTTCTCCCTGTCCTGCAACTCCATCCTTTTCATTTCCCTTTCCACTTTTCCAGGTTCAGAATTCCTCCCTAATCTCTGAGAGGAAAAGAACTTGGTTCTTCAAATTTGCTTTTTTTTTTTAAATTCAAGTTAGTTAATATATAGTAGGAGTAGAATTTAGTGATTCATCACTTACATGGAACACCCAGTGCACACCCCAGCAAGTGTCCTCCATGCCCATCACCCATCTAGCTCAACCCTTCCTCTACCTCCCCTCCAGCAACCCTCAGTTGGCTCTGTTTTAGAGTCTCTTACTGTTTACCTCCCTCCCTCTTTTTATCTTATTTTATTTTTCCTTCCCTTTCTCTGTGCTCATCAGTTTGGTTTCTTAAACTCCACATATGAATGAAATCATATATTTGTTTTTCTCTGACTGCCTTATTTTGCTGAACATCCACATTGTTGCAGATGGCAAGATTTCATTCTTTTTGACTGCCGAGTAATAGTCCCTGGTATAAATATACCATATAGGACTGGGGAAGGAACAGGTTTGTGCACTGATGATGGAGAATATGAGAAGGGAATATTCATAATCTAATCAGGCCATACTCATAGCATGTTTTCTTTTTCTTTTATGATAAAAGATGTTATTTTGGGCTTTTCTTCCTGCTTAAAAGATCTCAAAAGTAAGAGTCATGTCTTAGCCAAGCCAATTAGTGTTTAGTGAATGAGAACATGAGTTAATGAATAGATAAGTGAATGAAGTTTTATTCTTAGGGGCAAAGGCTGAAGATGTTTAAATAGGGCTTTTTCAGCCTACAAGTTTTTCAATATACATTTTGTTATTTAATGCTTGATAAGTTGCATAAAGTCATTTCAGAGACAAAAAACTAAGATAATTTTAAATTCAAGACATGAATCCAGGTCTTCTGACTCCAACTAGCTGCCATTTTCACTCTGTGACTCTGTGTCTTTAGAAGAATGACAGAAATTAGAACAGTGATATCCGAGGCTAGGGAAGGAGGATGTTCATTAAAGAATCCATTTTGAATAGGCCAATAAAGGGCAGCTGAGGCCCATGGACGCAGCCGCCCCTTCGGTAGCCCCATTTGGGTTTCCTTCCTCTTACTGGTGGTTCTTGAGTTGCTTCAGTAGCTACCCGACCTGAGGCCATATGACTCAGATGCCCAGTACCTTGACCACCATGTTCTGTTCTCCACTCCATGTAGTAAGTGCTTTGCTTTTCTGATTACCCATGCCCTCACCCTCATCCTCCCATAAAAACTCTTTGAAAGACCAGTATAAACTCCTCTTGTGGACTTTGTATGACTACAGCCACTCCCAATCCCACTTCAGAGTAAGAGTAATACTGATCCTAGGTCCCCTAGGCCATCCCTTGGTTTTAATGCTTGTAATGCCAACTGCCAAGAACTTTCTATGCCAAATATAGTCCTGACCCCTCTAAGTGTTTAACTATTAACCCTCTAACATAACAATGGCATTTATATTATAATTATCAGTTTACTGTCAAAGGAATCAAGGTCAGAAAAATGAGATAACTTAGCGAAGGTCAGTACTCCGTTAATTAGGATAGGAGCTGCATGTCAGCCTCAGGGACTGACAGCAAAGCCCAGGTTCTTCCACAGCAGTAGGTACCTGGTGCACATACTCTATCTCCAGTGAGTCCTTCTTGACAGTCATACCTCAAACAACACCTGCCCTCAGCCACTCCTTGTTCTTGTACCCTGCCTTGTTTTCCTTCAGACTACTCACCACTCATGAATGAATTAATTTCTCATCATTTGTCCCCATGACTAAAATCTAAGCTTCCAGAGAGCAGGGACTTACCATTTTTGTTTATTGCTGCCTTCTCTGTTGTGAAAAGCAGAGCCTGGCAATAGTTTTATCTCAATAAATATTTTCTTTAAATATGTGAGTGTATAATTCTAGAATACTTGTTATTTCTGTTTCTAAGTATAGTTCCCTTGATACTTTCCCTGTGAGAATGAGGGCAAAGTTACATAGGAAAATTAAGAAAGGATACGAGAGGCAATCTAGATCATGTTAAAGAGCAGGAGGAGTAACTACTGTTTCTAACACTCCACAATTCATTTCCTTGTGAGGGTATTCCAGCCACATAGTACTGACAGATTTCCTAATCAGCTTATGATGCTACAACAAACATTCCCCAATCTTGGTAGCTCACAACAGCAAGCATTTATTTCCTGCTATCTTTACATGCAGGCTGCAGGTTGGCCGCAACTCTGCTGGGCTTGACTTAGCTCTGTGTCTTCACATTCTTGGTCCCAAGCTGAAGGACAGTCACTATCTGGGCCATGCTCTTCTCTTAACAGAAAGCAGACATTCGAGAAGAGATATGGGTAATCCACAGAAGCATATTCACTATTACATCTGTTCATACTCCACTGACCAAAACTAGTGATATGATCAAGCCAATGTCAATAAAGAAAACAATGCATATGCATATAAGAATTCAATGAAAGGGGGGTCTGGGTGGCGGAGTTGGTTAAGCATCCGACTTTAGCTCAGGTCATGATCTCATGGTTCCCGCTCTCAAACCCCACATTGGGCTCTCTGCCGTTAGCACAGAGCCTGCTTTGGATCCTGTCTCCCTCCCCACCCCTGCCCCCCGTGCTCTGCCTCTCCCCCAATCCCTCTCTCAAAAATAAATAAACATTTAAAAATATAAAAACAAAGAATTCAAGGCAAGAGCAGGGAATGAGTAATACAATATACTACATAGATATTATATTTCTAGACCACTATATTGAAGATTATTTCCTTTACTCATTATACACATTTATAAATGACCACCTTATATTTTTTAAGTTTTTTTCTCCCCTAAGTAAAGTACAGACTTGTTTCTGCTGAATTTTGGCCAGATTTTAATTACATATTTTTCCCAGTTTTGTACAAACTGTGACTTTTAATATGAATTTCTAAGTTATGGACTCTCAAATTTTGTCTCATTGACAAATTTAATCTTTTTCAGTAAAATATGACTGAAGTCCATGCAAACCAAGATCATTGGAAAGACCTTTATTTTTTGAACACAGAAATTACATGAGATGATTTTTCAATAACAAAATCAATGGAGTATTTGATTCATCAGCTGTAAGTTACTGAACCTGCTTGGTCAGAGAAAATAGTTTTAATAGTTTAGTTTTAAAGACTTCTTTATGTATCATGACAATTTTTCCGTTCTTAGTACTTAATCAATATTTCATTATGATATTCCTCTCTGCAGGAGAACCTAAGAAAAATATTCTATTAATCATGGAAATATTAAAACTATCTGTCACTTGTAGCATGCATATGTAATAAAGTAATCAGATAAAATTGATATCAGAGACAAATGGTCCACATTAAAAACGTCTCCTTGAAGTTCTGAAATTGCTCCTTTTATGATGATCTCTATAACTAAACCTCTCAATTTGCAAATGAAGATAAATGTGAAGATAATTTTTTAAACTCTGAATTGTAGAACAGAATAAAGAGAGGCCTAAAGTGGCTAACAGTATAATAGTGGGAAAAAAAGTTTCCAAACTTTTCAAGACAAATAAATAGAAAAATTACCCTACTGGCTATTTTCTTGGACATCATGTACTTAAAAATTCTCCATAATTTTATTATGGAGTTTCTTCTCTTTCTCTCCCTCTCTCCCACTTATGGTTGCACTCTCACTCTCTCAAATAAAAATTAAAAATGAGTAAAATAGATTTGTACTGGAATCAGTATGTCCCATATGCCCCAGAAGATAGTGCATTTACAACAGAGAGGGGAGGGAGCTGGAATGAGGTCAATGAATATGCTAGATGACAAACATTGTAATTTGCTTCACAATATCTATTTTTTCCCAAATTCCTCACCAATGAAATCCTGATTTGGTTCAGAATGACAATGTTCCTGGTTTTAAAAAATCGCACTTTCATAGACTTCAGACTTCCTAAAAATGCATAACTTAGTTCTAAACAAGAAATTTAAGCAAAAACCTATTGAGCCCCCCAGGAAAGTAATTGTAATACAGAAGCTATAAAGGTGCCTGAGAACTTTAGGTGGAAAATCACCCAATAACAGTAGCTGAGCAGAAAGGCTGAAGGAGTTCAGATCATGATGATTTAATTTTTTAATGTGGATTTATACCTGACAGTGAGAGAGAGTACATGTATTGAGCAGGGGAGGGTCAGAGAGCAGGAGACACAGAATCTGAAGCAGGCTCCAGGCTCTGAGCTATCAGTACAGAGCCCCATGTGGGGTTCAAACTCACTAACCTTGAGATCATGACCTGAGCTGAAGTTAGATGCTTAGCCAACTGAGCCACCCAGGCACCCCTAGATCATGATGATTTAATGAAGCCACTTAACCAGCCCTGAGCTAACTACCCCTGGACTTCTTTTCATTAAAAAATAAAGTAAAATAAAATAATAAAATATAAAATAAATAAAATAAATTAAATTAAGTTAAAAACCTCTCTTTAGTTAAACCAGTGTAATTGGGTTTCTGTTAGATACACCTGTCTCAATTCTTGACTCAAAATTTCTCTCAGTCACTCATATGTTCATTAGCTAATAAAAACTCTGAAAAGACCTGTGGTAAGTAAATCTATTTAACTTTATTTAACAAAGAATTTCTTAAACTGATTCATCAACAGATACCTGATAATTTTCCTATGAACTAGCATCCTAATGTCCACATTTTAGTAAACATTTGACCAGAGGTCTTAAAAGGCATAAAAATTTAGCATTCTGTAATTACATAATTAAGACCCTAAAAGCCTATGTATTTCCATAGCCACAATTGCCCTGAACCCCATACTTCCCAGGAAGAGTGTTTACCAGTGAGAGGTACTGACATAAGCCATTACTCAAAGACCATTCTCAGTCTCCATGGGTGTTGGCTGTGCCCAGGATCTTTAGAGGGCTTAGGCAAAAAAAAAAAAAAAACCCTGAAAATTATCTTTCCTCTTTACTCTGGTTCATCCAGGGATGACTGCTGAAACTTAAGGCAGATAGTGCTCTACCTAATTCCTAAAGAAATGTAAGCAGGAGAAAATTACAAAACCTTTCTTTGGATTTAGATTTATTTCCCAGCTTTTAGTATTATCAGCTCTTGATCAGCATTCTCTCACTGATATTTGAGTTTCCTTCCTTTTTTCTCTAAGTTGCAATCACTGAAGAAAAACTTCCTTAACTTTCTATCATATCTATCTATCTATATATGATAAATCATATATATGACATACCTATCATATAAATAGATGATAGATATGTCATATATACGATATGTCATGGTTATGTCATACTAATGGACAAAAGTACTGATTGTGTGAAAATGCTTTGTTCATACTAATGGTTTTCAAATAAGTTTCTGCATCTAATAATTAATTTTATCATCACCATACATAACATAGCCCCTGTTTTCAGAGCTCTATGTTAAGCACAGATGAGCCTCGAGAAAAGTAAATGCTTTGACTCTTATCCTATATTCTAAATGAAGAGGAAATACACAGAGAAAAATAATTGGGGGAAATGGCACTTTATCATTTGTGTTTAGAACTAAAGGGTAAATTTCTAGGTTTTATAGCTTCATGTTTGCTTCATTAGTCATTTTTTAAATGAGAAAATTACATTTAAGCCATTGGTCTTTCAGTACATTTACACCAGCATGGAATTAGTCAAAACGTAGAGCAATTATAGGGGGGGAGAAGGGGGTTTGAGCATAGCATGATGCTTCTTACTATTTTTTTTTTCAACCAGACAAGATTGCAGTAAAAGGCAAAGTAAAACCTGAAAGGGTAAAAACCAAACTGCAAGTGCTAATCATTCCCTATAATCGTTCTAGTTCCTAAAACAATGGAATATGGGAGGAACCACTGCGGCAATGTCAGGGAACGGCCGGAGCACCCCGTCAGGGATGCAGGAGAGTGTCCTCGGTCCACACAGCGGCAGCCTCCACGTGGAGCATCAGTGATCCATCACATGGACCCGGAATACCAGTTGCACCTTCACTGCTTGCGGTAAGCAAAGCTGCTCCTTGGGAGTTCACCAAAAAAGGAGCCATCACGCCCGTTAGTAGGGAAATAAAGGTTGTGTGAATCATTCAAGCTAATCCACTGAGTACATGTGAGGAACCTGGAAGTTCCTGGAGGGGACTGGAGCTCTTAGAAGAATATGGATTGGCAAACTTATGTTTAATCTAAGACTGCCATAGTGCAGGGGGGGAAAAGTGAATAAAAACAGCGGCATATCCAAAAATAGTTGCTAAGCAGATTTTAGTGGCCTAGGATCTTGTAGAGTAAGATTCCTGGAGAGTGGGATGAGAAATTGTCTAAAGGAGTCAGTTAGACACCAGAAGAATAATTTTAAGTAGAGAGGGATAAAAAGAAGAGCAATGCTACATACAATAAAGCTGGGTTGGGTGTAGAAAAAAACATATCAAAAGCATGAACCTATTAAAGGTTTCCCATTACTGCAAAAGCTATGATTAAGTGAGCAAAAGAACATATAAGTCTATAAAGCCCTTTCTTTGAACTAGTCCTACACCGAACACAAGGTACAAATAAATGACAGGTACTTTTAGCTTTATCTTGAGGGTGAGAGCTGGGGCTGACTATAGGGCCCTGGGGAGCATACAGGCAAGAACACATGGTAAAGTAGGGCAGATTACAAAGCAGGAGTAAAAATAGAAAATAAAATCTTATCACAGTAAGGTCAGGAAACATGAACTTCAAAAGATAGGACAGATAAAGTGTTCTGGAAATATATAGACCTTACGTGTGAGCAGTTGGGGCCTTTTTTTGTTGTTATTAAATATAAACATTCTTTTAGCCCCTTTTAATCCCTATCTGATCAAAAGCATTATTGAGTCACTTTATAGCCTAAAAGTAGATATATTTTTAGAATAAAGAGATTTCTGACAATTGGAGAAAAGTTATATTAGTAAGCTTTATAAAATGTATCATATTAAATCTGAAAAAACACAGACTGGCAAAATTTCACATGATATAAAAATTATGAAGGACAAATACAAGAAATCACAAAAAAAATCAGTAATTTCCACAAAGAAAACAGAATGCTGGGTAAAAACTAAAAAGATTTATTTTGAAAATCCTCTCAGTGTAATTGGATCTTCTATAAACATGTCTTTGCTTTTTTATTTTAATATATAAACTTACCATTTATTTTAACTTCAGTAAATATACTTTGTGGTTCCCTGTAATACTAGATTGGTTAAAACCAGATTGGTATGATAAAATTGCTCCTGATTATAGGATGATGAAATTAAACAATAATTTCATGTGTAATTATGGTATCATTCACTGTGATAGTACTTAATATATTTCAGATTCACGACCTTCTCTGAAAGTACAATAAATATTTAGGTACACATATCCATACTTCTTACTAGAAGTAGAAATCTGAGCCAAACCAGAACTCTGAACTACAGCAACCTAGAAGACACAGTTCTAACCCTGTGTAGGCTCACTCTAACAATATATCCCCATTTACTCGTGATGCGGGCAAATCCTTCCTCCGAAAACATGTGTTCGTCTCTAAAAACTTTTCATTTTTCTCTTTATATACTTCTGCTTCAAATGCTATTATTTTAAATAATGTTTTATTTTAGAGTGTGTGTGTGTGTGTGTGTGTGTGTGTGTGTGTATGTGTGTGTGTGTGCGCGCGCGCACTAGTGGGGCAGAGGGAGAGAGAGAGTAAAAGAGAGACAGAGTCTTTTTAAAAGATTTTTTTTTAATGTTTATTTTCTGAGAGAGAGTGAGCACAAACAGGGAAGGGACAGAGAGAGAGGGAGACACAGAATATGAAGCAGGCTCAGGGCTCCAAGCTGTCAGCACAGAGCCTGATGCAGGGCTTGAACTCATGAATCATGAGATCACAGCCTGAGCTGAAGTCAGATGCTAAACCCACTGAGCCACTCACACACCCTGAGAGAGAGAGAGTCTTAAGCAGACTCTATGCTAGGCATGGAGTCTGATGCAGGGCTCGATCCCATGACCCTGGGATCCTGACCTGAGCCAAATCAAGAGTTGGACATTCAATTGACTAAGCCACCATGGTGTCCACAAATGCCCTTTTAATAGAATTTTATTCAGGGACATATTCCTGATGATGCTGAGGAAAAATCCACTCTGTTTCCCTTATCGCAAAAATTGAGTATTTACCATGATCCCATCATAAAAGATCTGTGAGAATTTTTACAACATCAAAATAAAGCCCTTTGTGACTAAGAATGTTTATAAGCACTGTGGAAATCTAAGTTCAGCATAGTTAATTACTGAGAAATATCTCCCACTGTCAGCTATTTCAGTCAACATTAACATTAGATTCCTAACTTGTTTCAATTTAATAATCCATTCAAAGTTTTCTAGATAAAATTCTTCTTTATTAAATGAACAAATGGATCTGGGTTATGTGCAAGCTTATATTTTGTAAGTATCCTTTATGACATTTCCTATCACAAATCTCTTAGGTTTTCAAGAATGGAAGTGTTATTTATACTAAAAAATTAATTCACATTTATAAGGGTTTTCCAATGCTATTGGATAATGTTTTCAAAATTGTTTTCTTAACAATTTCAAAAAAAAAATCACATTTTATGACCCAATATAAAAGTCAGTGCTAGCCTGAAAAATAGAGAATAAGAAACATTTTTAAAAATGTACTTTTAATAAACACATAAAATTCATCTATGAATCAGAACAAAAATAAGATGAGCAAGGATGTCCAAAATCAGAGAAGGAAAAATGATGGAAAGAAAACAGGGAAAAATGGATACTTAAGCCTACAGAGCTCAGACTAACCTGGCAGAATTTCCAAGGTGAGGATTAGAAATCCATATCTCTCAACTGAAACATTGGAATGTGTGAAATAACTGTGGAAATGTCCATGAATGAATATGGCAACAAAAAACCAGGGCCAGTAAGGCTGAACAAAGAATTCCACTGACATGCCATATTTTCAGGAAGCATTTTGTCAGTAAGTAGAGTGAAAGACAGTGACATAAATGGAGGCAGACCCACAGCTGTCCCTTTATGGTGGAGGGAGAAGAAAAAAAAAAAAAACGAATCACATTATAAACTGCCCAGTCCCATAATGAATCTCCTATAAATAGCTGGTTCAGGATGAGAACCTCACTCGAAGGTAACATATGGTCAAAAACTAAACAGCATGGCACGTGAAGGAGGAAACAGGAAGAGCAAATGGCAAAAGACACTCACCTAAGTAATCCTGCCACAGAGCATATGACAAAAAAAGTCTTAAATTAAAACTTAAATGAAATGGTTAGTTTTATAAAGCAACTGCTCATATAAAAGATACAAACAATTACAGTACATGAAACTATATAACTAAGGAATGAAACAGGAACCAAAAGAGCTTAGGAAAGAAGCAGACAGGAAGTAAAACTATTACAGAAATGACTACTCTGGCAGAATTCCAAAGGGCAAAATATGGCAAGGAACACAGAACATCATATTGAGACTAGAATGCAAAATGAAAATGGAGATAGAGTTAAAGAGGACTCCAGGAAACAAATGATCACTGTGAAATCAAACATATACATAAATGGTTTCCCTAAAAGCAAGACTCAAAATAATGAAATATAACAATTATTTAACAATATAACACAAGAAAACTTTCCAGAAAATAAAAGGAACAATGGTAAATCCAGAGACAAAAAGAGCACAGCACATACCAGGAAAAAGTAGATATAGAATGACCAATTTTATTACAGAATAATAAAATTGCTAGGCTTCAACAAGAATGAAAGAGTCCTCTAAATATACAAATACAAAGACCAAGATACTTATATATGCAGTTTTGCACAGTGGCAGTGTCGTAGTCAATGAGGTTTATCCGAGGCATGATTATTGCTAATTGAAGATACTTATAAATGGTAAATAATCAGGCTACTTTCCAAAAGTTCCACAGAACACTATAAGATGATGGAGTAATGCCTCAGAGATAGAGTGACTCAATAATTTTTCTACCACCCGAATTCTCATGTAAGAATAAAAACAATGAACTTTAGGTATGCAAAATCTCAGGGTGTACAGTGTCTATAAATTCTTCCATTCAAGAGTAAATTTCAGCTACCCAAGAAATAAATGTAATTAGATTGGCAAAAACAACCCAACAAAAAACAACTAGTGATGAATGTTAATTCCTTTTAACTCTAGTACTAAGACTAAACAGGTATAGAGATTATAGTTAGAGACAAAATGTAAAAGTTACCAATCCTGACAGGATTCTTTCAATTCCTTGTTCTCTTTCTACATTAAGAAGTATGCAAAAAATCTTTGTGCACACAGGTATACATCCTGGATAAAGAATCAGTGAGATAACTTGAGAAAGAATTATAAGGAGATCATATTCTGTTTAGATTACCAGGAAAGAAAAGAAGCCTGTAGGGCTCAGGTAGGAGGCTCTTACCAAAATCAAGCCTGTATATTCATTGATGTGCCGCTTGTAACTCCTTCTCAGAAACAGCCTGATGACTGCTGTATAAAGGTGATGCACCTTCATATAAAGGAATTTTCTAGAGCACAACTTCCTTAGGCACCAAACACACTCTCCTAGAGGTTGTATCCAGAGCTTCAGAGAAGAGAAATTCCAATTTACTAGGGCTCCAAAATTGAGTGGACCACTAGTTTCATAAAATGCACTTAATGTAGTTAAATTGAACTGAATCTTTTATTATACTTATGTGGTTTGGAACATCAATTATTGGCCAGGTTTAAAGAGATATTTATATAGCAGTCATACGTGCTGATTCTAGACTAATTGGGGAATTTTCATAGTTTTAAAGATCAATTCAGGGGCACCTGGGTGGCCCAGTCGGTTAAGCATCAGCTTCAGCTCAGGTCATGATCTCACGGTGTAAGAGTTCAAGCCCCACATCACACTCTGTGCTGAGAGCTTGGAGCCTGCAGCCTGCTTCGGATTCTGTGTCTCCCTCTCTCTGCCCCACCTGCTAGCACTCTATCTCTCCTCTCTCTCTCTCTCTCTCTCTTTCAAAAATAAACATTAAATTTTTTTTAATTTAAAAATAAAATTTAAATATTTATTTATTTTGAGAAAGACAGAGAGAGCACAAGCCGGAGAGGGGCAAAGAGAGACGGAGACACAGAATCTGAAGCAGCCTCCAGGTTCCGAGCTGTCGGCACAGAGCCTGACATGGGCTCAAACTCATGAGCTGAGGAATCATGACCTGAGTTGAAGTCAGATGCTTAACTGACTGAGCCACCCAGGTGCCCCTAAAATTTTTTTTAAAAAAAGATCAATTCACTCTCAGCACTTTTTTAGTGAGACAGGGCTATTAATAGCAAGTTTTACAGATAAGAAATATGAAGTACACTGCACAGAAAAGAGTGGTATAAGTAATAGTCCCCGAAATAGGGAGCCTAGAGTCATATTCAACCTGTGCCATTTAATGCTGTTAAGAAGTAACTGGTTTGTACTGAGGTTTCAGTAATTTTAATCATAAAATGATGATAAAAATAATAACTGTTGTTTTGAGGATCAACTCATATAGCATAAATAAAAATGCTTCAATTATAAAGCATTGTACCAATTTATCATTATAACTATTATTATTATTCTTGTAAACATTCTCCAGTTGGTCATCTCATTTATAATTAGCAACATTGTGTATGCTTTTATATCTTTAAATGCAACAGGGTTATTCTACTTTTCAGTAGAACTAAAAATCATTAGTTTCTTTCTACAAAGTGTATATAAATACTGGTCTCTGAATGTTCCATTTTAAAAGAGTTTAGATTAGCCTCTCAAGGGATTTTTATCTCAAGAATGTTACGGACATCCAACAGTGGAATGAATTCCCTATCCAGTTGTTGAAGGTAGTTTTTAAATCATAGGAACTATGGATTTTAAAAGCCTGTGCTAGCAAATTCAGATTTATGTTATCTGTTCTATTGGTCCCTTGAATTCCTTTTTCCTAAAATAACTGCATGGATCTAAGAAGAATCCCAAGAATAGATGATTCATACCAATTAATGAGAAACTATCTCTCATGGTTACAATTTGAGTAAAAATATTCTAGCAGTTAAGACAGAACTTTTCAAGTATTCTGCTTGTTCACAATTTATAAGAGGTTTATGAGTTTTCGCCTTTGTTTTTATAGTAATTTTTTTCTTGTCTCTCAGAATACCCTTCTTTACAAGCAAGTCATGTTCCAGATAAATTTTGAATATTTCATCTTTCAGTACTATTTTTCCCCTACTTCTATTTATTCTTTCTTAAGCTGGCATTAAGGAGGAAAGCATGCATTTCCACAGGGAAGCAACCTCAGCACATAAGGTTTCCAAAAGTATTACTAATGCAGAGTGGATGTGATACCTGGGAGGGGTAATTGTAGCATTGCCTGTGAAGCCTACAAATATTTAACAATAACGAGCATTAGACGGTGAGACTCAAACCCCTTTGTTCTAAAAAACTAAGCCTGTGTCTCTAATTTGATACCAGCTTCACTTCATTATGTTCCATCTCTGCAATTTCATGATTTAGATTATATAGCTTTGATCTATACTTTCCTTCTCCTCCTACTCTGGTATATCTTTATGGGCCTAAAATCCCCAGGCAAAAACCCTTTAAATGGCCGACTGCCAAGACTAGTTTCCAAACCCTTGAATTCTTTTCCCAGTCTCATGCTTTGAATTTGGAAGTGAAATCCATTTGTTTTAGCTTGTTCATTTGTTTTCTTTGGCCTGATGCAACTTAAGTGCCATTAAGTGTTTCTATGATGTCTGAACTTGAGGGAAGAAGAAAATATTATATTATATTACAAGTGAAAAAGGAGCCATAATGTCACAAAATTTCAGAAAGCCATCATACACATCATGTTCAATATTTCCCTTTCTACTTTTTACCATTTACCTTAAAATCCTTTTAAGATTTATTCAATCCCATCTTCATTAATTACATTTATTTATTTATAATTAAAAGAAAATTTTCATATTGAAATATCTATCAAAGCAAACTGTTTTCTTTATTTAACATTAAGGAAAATTTCAAGGCTTTTTTTTTTCATGATACATAGTCACTGTCTGAGTTTCAGCTACAAAAAAATCATGATTCTATTAAGGTGTGTCTTATTTAAAAACCCAAATGTAAATTTTCCGAAGAATGATTGAATTAATGATTCCATTTCTCTACCTCTTTATTCACATTATTTGTCTTATGACTTTGAATGTATTTCCTCAAAATGTGATGGGAAATATTTCCATACCCCTTGATTTTGAATTCAGCTATGTAATTTTGGTTTTCTCTGTAGGATGTTAGTACTGTTGGTATATTCAGGGCTTGGAAAAAAAAGAGCACATCACTGTCTCCATTGTTCTTTCACCACTACCAGCTAAGAACATGGCCAGGCTAGTGTGCTGGTGGCTGAAAGACACATCAAGTAGATTCATATCACCCAGTCATTCCAGCCAAGGCCAGCCTACATCACCCAACACCAGTTCACCCCCAGTGTGTGAGTGGGCCAGCCTGACCAGCACAATTACTTCATCACTCCAGCTTATGCAGAACAAGCAAGCCCAGCCCCCGGCACTTGAGCGCATAGTGGATAAATAAATGTGTGTTGTTTAATGCCTTTAAGGTGTTGTGGCTCTTTGTTATACAATATTTTCATAATAATACATAATGGATATACATGGGTCTAGACATGATATATACACATGCATAAACATATGTATACATTATAGTATAAATAGAAATGTGTTGGAGGGTAAAAATGTTTCTGAATATTTATGTGTGATATTTACATATATGTTAATAACTTTTATAGCAGATTTAGAAACTTTAAGGTTACAGTCACCAAAATAGACCATTTTTCCTAAAGGTGCTTTACCTAAAATCCTTTGGCCTAAAAGTTTTCCAAATATTGAAACTCCCCTTAATTTTTTAATATTATATTAATATTATAAAAAGACTTACTTTTACTTTTTGCATTCCTAGCAAAATTTAGTATTTTAATTATCCAGTTCTTAGTATATTTTATCTTAATTTTTTATACCTAATAAATAAATATTAGATTTGCAACACTTTGGAAAAATTTTGTTTCTTTGGAGGTTTTATTTAATATTTTATTCATTTTTTAATACATTAACACCCAGTTAGTTATGAAAAAGACAACCTTCCTTCAGGTAAGAAAAAAGAAGGTTACCTATCAATTCCTGTCAATAATACTAATTCTTACAAGTAAGTTTAATCAATTATAGGGATATGCCAACTTGATTCAGTCTGATTGTGGGTTGTCCTTGTCCTATGAATTGTGTTGTATTTCTTAGTCTGATGCTCCTCCATGGGAATAAATATATTGAAACATTTTTAATATCATGTAATATGTTGTGAACCTGAAACATCTTTAATCTTTCAAAAATGAAATATTTCAAATTAGCCAGTCTTTTAAGTGTTCAAAAATAGATATAATGGATAAAGAAATAAACAATGATATCAAACACTTCCATCCTCATAAAAATGTTACAAATTTGATAACATGTACTATAAATGTTTTTAAATATGTCACATAGATGGGAGGTGAACTGAAACTTGTAACTTCTTATCTCATCCTGCCACCATCCATGTGGTCAAGGGAACAACCTAGGAATTAGAAGTGATTATAAGTCCAGTGCTATTTATTTTCAATTAACATGAGGAATACTAAAATGTGATGCAAAACAGAAGGAGAATAAAGTGGATCTTTAACTTAATACTAAGGTGATTAATTCACATACATGTGCACAAACACATGTCCACCGAATCCAAGTACATGTACCCCTAGAGAGAATGTGGATCTCCAATGTATCCTGGGTAAGAAAATATATAAATTTATTTTTGTTTGTCAAGGTGTATTTTATTTTAGAAACTGAGAAGAAAGCCAACCAATGCCCAAATTCAGAACCCTCCAATCTTTTTTTCTTTCTTCCACTGTTTGCAGGGCCAGATTGTTTCCACGATGGAAAATTCTTCATAAACTATAAAATGCCATACAAGTATAACCTTTCTCAACTTTGAATTTATAGATTATGCAACTTAACCCTAAGGTATGTTGAGTTTTGCTTATTCTAAAGGGATGGTACTATATTGGAAACAACAGAAAGAAATACCAATAATGTTGGAAAAACAATTCCAGTTAAGCCCATTTTACATGGCGGTACGGTCAGAAACACTCTCATCAACTGACTTAATATAGTCATAAAAAACATACTAAATGCCAAAAATGCCCAAGATTACACAAAAGAAAGCTTAGAGAAGATGGTATTGAGAGGAAAGGGTGGGGGGGGGCGGGAATACCACAAGCCACAGTATCAGTCAAGTTAAATGGAAAAGCATAGCTGAGCCACAAGCCAGGAAACTACCTGAGACCACACCAATAAAGAGTGTTAAGTTCCACTGCAGTAAGTCAGACATTGGTGTCAACTTGCTGGGCTTTCCTCATGGAATTCCTTATATAACTGCCAGAATGTGATTTGGTTATACTTCCACCGAAGTAGACAGTGCCCTCAAGTGGATACAGGTTTCAAAACACTCCTCCCTGACCACCCTATTTATCTTGCTTGAAAAAGTTTGCTGAACACACATTGCAACTGCTGGCAAGCCCACCCTCAACTCTGAGACCAGCCAGCTGAGCACCAGCCGGCCCTGAGTAGTCACGGTCAGCAGAAGGTTCCAGCTAAAATCACGCGTGCACAGTGCTACGACCAGGAGCCTGCAGCAATTGCAGCTTTATCATCTCATTTTTAAACATTCAATGTGTCTTCTAGAAAGGCAACTTATTCCAGAACTTCCAAAAGAAAGTAGGCAGATGCTTAAGGATACAGACTTACAACTAGTAGATGAATAGGTCCTGGAGATCTATGGACAGCATGGTGGTTATAATTAACTATACTGTATGATGAAGTTGCTAAGAGACTGGGGCTTAACCGTTCCCACCACAAAAAAGAAATGGTAATTATGTGACCCGATGGAGGTGTTAGCTAATGCTAGATGGTAGTGATACTGCAATCTATAAATGTATCAAATCAACACCTTGTATACCTTACATTTACTAAATGTTGGAGGAGGAGGAGGAGGAGGAGGAGGAGAAGACGACGATGAAGAAGAGGCAGTTTGTTGAGCATCTGACTCTTGATTTCAGCTCAGATCATGATCCCAAGGCTATTGGATAGAGCCCTGCATCAGGCTCTGTGCTGACAGCACAGAGATTCTTTCTCTCCCTTACTCTCTGCCCCTTCCCCCCACATCCCCCTCTCTCTCAAAAATAAATAAAAATTTAAAACTAAAAATTAAAAAAAAATAGAAGAAGAAAAGAAAGTAGAGAATAATGATTAGGGAAAAGTAGGCAACATTTTTGTCCACCATGAAAACAAACAAACAGGACATTTAGATGTATTTTGTACAAGACTGTAATTATACACACTGCCCCTCTCACCTTAACTAACATTCTATGAGTAACAGAAAGATTGAAAAAGATAATTCCAAATAAATTAAATAACCTATAATGTTTCATACATAAGATAAATTACATTGTTTAAACATAAATAAATAGGTAGGCAGCTCACTAGTTTAAAAGGTAGGCCCTTCCTGTACCTTCTAAATAAATCTTAAACAAATATTTAAAGAATATCTTTGAAATGGCAATAAATCATTCTCCTGTGCAATGAAATGCATGTTGCAGGCAGACTCTGGGTAATCCTTGACTGAGCATGTCCAAATCTCTGAACCAGGAAAGCAGTTATGGTGGAAATAAGATATATGCATTTGAAAGCAGTAAAACACTAAGACCCAGTCTTCCTTTTAGTAACTCTCTATATTCAGGGAGCCTGTGGTTGTTTTAGTCACAAATCCAATAAAATATCCCCTTTCCTACATGGCAAGTATTTTTTTTAAACTTGCCATTCAAGGTTTATGAGCACTTGGGAAGTTAGATGATAAAGGTATGGGACTGAGAAAGAAACTCAGTGCCAAGCCTCTGAGATTTTGGTTTTATTACAGGAGCACTAACAGATACAAACACTTAAATGTATGCTAAGGTATGACTGAGTCGAGGATCATCTTCCCTTTCAGCAGATTTTGACATAAAGAATGTCATAGAGAAGCCAGAAAAACATTTAGGAGGATAGTTAGTTAAGGGAAAAAGAACCCTATAATAAGGACAAAGAAATCTTTCAAACCTTTACAAGTTTGTTCTGTGACAAACTTTCATTGATGCAGTTTATTAAAACTATTTTTATAATATCATCTCTTTCTCTCTCTCTCTCCCTCCCTCTAGATTTGATAGCAAAGAAAGTAGAGCAGAGAAACCTTGAAGATTTAGTTGAAAGTCTTTAAAAAGTTTATAAAGACTTACCACCAGTTTACAGAATACTATGGGATTTCTCACATAAATATTAGTGTTCAACTCACAACTACTGAAAAGTGGTTCATAATTCAGAAGTCCTTCCAAATACAGCAAAACATATCTAGGGTCACTTAAAGGTTTATTAGTTACTGGCTCCCATAGCAGGAGAGCACACTTAAAATGTGAGTTAAAATCTATATAGTTCTCAAAAATATACCCTTAATTTTTATTTGAATCTACAGGCTTATAACAACACCAAAAACACGGTTATATATTCTGTTTTGCCATCACCACCTCTAGTTTCTACTTCTAAGAGTCAAACACATTTAACCCTTTTAACTATTTTTATAATATTTACCTTCAAAATTTCTTATAACTGCTAATAGTTATCTTTCTCCATTTTCATCTTAGATATTCCTTATTAACTTACTACTACTAAGAAGAAACATCTAATTCCATTGAACTCCCATTGCCCCAAATACCAAGCCCCTAAAACACACTGCCCTCCCTTACCTATTAGTATCATAATTTATGTGAAATCAGTATTCGATGACAATGCTCTGACTACAAATATTCACAACTGAACTATGCAGTATATTATGAGACATTTTATGTATAATTTTTTCTCTGTAATTATCTCATTTTTATTAGTTTAGTTTTTGATATAATTTGCTCAAATTTATACCCAACTCCCCAACAGAACTACAAAACAACACCTTGAGTCCTCTATCTCCCCAAACTTATTAGGACTGTTTGCTCCCTAGGTCTGCTGCATAGGTTTCAAAATGCGATCTCCCTTTCCCAGGAATCTGTGTGTGTTCTCTGCAATTACAAACATGCTTGAAATGAATGATAACTAGAAGCCTTAGCAAAGAAATGAAAACTCTCATCAAAGAAAAAGAAGATATACAGGAGAAGCAAATGGAAACTTTAGAATGGAAAAAAATAGTAACCAAAATAAAAATCTCCATGGATGGATTGAAGAACAAAATGGAAGGGACAGAGAAAGAATCAGGGAACTAGAAGGTAGAACAACAGAAATTACCCAACATGAATAATGGAGAAAAATTGAATGAAAAAAATGAACAGAATCTGCCTTAGGGACCTGTGGAATAAAAATAAAAGATCTTACATTCATGTCATCATATTTCCCAAAGAAAAGGGAAAGGAAAGAGGGCCTGAAAAAGTAAAAAAGAAATGGTTGAAAACTTCCTAAATTTTGCAAGACATAAACCTATAAGTTCAAGAAAATGAATGATCCTAAAACAGGATAAATCCAAATAAATCTGTGCTAAGATACATTATAATTAAACACCTGAAGACTAAAGACAAAAAAAATTGAAAGGAGAAAAAGATTAGGAGTAATTTTGATGACAATTAATTTCTCATCAGAATTCATGGAGGCCAGAAGGAATTGGCCAGTATTTTTCCATTGCTGAAAGAAAAGGACTATCAACCTAGAATCCTTTGGTCAGTGAAAATATTCTTTAGTAATGAAGGAGAAATCAAGACATTCTCAAATGAAGAAAACAAAAACAAAAAACTATGAGAAGCTATTATTAGCAGAACAAAGCTAAAAGAATGGCTAAAGGAAATTCAGAAATCAGTGAAATGGAAAACAGAGAAGCAGTAGACAAAAATCAATGAGATAAAAAGATGGTCCTTTGCAAGGATCAACTGGCAAATCTCTAGGAAGACTGACAAAGAAAAAAAAATAGAAGACACAAATGACCAATACCAGGATTGAAATAATGTATCATTACAAAGACCATGCAGACTCAAAAGGATGATAAAGAAATGCTACAAAAACCTTTGCACATGTAAATTTAACAACCTACATAAAATGGGCCAATTCCTTGAAAAAAAATTCCAAACTACCGCAACTTCTTAATATGAAGTAGATAATCTGAATAGCCCTGTAGGTATTAAAGAAATTAAATTTGTAATTTAAACAAATCTTGCAGAAATCTCAAAACCCATATGCTTTCACTGGATTAGTCTATCAAATGTTTATGTTTAAAGAAAAAAATGACACCAATTCTACACAAAATTTCCCAGAAGACAGAAGAGGAAATAATTCTTTCCAGTTCATTTTATGAAACTTAGAATATAGCTATAGTAACTGAAAAGATGTGGTGTTGCCACTGGAATAGATACATAGATTGAAACAGAACAGAGAACCCCAAAATAGAATAAATATTCCCAACTGATTTTTGACAAAGGTGTAAAGGCAACTCAAAGTAGAAAAGAACCATTTCAACAAATGGTCCTGGACCAATGAGGTATAGAGGGGCAAATAACTATCAAACAACCAGAAAAAGAGGAACTCAAGCTAAATCTCACAACTTTATATAAAAATTGACTCAGAATGGTTCACAGACTTAACTGCAATATGTAAAACGATAAAACTGTAAGGAAAAAGAAACAAAGGAAGGTCTTCCAGAGCTACAGGTCTTAAGTATTCCAGATCAACTTAACACCAATAGAAGAATCCATGAAAGGAAAAGTTGATAAATTGAACTTCGTAAATTTTTTTTAAATTGCTCTTTGAAAGTTTCTGATAAAAGAATGAAAAAAGGAGCTACTGAATGAAGTAAAATATTTATAATCTATATAAAAAAAGAATTGGTATCTCCAGCATATAAAATAAGTCTCAGAACTCAAGTGTAAAAATAGAACAATCTAGTTATAAATGGGCAAATGCATGAAGAGCCCTTTTACTAGAGCACATACAGCATATAAAAGATATTCAATGAGATACAACCACACATGAAGAAACTGGATCATTCAAACATTGCTGGTGGGAATGTAAGATGATTTAGTCATTCTGAGAACATTTTAGTAGTTTCTAAAAAAAAAAAAAAAAAAAAAAAAAAAACCCTAAACTAAACTTGGCACTTGCAACTAAGAAATGACCCAGTAATTGTATTCATATGAAGTCACTTATCATAGAGAAATTAAGATTTACATTAATTTACATAATCTACACATTGATATTTATGGACCTAAAATGGAAACAACTCAGATATCCCTCAGTAGCTACCATGGAGTGCTGCTCAGCAAGAAAAAGGAATGACCTATGAATGCATGCAGTAACCTGGATGAATCTCCTGAGAAAATTAGATTGAAACTAATCCCAAAAGTTTACATGGTATATATAGGCTTCCACTATTATAACATTCTTGAAATAGCAAAATTATAGAAATGGAGAACAGACTGAGAGTTACCAAAGATTAAGGAGGAGTTATGGATGGGAAGAAATTGTGTATGGCTATAAAAGTGAAAATAAAGGATCTTTCTGAGATAGAAATATCCAGTATCTTGATTGCATCAATATCAGTATTCTGGTTGTGGTTTGTATTATAGTTTGGAAGATGTTACCATTGGATAAAACTGGTGAAAGATACAAGGATCCCTCTGGATTATTTTTCACAATGCATGTGAATCTACAATTATCTCACATTACAAAGTTTAACATACTATGATACAATATGAGAAAGTAGCATTTTTAAATACCTGGAAATTGGGAGATAAATAAACTTATATCATATTTGTGTATGTATTTGCACATTGTAATATATTTATACATATTACAATTTCTATAAATTTCTATTTATAGGAATGAGCATAAAATATTTAATATTTGGACATTTACCAAAAAAATTGTCAACCATAGTACAGACACAACACTTTGCACACACATATACACATACAGTAAATAGATTTTTAATATTTGAAGATTTAACATTCACAGTTTCCACTAGCACGTAAGAAGTATAGGGGATAGAGGAATTTATAGTTTTGCTAGTTTGTGGATTTTATTTGCACATCACAACTCTGGCGTGTGCTGGCCAATTGTTTACTTGACCAATGAGCAATCACAACATAAGTTTATGCTTTACCTGTCATTCCATAGCCTTTACATTACCTTACATGACATAAACTTACATTATTTCTGAAAAACAGACATTAAATAAGAATATACTAATAAAAATGTAGTTAAATTTTCGTGTTAGGATACATCAGGGAAAAACAAAGTGTTAGTAAAAACTCAAGTCAGTAATAGTAATGTTTTTAAAATTTGAGAGATTCGTCAAGGTATTGGCATATATCCCTTGAGAATATCAGAGAATGTCAGTGGTTCAAAAATACATATATGAATTACCATTTTATTTGAGAAATTTAAGTAGAATGTGAAATAATTTAGAGCATAGCATGTAGTATGAGGGTCTTCAGTACTATAACAATAAACACAAGTTCATAAGGATTTTTATAACTATGGAGGATCCAATAATATTGAAATCCTATGAACATAGAGTTAATATTTTTAAAATACTACATCACTTGGGAAGATATTGTATCAAACATTATTTCTGCACAGTTTCTTATAATTTTCTCTTATCACTCCTTTGTGTAACTTGTGTGTGTGTGCATGTGTGTGTGCGTGTGTGAGGTTATAGCTTCTAATACAGATCGATGAATTTTTCTTTCAGCTGGATGCAAATATCACAACATCACATCATTGCTATCAGAAGTCCTTCCTCCCCCAGTTCATAATCAACAGTGTTCTAACACTGTGATTCAGTTTGGAGGAGGCAGTATTGATGTATTACTAAATAACAGCAGCAAAAATACTGAATACACTTTTTTATGTCCTTCAATTCCAGACATGAACACTGTGCTTTAAACTACCACACAAATGATAAAGGAAGAACACATAATTATATTTTCTTTAGCTTTTTATTGAATTTAGCATGATCTCCCTCTTCAAACATCTATAGCTACCAATTCCAGTGAGTTTGGCTACTACATATACGCCATTTGGAAAATCATTTTTCCAAGTGATTTTTTTCTTGCATGAAAGCTTTACACAATTTTCATTTCAAACTTAGTCTACTTTTGTCACTTCACATGGAAATTTACAGTTCAATAATTTTGTTTCACATGCATTTGTAAGAGCTCAGAGTGATGCTGACATAAATTATGTTTGTGACCATATCAACATGTAGTCTTACACTCATATATAAATCATGTAAAATTTGTACTTAATTCTTACAGAACTTTGACATGACTTGATTTATGCCCATGATCTGAGGTTATATGAAGTTGGGAAAAGCTTAAGAATGGTTTCTGGAACTTTTCGGTTCCCTCAGAAAGTAACTAAATGATCTGAGAATCCCATAGAAACTTCCCTGACCACCACAATCAACTTTTTATAATGTCGGTAAGTGGTGATTCCTTTTTCCTCAAAGTTTCTTTAATTTAACTTTATATTTAAGCAGGGAAGGATTACTGTTCTTGAGGAGCATTGGAGAGACAAAGGAAGGGGAGTTAAATTATACAGACTATGGCATTTATTTTACATTCATTGTTTAAATCTAAGAAAACTAGGCTGAAATTGTTCATCACTTGTTCTACAAAAACAGAGTTTTTACTGAGGTGTTTGAAATTATGATAAATTTGTACATCTTTCTCATATTCACCATATATTATAGTGGGAAAACTACTGCATTTAGAATTTAAAAACAAATCCTAGGTTCCAATTTTGGGTCTAGGCAGTGTTCTTATACTCAGTCAAAAAACGGACAATCTTATTAGTTGCAAAGCAGAAAGACACAGGTCTTTCCTTCCTACCTAACAGTCACGAGTGTTGGTACAGTATTTCATACTGCTGTCATGTCATGGGGACAGAAGACAGCCTAATTTTCATTCCTTTTTCTTTATATGATCAAGCTTTTTAAACATATTAAACAAATTATCCCCAGTTTACTCTTTTTATTTAACATTAGTTTCAACATAGTGTTAAAATATACTGATGGTGTACAACATAGTGATTTGACAATCCTGTGCATTAAGAATTGCTCACCACAATACCTGTAGCTACTACCATCTGTCACTGCATAAAGTAATTACAATATTATTGACTATATTGTACTGTACTTTTAATTCCCATGATTTATTTATTTTATAACTGGAAGTTTGTACCTCTTAGTCCCACCTTATTTGATATGCAGAACTTATCAGTTCTTGTAAAAACTATTTGATATGTTTTTTCCCTTTATATGCTGGGTTTATAGTGTTAAGTGCATATAGGTTCACAATGATTATATCATCAAATAATGTCCATATTTATACATAATATTTCTTTCTTAAATGTTTTTTTTATTTTTGAGAG
This sequence comes from Suricata suricatta, assembly GCF_006229205.1. NCBI lineage: Eukaryota > Metazoa > Chordata > Mammalia > Carnivora > Herpestidae > Suricata > Suricata suricatta. The sequence continues at coordinate 108,537,668 of NC_043704.1, read as the reverse complement.
AGAGAGCCCACGCAGGGGAGAGGAAGGGTCGGGGAGACGGGGTGAGGGGTTGGGGGGTAGGGGAATCAAAGCAGGCTCCCCCCTGACAGCAAAGAGCAGATGCAGGGCTCAAACTCAGGAGCTGTGAGATCATGACCGGAGCTGAAGTCAGACACTTAACCGAATGAGCCACCCAGGTGCCCCCATAATCATGTTTTCTAACTGTGAATTCTACTTACTCTAATGGTAATACTGTTTGCTATAATATCTTTCCTTTTGTCAGTATCATTTTCCATTCTTCTATTTTAAAACTTCCTATGCCATTAAGTTCTAAATGTGAATTTGTAAATAGCTCAATTTTATTTCTTTTTATTCAAGTTGAGAATATTTGCCTTTTAAATAAGCTTATTTTGTTTACATTGATAATGATTACATTTCTATCACCTCATTAATCATGTAAGTACTTTGTTTCTTTGGAGTTCTTTGGACTTTTGATAACATCCTTATCCACTTTTTCCTCTACTGGTTTCAAAGTTATCTTTCTGTTCTACTTATTTGAATCTGAATTTCTCAACAGTGGCACAAATGACCTTTTGGGCTGCAAGACACTTTTTTGTGAGGGCCTGCCCTGTGCACTGTTAGCTTCTTAGCAGCATGACTGACCTCTGCCCACTAGATGACAGTGGCACACCCCCTCCTTGAGCGATGACAACCAAAAATGCCTCCAGCCATTGCCAAATGTACCAGACACGGGAAACACACTCCCAGTTGCGAAGCACTATTTTAAAGATTATCTATAAATTGCTATGTGCACATATGTCTTAACAAAGCTTAATATTAATATACATCCTATTTTCTGCCAAGAGGAGATGAAGACCTTAAAATGTTATGCCTGTACTCTTTCCTTTTAGATTCAATTTCCTTAGTGGTGAAGTACTTCCTTCTGAAATGGCACTTTCTGTAAGTATGAAGTCTCTTACTAGGTGTATGTCTGAAAATATGTTTATTTTAGGTGAGGTTGAGTTGGGGAGGTATTACTTTTCTTCAGCAATTAGCAGATATCACTCCGTTTGGGTATGGCATGTATCAGTGCTCATGAGAAGACAGGCTAGTGGTCATTTCATGGCAGATCTGTATTCTCAAAGTATTCGTTATTTTGTCATCATTTTTGATGTCCTATAGTTTGATGACATGTTATTCTATATGTAGATTTGTTTTTAAATCATTCTACTCAGGATTTAACATGTATTTTTAATCTGAGTATTCACGCTTTCTTCAATTTTGGAAAATTCTCCAACATCATCTCTTCAGAAAATGTTTTCCCCTTATTTTCTAGAATCTCTCCTAGAACTATTGTAGAAATAAGCTGAAATACCCCTTTATCTGGTTTTGCTTCAGTACCAGTGATTTCTTCATATTTTTAGATCATGTTATCACCCTTCTCTTTAGCATTTGTGTCCAACATAGCTGCTTAAACATCTGAGTTTTTAATGTTAATCACTACATTATTTAGTTCTATAATTTACATTTCCTTCTTCATACCTGACTCCTCTTTTCCCCCATTATGTTCATTCTTGAGTTTTGGTTATATTACTTTCGTCTCTAAGTATTGTAAACCTCTTTTATAATAACTCTTTTAGATTTGTCTAAAAGAATTCATGGAATATGAATTTTCCTATTTTTGTAGCTGCCAATTCTGATTTGGGCAATTTGTTTTCTTTGTGAGTGCTGAAATTTGCACAAATGAGCTCATCGTCAGTGGCAGTGATTTGCTTATGGGAGGACTGAGTGTCCTAAGTCGTAAAGGTGTCCTTCCAGTTTCTACGTAAGTGTCTAGGCTCTGTGCTTCCCTCTGTGCACTGGGCACATGTGCAGATTCAGACATCACAACCACACATTTGCATTTTCTACTTCTCTCAGTTACATCTACTCTTCCAGTAACCCATGAAGATTAGATGCCTTCTGCTATATCCCAAGGCCAGTGCACAGAGTCTCTAGTCCTTTGAAATGGACAAGAAACTCATGTAGATCTTTCCCTTTATTTAGGAGGCTCAGCTCAGTCTCCCAGAGAGCAGGCCAATGATGACCACAAGCATCTTGGTGAAGTGATTAAAACCCAGCCATCTAGGTTTATATTAAATCCAGATACTCTACTCACTGTCATCTTTTATTTTCTGGCATCAGGGATTCCTTGTTTTTACTTGTAAGCTTGGCCTTGAACTTAAACTTTATTGGTTATATTTCATCAATATAATGTTAATATATAATTTCTCTGTTTAAGGTTTTCCATATCAGCTGAGTTTTCTGTATTGACTAAAACTTGTTTGATTTTCTGATATATCAATTTTTCTTATTTTTTTGCTTCTATATATTTAATTTTTTTAATCATTATTTTATTGAGCTCTTTTTAGAGCTTAACCTTTTCTCTCCCTATTAGCTTTCTTCTTCTGTATCATAGCAATCATTTCCTTTCATATCCTATAGAAAATACCAAACTATTTTTTAAATGCTCTCTTAGTTCATACAGTAAATAGTTTTCAGATGTCTGCACTTCATTTCTCCTTTAGGATGACGTTCTTCCTCCCTTCATTGACAGTAAATTTTTCATAATTTCTGCACTGGGATATTTTTCTGACTTACCCTCAAAGTTCACTCTTCACCCTTCTTTAGCCTATGAGCCCTCATCGTGTGCCCTGTGAAGCTAATATGTATGGACAACATCAATAGCGTGGAGAATCTTCTGGCTTCCAGCTGAGTTTAGCCAATGGAAACACCTGTAGGAGATTGGAGGACAGTAGCAGAATGAGACCAGAATGCTGATTTCCCTGCTTTCATTCCTTCAGGCTGCGCAGACTCAGCACAGCATCTGTGAGGCACTCTCTCGGGTGTTCTCTGAACTTGCACCTTCAGACCTGGGGTAGAAATGGCCCCCTGTGCTTACTGTACCCTGAGAATCTGCTCTGTCCATGCTTGGTTTCCCTAAACACTGCCCACACCTTAGTAAAACATTCTTTTCATTTAACTCTTTTCTTATACTCAGTTTTTGTTTGTCTTGTTTAGTTTTGTTTTCTGAGTCCTAATTAATAAATGTTTCACTTTGTAGTTTTTATTTTGCTATTATTTTTCTTCATTGTTTATAGGGAGGTGATCTATCTAGAGCAGCCAAAGCGTATGTGGAGTTTTTTTTCCATTGCCTTAAAATGTGTCAGTTAATAATGATTTTCATATTTGTAGCTTGAATTTGCTGCTTTCACATGGTGTGGTTCTGTTAGAATCAAACAGAAATTTCTCCTATCTCATTGTCTCTCTCTCTCCAATATTCTGCAATTTAAGTACAGTTGTGACACACATACTTAGTTAGCCAAATGCCTTTTCTTGTAGCAGGGAAATAGAATGCCACTTTCTGGCATGCACAGATTTAGAAAAGACATATGTATGTATATTTGAAGCAGTACTTCTTCTGACTAAGGTTAAAACAAAGAAAGGGACTTAATACTAGAAAAGCTGGACTCTAAATAGACTTGCAGAAGCATTCAGCTTCCACTGGGGCCAAGTAGCTCTTATCAGACCAACCACCTTAGGTTGATAAAAACCATCAACTTTGAAAAAAACATAAATAAAACAAGTATCTGATGGCACTGGACAGTGAACAAAAGCAGTCATAACTTAGAGGTGAGATCCTCCTTGGAAGAAAGGAAAGGAACCTGGTGAGTTTTCCTGTTTATGAAACATTGAGCCTGGGGTCAGGCCCCAATCTGCACCTCTAGAGATTGCTGAAACACACGGAAAATCACAGTGTTTTGTGGTTGAAGAACCAAAATTCAGGGTTCAGTAGGCAACTGTGCCACTGAAATACGAGGAGGAAAATATTAGAAAAGGAGAAAAAAAGTGAAGGAGAGTCACAGATTGTGTGTATAACTCTGACCAAGGCTCTGACAGCTCCTCTAAGGCTGAAAGTACCGAATTGAGTTTTGAGATGCTAACCCGATCAGGGAGACAGTTTCACACTTTGTCTTCAACAAAATTGCTTGTTTAAAAACAACAATACAACAAAACACACATACACCCATACACACACGTGCATGTGTGTGTACATACACACACACAAACTTATAAGTATTTCCTTATTGAACTTATCAGTACAGAGGAAAGCATGTCTATGCAGAGAGGGTTTCCTTCCATTGGGGAGGTTCTGTTTCTTTATTTCTTTTTTTTTTTTTTTGTCTCCCCTATGCAACCCTTCCCTCTGCCAAGTCACTGAGATGTTTCCATATGCCTCTGTTCATCTTTCTACAATCCAGACAGAATCTCTTAACCTTTTTCCTAGGGATTGTCATTCAGTCATAACTTACAAGGAACGAAACAAAATGAAAAGAGCTCAAGGACAAAACAAGAGGTGAATGCTTACAAAGCATAGAAATGCGAGACAAAAAAAGAGAGAGAGAACAATGCAGTTTATGCAGAATGGGCATCATATCAGAAAGTCATCAGATCTAGAAAAATGAAGACATTCCTTTTTCTAGGGCTGCATGGCCTTTTGTCATTGCTTGTCTCTATGTGTGGTCCAGTATTGCAACACTACGTAGAGACCTCTGCCCTTGAGTCGACATGAGTAGTTGGCTTCCACTCTGATGTCAGTTATTCCCTGAGTCTGATTTCCAGGAACAATCAAAAACCAAGGACAAGAAAGCCACTTGATGTAGGGACCAGCTTTGAGTTCTGGTGCTGACACCTGGCCCCACCAGCAGGGGGTAGTGACATAAATGTGTGTGCGTGTAGAAGGGAACTGGGTAGGTGGGTTGTATGACCCCCACAGATGGCCTGTGGGATGCAGGCAGATTGTCTATCAGGTATATCGCAACCTCTGCAATCAGTAATTGGTGGTATCCTGGTAGAGCATTTATTAACAACAGAAAACTGTTTTCATGATGGGGACGCTGCTAGGATACTTTTTAAACCTAAAGTATTTCATTTGCTCTCCTCAAAAACAGACTTGAATAGATCAAGATAATGGTCATTTTGACTGCACAAGACCTTAGGTCATAAGTTTTTCATCCTCAAAATTCAAATACCATGATTTAATGTTCTACCTTTTTCCAATCATGGTAACAGACTAATAGTGGTAGATATAGGCAAATGCATTCTCTCTGCGTGTTACTTTCCATCTAGGACTTCTGGATATTCTTTTGTTGGTTATAATATATATAATCCTGTTTGCATTGAGAGGGAAGGATATAAGACTGACTAGAAGACTAGAAGGAAACATAGGGAATATATAAAAATGTTAACAATAGTTATCTTTGGGAGTAAGATTTTTGAGTGATTTTATTTAATTTAAAAATATGTTCAAAATGCTCTCTGGTTAATTGTATTGCTTTAATAGAAATTTTAACATTATAGAAATAATGAATTCTGAGTACACAAGGGAAAATATTATTATAAAAAATAACTGTGGGTAGAATAGTGATTAAAGTTATGTAAGTATCTAAATATAGCTTAGAAAAGCACAGAAGTAAAAAAACAGACCAACTTAGAGAAGGAGAATGCTAGAAAACAGTAAATAAATTTAGAGTTACAATAAGAAAGAAAAAAAAGTAAGAAAGAAAGGCCAACATAAGAGACTAACTAAAATAAAGCTAGAAGTAGATGCTGACGTTCACCTTTAGCTACATGTAGTAAAGTTGCTATGGAAAACTGCTTCTGCAACAAAGAGATACAGCAAAATTTCAGTTAAAAAATTCTGAAAGACAAACTTCTGTTTGCTGTGGTAACCCATATGCTCAAAAAAAAAAAAAAAAAAAAACCCTCTCAATGACCTGACTGGGGCGGAGGAGTGAGGAATGGAAACAAGATCCATGGTGAAAATAAGAAAATGTGAGAAAATAAAATTCAGATATGATCACTTAATCTAATCATTCAAGGACCCTTTTTATTTTTCCTCTTTCCTTGGCCATAAATCTAGCAGCAGGAAGAAGGGGAATCAATATAACACTAGAGCCCTGATTTCTAAATTCTGGCCTAGAAGTTGGTTGGGGCTGCCATTGATCAAGATTTTATTTGTTATTTTTAGTAAAGAGAGAAAAATTAGAACAATATAGTGAGCTTCATATTAAGGTAAATTTATTAAATTTTGCCTACAATTATGTCCTTAGATTTTAAACACTAAAATGTCCTTTTTTATGAAATCACATAGATAGTAGATGATGCCTTTTAATTTATCATCAGAAAAAAGAAGAGCTGGGAATTTTATACCCCCTCCCCACCAAGTATTATGAATCTCTTAGATCCAAGAGTTAGAGAACTATAGCTTTAAACCATTGTCATTTTGACATAACGCTTCACATGAACATGGAGACACACAGCCATAAATAGAAACAATGCCGGCTACTATGCTGTGATTGTGTGATTGAGTGAGTAGCACAGATGCAGGCTGGCATGACTGGGCAAGGTCTCAGGGTGGAGGCAAGACCATGGGTAAGACCTCAAGTGATGATGCCAAAGAACAAGCACTCAGGAAGAAGACAAATGAGAAGACAGATTCAGAATGCACACGACATACAAAGATCTGTAAACTAAGTAGATGTACTTATTGGCCATGCCAAAATAAGTAAATAAGTGCAGAGAGACAGGACTGACTTAATATGAAAGAAATAATGCACCTCAGGGTGTCTGATCTTTACCATTAAGTGGTGGCAATTGTTTGTTGGTTTTAAAGCAAGGTAAATAACCATTTCAAATTATTATTGTTAAAAGTTTTCCCTATGTCTATCATGATCTTCTGTTTTAGTTTTGTATTAGGTTTGAATTTATTATTATTTATTCAGTTCAAAATCCATTAAAGTTCCTGAATCTATGGTTTTATGTCTTTAATCAATTCAGGGAAATTCTTGGCCAAATACTATTTTTCCCATTTTCTCTATATTTTCAATCATCAGTTCCTAAGAGATCTATGTTACAACATCTCATTCTGTTTCATGTCTCTGATACTGTAACATCTGGCCCAGGAGAATGGCTCAAATCAATGCTCAAATGAGTCTTGCTCCTTGAGAAGACATTTCCTGTCAAGCAGTCTTGTCACAATATTAAGCCCAAACCATGTCTCAGGTCTGCTTTTTCTGTGGGCCTGGGGTCACCAACTCCTTTGTTTTCTCTGGTTCCCCAGTATTGCTGTCATGTAGACCAGTGACTTGTTATACATCTGAGAGCCCAAAGTGAAGCAACACACCAGGAAATAGGAAAAGAACACTCATTTACAGGTCTGAGGATGACGGGATCCTCAGTCACTTCAGGCTCATTCAGGGGATTGAGTTCTTGGTTCTCTCCACTTTTAACATTTTCTCCAGATATCACATGGCTTCATTCCTCTCTTCTTTCAAGTCTTTGTTCAAATGTCATTCAGTGAAGTCTTTGATGAATAAAGTTTAAAATGGTAACAACTTTTATGTTAATTTCTTGGTTTGCAAGTAGTTAAAATTTTTTTAATGTCTATTTATTTTGAGAGTGAGAGTGAGAGTGAGAGAGAGAGAGAAGTGCAGGAGGGGCAGAGAGAGAGGGACACAAAGAATTGGAAGCAGGCTCCAGGCTCTGAGCTGTTAGCACAGAGCCCAACGCAGGGCTCGAAATCACAGACTGTGAGATCATGACCTGAGCTGAAATCAGACACTTGGTTTGCAGGTAGTTTAAATTTGAATCTCAAAACTGAATGAATTACAGCACTGTGGTTATAAGGTCTTAAGGGAGACTTTCTCCTTTAACCTTGTTGGCACAAAGTTTCCTAATATTTCCTTTTAATGGTAGTGGGATTTTCTCCCTTCTCTCCTTTACCTAAGGTCATACCTTTTAGGGAGACTGGGGTGTCAGCTTTACTTGGAATCTGTTTTCTAACTCTGTCTTGAGTGGACACTTCGCTTTATTTCTAGTTCCCATATGGACTTAAAAAGTTGAAACTCATTGCTACAACTAATAAAACTTGCAAAGATACCTGGAACTTCAGCTCACTGAAGTTTATATCACAGAAGTATCACTCTGGTTTATACTTGCCTCCTCATTTCAGTTTTTGGGGAATTCCCATCACATTCCTATGATTTCAGCTATATACTGATAAGGATAGTCATTATACTTTTTTCTCTCACAGTTCTAGGTGTCTTATAGGAGAACATTTCTTTTCTTTATTTTTTTCTATTCTACCCTGCTGCTGGAAATAAAAAATAAAACCAGGTGCTAAAAATATTAATTGAAAATAGTATAAGGCAATATTAGAAAGATGAACATTCAGTAGTATACCAGGTAGAAGCATAGTACAGTGTACTTTTTAAAGACTTTTTTTTAAAGCAATTTCAGGTATACAGCTTGAGGGGAAAGGACAGAGATTTCCCATATACCCCTGCCAGCACATATGCATAGTTTCCCCCATTATCAACATCACTCACTTTAATGGTAATTAAACCAAACCGGAAAAAAAAAAAAAAAAAAAAAAAAGGATGAACCTCCATTGAGACATACAGCCACCCAAAGTCTATATTTACTTTAGGGTTCGCTCTTGGTTTTGCATACTGTGTATATTTGGATAAATGTATAATGACATTTATCCATCATTATAATATCATCCAGAGTATTTTCACTGCTCTAAAATCCTGTGTGCTCTGCCTATTCACGCCCCTCCAACCCTCCAGCACACTGTCAATCAATCATCTTTTCACTATCTCTATAGTTTTGCCTCTTCTAGAATTTCATATAGTTGGAGTCATACAGTCATCTTTTTCAGATTGGTTTTGCTTAGTAGAATGCATTTGAATCCCCCATATAGCTTTTCATGCCTTGATAACTCACTTCTTTTTAACTCTGAATAATATCTCATTGTCTGGATGTACCAGAGTTTATTTATCCATTCACCTACTGAAAGAGATCTTAGTTGCTTCCAAGTATTGGTAACTATGAATAAAGCTGCTTTAAAAATCTATGGACAGGTTTTGATGTGGACTTAATACTTAAACTCTTTTGGGTAAATAGAAAGGAGTGTTGATAAGAGTATGTTTAGTTTTGTAAGAAATTACCAAACTGTCTTCAAAAGCAGCTGTACCATTTTGCACTGCTACCAGCAATGCCTGAAAGCTTCTGTTGCTCCGCATCCTCACCAGCATTCGGTGTTCTCAGTGTTCTGGACACTGGCTGCCTAATAGGTGTGCAGTGGTTACAATCAATTTTGACCCAACAGTTTTACATGCTCAGTCATAAATTAAGATAGGGATTTAAAATTTTTTGACATATTGTATACATACCAAGTGAGTATGAGAGAAAATCATAGAAGAAACACTTTTTCTTTGTTGGAAAAAGAAGCTGAAGCAGGAGCAAATACATTAAGGTAGGGGCATGGGGACAGGGAGTAAGCAGTTCAACTGAGAGTATTATTCAATAACCTGACAAAGCAAATATACAACTTTGACTTTTACCGAGGGCAAAGGGTAGACATCTTAACTAGCTTAAAACATCAACCTCTGATTTTTATCTCCTATTAAGACTCACTTTGATACGATATTTCTACTCCTAGAAATGTTAAGAGAAAAATATAGAAAAATTCAACATTTTATGGTATCAAAAAATATACATGTATCCCAGTAAAATATGACTTTCAGAAAAGGCTACCCTAAGAAAAAGTGGGTCACTCTTGATAGTTTAGTCCGTGAACAGTGATGAAATCTATAGGAAATTTTACGTTTTCACAAATACAATTTCGTGTCCATGATTTTAGCTTTATTAATCGTTCCATTGGCCAGGTGATTTTATGCCTTACGTCACTAAAGATTAACAGATTACTTAGTGAAATGCATTTCCAAAGTGTTGAATGCATGAAGCAATTCTGAATCTAGATTATGTTACAGATACTTGAGGAAAAGCTTTATAATTTCATCACAAAATTGCAAAATGGAAGCAATTTTATCTTTTTAAAATGTGGCTCCTCTCTGTCTTATTTGAAAACAGAAGTTGCTTTCATGAAAATAATAAACATCCTCATTGCATTGTCACTTAGAGTTTACAGAAAATTTCCTCTTGCATGAATGAAGTGTTAAGAGTCAAGAGGACCCGTGGGATTTTTCTCTTGACTTTTCTTTATTGCTACATGGGTTGATCAACAAGGCTTTTAAATTGTTAGCACATGGCATGTGAATAAACTGATAGATCTATTAAATAACCACCAATTAATTAATACTTTATGAAGTTGTAAGGCAGTTTAAGAGATTTTGTGTTCAGGACACTTATTTAAGCAGATGAATATCTAAATCAAAAATATCCAACTAGTTGGTGAGATGAACTCATCAATTAAATAGATAATATGGGACAATGTAGCAGTGTCAAAGATTACAGCCATCACCAATGGGTGGGAGATCTTGCTAGAAATTGCTACTATACATCTTTTTTTCCTTTACACAATTTTTGGGTACCCATCAACTTTCTCTTTTGTTTCTGATTTGTGGTACAAGTACCTCCCGCAAGTAACTGGGGACTTCAGCTTTTGGCTATGATGGAAAAACTTATAGCAGATGAACACCCCACTTAGAAGAATCAGAACATGGATATAATGCATATATACTTATCCACAAACACAATCTGTTTGAAGAGTTCAGAGCTTAAGAGCTCTGAGAAGTCAGAAATTGGCCCAAGATCTTCAGAGATGAAAAGTTCATTGACACCAGACCACCAGACATTCTGCACGTTGTGATACTCCTGGGGTATGCGCCATTTTTTTTAACTTGGTGGAGTGAGAGTATGAGGGAAAATCCTATGAGGCCACAAAACCAGCAGAACTTACAATTCCATAGGGTTTCAGAAACAAAAATAGAAATATGGATCAGAGAGTGTGGCCAGAACTTGAGAGTTCAAGATAAGGTACAGGGAAGTGTTCTTGAAGTGGTAAAAGAGAAGTAGGCTATTTTTTTCCTCCAAATACTTGATTTGTAAGTTACATAGGGCAGAAGACCCAAAACTAACCAAAGAACAAAAATCATCCTAAGATTTTGGTAGTCTTGATTCTTTACTAGGGAGACAAAAATTGGAGTAAAGAACATCCTAAATGAAGAGGCCTTGGTAAACATCCGAGGCACTCCACAAGGAAACTCTGGGGAGAGGAATGGTTGTTCTATATGCCAGGAAATAGAGTTCAAGCCTTATAGTGTCATAAATATAGCCTGACATCACCTAGATTAAAATGGTTTGCCAGCACTCTAGTGTCTCTGCCAGAAAATGAGGAGAATGATCTCTGGAGGTAGGTATCATCATCCAGAACTAATGGAAGTTTTCATGTATGATGACTGTATTTCATTAAAAAAAAATTCCTGGCATACCAAAAAACATGTCCAAGAAAAAAAGATAGACAAAAGAATCAGCCCTATAGCTGATGCAGACTTGCCATAGAAAACTAAGATTTTAAATTTATGGTAATTAATATGTGCAAGATAATAGTGGGTGAGATGGGCAATTTACCCAGTGATCTGAAATCTATAAAAGGAAATTGTAAAACTAAACTTATAATTTAAAATAAAACCCCCATAGATGTGTTTAACAGCAGATTGACACATTTGAAAAAAGGGATCTATGTCAAGAAAGACAAGGAAGATTGAAGCATGGAAATTTTAAAAATAGGAAATAAAAAAGATCATAAAAGACACATGGACACAATAAAAAGGTCATATATATCTAATTTTATAACAGAATGAGAGTGAGTGGAGCAGAACTAATGTTTGAAAATTAAATTGAGCATATTTTAAAAGTAATGACAGTAATTGGGCACCTGGGTGGCTCAGTCAGTTAAGCTCTTGTTTCTGAGTCAGGTCACAATCTCATGGTTCATGAGTTAAAGCCCTGCAATAGGCTCCTCGCTGGCAGCGTGGAGCCTGCTTGGGATTCTCTCTCTCCTCTGTCTCTGTCTCTTTCTCAAAATAAATAAATAAATATTTAAAAATAAGTAATGACAGTAATCAAGCTAAAGACTCATGAAGAACTATTACTCTAAGTACCAGTACATTGGAAAAATAAACACAAAACTAAGCAACTGCATCATAATAAAACTTTTATAAATGAAAAATATTTTTAAAAAATAAAGAAAGAACTGAGAAGGCTGAGACAAAAAGATATCTTGACTTTCACAAAATCAAAAATCAAACTAATGACTGCAGAGTCTGGGTGCTTCTCCCGGGTGGCCAGTCTCCATGCTGCAGCTCTGCAGCACAGGTCCCTTCAAGCTATTAGCATCTCTACATCAGTGCATGCTTCTACAATTACCACATGAGGGAAAGAGACCAGAGAAAATCACGCACCCACTCGTACATACTTCTGCTTGGAGATAACTGCACTCACATTTCATTGAGCAAATCAAGTTACATCTTACTTCAAAAGTATGTTTGAAAGGAGAGAATTTCTAAAAATCATGATCAGCAATAATAACGCCCCTACATTATGTTTCTACTGATAAGCTCATTGAAATTTGAGCATTCATACTCATGATGAAATGCAAGGTTTTGTTCCCATTCAGAGAACTGCAAACACTAGTCAGGGAGGAGAAAAAGGTACTTTTAGGACAAAGGCTTTGCCAGAATATATAATGGAAAAAAGAATCTCTTCAACAAATGATGTTGGGAAAACTGGACAGCCACATACAAAAGAATGTAACCAGATACTTTCTTCCACTCTACACGAAAATAAACTCAAAATGGATTAAAGACCTAAATGTGAGATCTGAAACCATAAAACAATTAGAAAAAACATACATAATAATTTCTTTGACATCAGTCATAGAAACATTTTTGTATGTATGTCTTCTCTGGCAAGGGAAACAAAAGCACAATTAAACCAGTGAGACTATACAAATAAAAAGCTTTTGCATAGGAAAGGAAACCATCAACAAAACAAAAAGGCAATCTACTGAATGAGAGAAGATATTTGCAAATGCTATATCCAATAAAGAGTTAATATCTCTTAATACAACTCAACACCAAAAAAAAAAAAACCCAAATAACCAAAAAAAAAAAAAAAAAGGGCAAAGGACTTACATAGACATTTTTCTAAAGAAGACATACAGATGGCCAACAGACACATGAAAAGATGCTCATCATCACTCATCATTGGAGAAATGCAATTAAAGCCACAATGAGATATCACCTTACACCTGACAGAATAGCTAAGATATAAAACACAAGAAGCAGCAGGTATGGTGAGGATGAGGAGAAAAAGGAACCCTCAGTCACTACTGGTGGGAATGCAAATGGGTGCAGCCATTGCACAAAAAATGTACAGAGGTTCCTCAAAAAATTAAAAACAGAATTACCATATGATCCAATAATTCCTAGGGCATTTACCCAAATAAAACAAAAACATGAATTCAAAAAGATGTATACATTCCTATACTCATTGTAACATTATTTCCTATAGCCAAGATACAGAAATAACCAAGTGTGCAGCCACAGATGAATGGAAAAAGAAATTATGGTATATATACACAATGTATATATTACCCAACTGTAAAAAAAAAAAATGTATTCTTGCCACTTGCAACAACATGGATAGATCTAGAGAGTATAATGAGAAGTAATAAGTTAGAGAAAGACAAATACCATATGATTTTACTCATATGTATAATTTAAGAATCAAAATAAATGAACAAAGAAATAAGAGATGAACAAACAAACAAAATCCTGACTCTTAAATACAGAGAACAAATTAGTGGTTACTGGAGAGAAGGTGGGTGGGGCAGGGCGGGAGAAATAGGTAAAGGGGATCAAGAGCACACTTACCATGATAAGCACTGAGAAATGTATAGAATTTTGAATCACTATATTTTACAACTGAAACTATTACAATACTGTCGGTTAATTACACTTGAATTGAGAAAAGTAAATGGTTTGTTCTTTATCTGAGGAAACAAGCCATTTCCGAATATGTAAGGTCGAAATTGGCTTAAAATTATATAATGATTTTATTTACCATCTGTGGATTGCAAATCTTTAGGAAGAGTGTCACACAATCATATTTTGCCAGGAAATGTCTATACTTTGAAGCAATAATACATCTTGAATCTATTTATGCTAGTATTTTACAAATCATGAGTTCTTTGAAGATGTTAAATTCTTAGCCCCTTCATGACACTGTCTTAATTGAGAGCTTTCTTTGGAGTTATATATGTCTAGCTATTGTTAAGAAAAATTTTAAGTGAAGCAAAAGATGGCTGCATATCCTTGGTTATTTTGCTAATGATTATCTAGTAAGCTAATTGTAACTCTCTAGGACCTAGGGAAGTATAACTTTGCTGGACTTACTATTTACTACCAATTAGGGCCCAGACATTTAACACTCCCCCAAAGTTAGATTTCAAGGTACAGAAAACTGATGAGATGCAAATTATTTTTTATTTGTGGTGGATACTGTGATGTATTATCCAGATCTCCCTTCAGAAATAAAGGTCTTATTCCCCCAGCTACTGGGAAACCTACCAGAAAACAGCTCTCAGTTGTCAGTCTTCTTAGGGAGTGGCCTCACTGGAAAAAAACAAAACAAAACCTGGCTTGCCCAAGGTCATGCCTCCTTCCAAGGGTAACCAACTTCCCATGACTGGTCAACTCAGGTATATAAAGGGATACAAGGGTACAGCTCCCTCTCCCCAGATCATGAAACAGCTAGATCAGATGAGCCCTCCTTGAGACAGAATCACAGCTCAACTTCTCTGTCCAATCTTTCTTCTCCTCTATCCCATAACAGTTAATCCCTAAAGCATTTTCTAGTAAATATCCTATATATCAATTTTGACATCATAGTTTGCTCCCTGGAGAAATTAACAGTGACTTTATTCAATAATGATGAAAGTGGCTTCTGTCCATGAGACACAATAACTCCAGAAATTGTTTTTATTGCTTCCATGGAATTAGCTAGTTTAATCTGACTTAGCAATTTTTTCCTAGCCCCCTTTCTTTCACTTACTCCATACATATCCACGAGCTTCTCATACCTTCCACTGAACCATCTGTCATCCTTTTGATTTCCTCACTGATAAGGTAAATAATAGTTTGATATGCATTCACTATTTATTTGTATGAATATTGAGGTTTTTAATATTTTAAAATGTATCAGTCCGCCACAAATACTGTAACCTTAGTACAACATTTTGAAGTCCCAGACACCTCATATTGCTTATCTGCCTCAAATAGTTTATTTACAAAGAGTTTATTATGGTAAAGTTGATCATAGAGTATTATGAAGTGCTAAGCACAGAGCAAGAACTCAGTATGTTGTAGCTGTCATTCATATTTTCCCTATGAGTTTTTATTGTGCTTATTTCAATAGAAGAATAATAAAAATATAAGTATTATCAAGTAAAATTATGAGAAATATTTTATGATAAATATAGATCCTCATTCTTTTAAAAGCTGGGAACTAACAGTCATCCAAGACCAATGTCTTACATAATGTAAACTCCTTCTGAAACTGTTTGAATACTGCAGTGAAGTAGAACTCATTAGTTCCAAAGAGATCACAGGTTTCTCATTTTAGAAAGCCAAAAACTGGGTTAATTTAACCTCCCAATCCTAATCCTAGCTTCCCATTGCATTACATAAAAAGAAGACTGATCACATTACAAGTGCGTCTCTCTGTATATGTATCATATATTTTCACGTTCATATCAATCTTCTGTATTAGATACTATCATTATTCCACTGACCTTAGAGCATTTAGGCAACTTTCCCAAGATCACACAGTTAGTTCAAAGCCAGGATCTGAATCCAGACATGTCTGATCTTAAAGGCTTTACTCTACTTGCAAGAGAGTCTCTACCCCTGCTTTTTATGATACTGATTTTCCTCCACGTAAACCCTTTCTACTCTCTCTCTCCATTCATTTCAAACCCCAAAACCCCACACAAGAAAAAAGACTTCTCAGTATTCTGTGTATCACATGGCTCTGAAGTCCATAAACACACAGTTAAATACCTCTTCCACATTTTAGCCTTTCAACATTTGAAGATAATTATTATATCTCCTTTGATAGTTTTCTTTTCACTATGCCAATATCCTTCAATTGTTTCAGTTGGCTTTCTATGACAAAATTACCAAAACATACACTACAGTGTTTGCTTTTAACTTGGTATACTGGCAAATACATCATGTCCCTTTTAAAATGCAGTACCCAAGACTGAGCACAGCATGATGAAAAAGAGTTTGACAAGTATGAGGTTGGGTCCTTATTCTGGACTCTTATTCTGACTCTCAACCTCTGGCAGGTAGCTCAAATTCTGTTACCTTTCTGGTAGAAAGGTCACACTTCATAAATCATTTCTAGTGAAATGCAAAGGCTAAGATATTTTCATACAAGTATCTGTTTTCATGAAGGCTTTCTTTTACCTGTGCAATTGATTTCTTGAAACTAAGTGAAAGAGATTGTGTCATTTCCAATTAATTTTGCCTCGTCTGTTTTGTCCCATTACTTTAGACTGTCAAGATACCGCCCAGCCTTGATTCTGTTTTCAAATATGTCACTTAAGCTCTAGCGATTCCAGGTAGTTAACAATCTTCATAAAAATATGAGACAGTCAGGATTGCTACAGTATTACTGGTCACCAAGCTAGCTTTCCTTTGGCTGGTAATACTCTGGAAGTAAAATTTTACAAAGCTTTCAATCCATCCAGCTATAACACCATGCAGCGGATTCTTCTATCTGGCATGATGCAGTATAATGACTGGCATGTAATATAGGTTTAATAACCATGTCTTGGATAAATTGATGAATTACCCAACGCATATAAAGAGAAATTTTGGTAAATGCCTTCCTGAAATTAACCTATACTATTTCTAAAGTATTTTGTTGCCTTGCCCAGTTCAAAATTCTTTTCAGTACAGGAAACGTGATGGATCTGACATGACTTGATCCTGGAGGACTCATGCTGATCTCCAGAGATCACACCACTTCCTTTCTAAGAGCTCACGGACTGCCATCTGATAATCCACTGTAGCCTCTTTTCAAGATTGTGTTGAAACTTCGGTTCCACAGTTCACAGAATCCAATTTCTTCACTGTTTCAAAAATTGAGTCTTCTGTTACTTTTTTCCATGATTTTTCAAAATGTTTTTTTGTGATCCTCCACTCACTTCTTCCAGCTTTCATGAAAAAACTGACCTGTGCTTGGTAGCCGAAGTTGTTCAACAGGGGTATTTGCTCAATTTCTATCTCCTTATATATCTTACACCTCAATCCCTTCTTCCCTGTGTTTTTCCTGTAATTGATAGTTTCTAAATATTCTAATTAATAATGAAAATTAAAGCAGGGCAAATGAGTTTTGGTTCCTTCAAGGAGCTCTGCTTTCTCTCAGGAATTTGTTAACATTTGTTCCCTGGTATTTTGTGGAGTTTAAGGTATGTGATGTAGTCAGGGGAGTACAGGGCAATGAATGGGTAGATGCTTTATGAATTTAGCATTATGGATGGGACAGAAGATGAAGATTCATTTAATTAAGAGAATGGCCATTTCATTTACTATCATGTGGGAGGAAAGCAGAAAGTAGAAAACATGGTGATGGTGAGCTTCTCAAGATACCATGTGACTTGATGAGCTATTCCAGTTGGCCTCAGATCACCATGAATAAGCTAAATGAACCCAGCACACATAAACATGCTGTGTGCTCTCAGTATGTTCAAACCCAGGAACTAAGTCTACACAGACTATCTAACTCTAATGTTATCTCATTTTCTGAGGGCACAAAAGGAGCCATAGTCCTAGGAGAACGGAAGAGCTAAATAAATGTATTTGCCATCACTCCAAACTCAAAGTTGGGTTTGTTGAGACTTTCTGATTGATAGGGCCAATTCTGTGCCTCTGTCAATATGTGGAAGGTATATATACATCATGCTGTTGTCCACTGATATATGATAGCCAAACTCTATTTATCCATAGTTTCAAATTTTCCTCCATTCACTTCTATTAGCACAGACACTATCAAGCAGAAAATGAACTGATTACCTTTTGTTCTCTCTCTCACACTTGTTAAAACTTGAAAAAAGAACTCGTGTTTATAACTGTTCCAACAACATGCCAAATGCCATAGATATGTAAGTTTGTATATATGTTGGTTATATAATGGTTTAATCTTTATAACAATATGATTGTTTGTTTGTTTCCTTGTCAAAGGTGAAGAAATGAAAATACTTGGGATTAGCAAAAAGGGCAAGCCCAAAAAGCTAAGAAGTAATAGAGCTCAGATTCAAATAAGCTCTACTCTGTTTCTAACATGCTCTTTTCATTATCAAGATGCATTTCTTATGAGAAGCAATAGTAAGAAAAACAAGTGGCAAGTTGGCTACAAATCACTGTGATGAAATAAGAATATTTATTAAACCAAAAAAATTCTGGCTAATCTACAAAGCAATGATCTTTAGATTTTTGAGAAACTAAGAATTTGTGTGCAATGTGGAATATTTTATATGATTTTTGCATGATTTTAAAGTAATATTTATTTGTGGTTTTTAAAGCTTATACAAAATATACTTTATTGTGGAATTTAATAAATACTTAAATAGAAAGCAGTCTGAGTGTGTCTTTGGAGAATTAGGGTAACAGAAGAACACAAAATAACAATGAAAAAAAATCTGTCACCTCTATAGTTTTTTGGCGAAAAGGATTGTATAGTTCTATTTAACATTCAATACGGTTTACTGTTGTTTCTAATTATTTATTGTGTTCTATTCTTGCTCCTTCGGCTATATGTTAAGTTCTTCTAAGGACTAGATTTTAAATTTCATTTTTGGATGTCAGGCCCCAAGTATGAGCTTTTCATATTTATCACCCTATTAGGTATTAATATACTTGAATGCTCTAGATTTTTTTAAGTTTATTTCTTTATTTTGGAAAGAGACAGAGACAGTGTGCGTGGGGGAGAGACAGAGAGAGTAGGAAAGAGAGAATCCCAAGCACGCTCTGCACTGTCAGCACAGAGTCTGACATGGGGCTTGAACTCACAAAAACGTGAGATCATGGCCTGAGCCACAACCAAGAGTCAGATGCTTAATCAACTGAGCAACCCAGGTGCTCCTATACTTGAATTCTCTACGGTACACAGTGCCAGATACGCTGGAAAGTTCATCCTAATTTAATGATTTCTTTGCGTATATGTTTCTGATCATGACATGGCGCTAGTTATTGATGTATTGCACCTCCACTGCAAATTCACTCTTTTTTGCATGCTCTGTGATAACATAATTGGGCCATGTAAATATTTCTCCTCTGTCACCTGTAAGATAGTAAGCCTTGTCAGAAGGTGCTAGAGGGAGCCCTGACTGCTGAGATCCAAAAAGACGTACATCTCTCCCGTACTTGGCTCTAGTGCACCCGTCCTACCTTGTGCCCGAGCGCCAGTGGCACGGCCAGGAGCCGAGACAGCATGGGCTGACGCCCCAGCCTCGGACTCTGTTCCCGACCTCGTGTACGTATGTGCTCCAGACCCTGCAAAGCTCGTTATCAGCAGGCCAGCTCCCTGGCCTGCACCCATACAAATAGATGACCCAGGGGTCCCTGGGCTCAGCCACAGTCAGAAGTGGAATAGGCTCCTGCAGAGGGTGGCCTCCCCCCTTCCCGGTTTCACCTTATTTAACAGCCAGCTACCTTCACCACCTAGAAATTTCTGAGGCTTAATAATTATTAAGCCTGTGGAAAACCTTCTCTAGCAACCCACAGGGAAGGTTTCTGGCAAGTCCTACCAGCACAACACCATAGTGGCTTTTCTGCCATCCAGTGAGCCACCCCAGTCCCTTCCTGGAAGGCCTGGCTCTCCACCCAGGTGACACAAAGGCCCTTCCTCAGTCATAGTGTGTCACCCTATGGAAAGGGGGTGCTCTTTATACTTTCTACCCCTATATTCTTTATAATTCTCTTCACCTCTCACAATCTAATTCTGTTACTTTATTCTACTATTAATAAGCCTTTATATTAAATTTTCCTTGTTTAAAACACTCTGTGCTCTCTCCTGAATTGATCCTGAGTAATGCAGACATCTTAGTCAGAAAACCACTCTTGACTTGGGTCTGTCTTTACCAGCTCAAAGACTGAGGGTGGGGGGCAATATAAGCCATTAATAACAAAGCCAATGTGTGTTAAATACTTATTACACATGAGGCATGATGCTAGACACCTAATGGACATGTTTCTTGACCCTCACCATATCCTACACATTATGTATACCACATTATTAATGTATACCACATTATTAACTCTATGTCACTGATAAAGAAACTTGCTCAGATTCCCACAGACAAAGGTGCATTCCCAGTCTTTCCCATTAAAGGGCTCTGATTTTGAAAAACAAAACAAAAAAAAAAAAAACCACTATACAACCCCAAAATTATATGATATCTTAAATTAGAATATAAAGTATTCTTTTTAAATATAAAATATTGCTTGCCATATTATAATATCCTAGACTTTGAAGTATTCCAACTTTGGGGAGCCGGGGTGGCTCAGTCAATGAGTGTCTGACTTTGGCTCGGGTCATGATCTCACAGCTCATGAATTTGAGCCCCACATCAGGCTCCGTTGCTGACAGCTCTAAACCAGGTGCCTGCTTTGGTTTCTGTGTCTCTCTTGATCTCTTCCACTCCCCCACTCGCTCTCACCCTCTCTCTCTTAAAAATAAATTAAAAAAAAATTAAAGTATCCTAACTTTAATAAATGGACTATTGTATTAATATGCTTAGGCTACTATAATAAAATACCATGGACTGGGTAAGGTTTAAATAACAAAAATGTGTTTCTCACAGTTCTGAAAACTGGAAACAAGATCAATGTGCCAGCAAATTTCGCTCCTATGAGAACTCTCTTCCTGCCTTGTATATGGTCACCTTCTCTCAGTGCTCTTTAATAGTGAGAAGAGAGCACTCTGGTCTCTCTTCTCCTTCTTATATGGGGCACTAATTCCATCACAGAGACTCCATGACCGCATTTAAACGTAATTACCTCCCAAAGGTCCCACCTCAAAATATCATCATACTGGGAGTTGAGGTTTCAACATATGAATTTTGAGGGGACACAAACAGTTAGTCCATAACAGTTATGGCAGAATTAGATACTGGTCTATCATTGTGATAGGAGGCCCCCATTTTTATATGAAGTAATTTTTAATAAGTTGAGATTAAAGGAGTCAACTAGCTGTCATCTAGGTCATTGCCTAAACTTTGAGTAAAATACTCAAATAATTCTATAAAGAATTAGGAGTGAATAATTGTTTCTACACTAAGAACTGTAGTCAGCATTTCTAAATATGTTGTCTAATTAGTCAGTTAGCATTTATAAATCCTAGTAGTCCTATTGTTATTGGTATCAGAAGATGAAGAAAATCTTAAATATCTAACCCAACATTTATATGGTATATTATAGTCCAACTCAATTTTCTATATCTACAAAATGTTTCCCTTGATTATGAAAATCTTTTAATATTCAAGTCGATATTCTAATTACAGAAAATTACACTTTATATAGTAATATCATTCAAAAGGAGTTGTAAAAAGAATACAAAAACACAAATTCAAAGGGATACATGCACCCCTATGTTTAGAGCAGCATTATTTACAATAGCCAAATTATGGAGTAGATAAGTGGATAAAGAAGATATGGTATACATAGATACAATGGAATATTATTGAGCCATAGAAAAGAATAAAATCATCCCATTTGCAATGATATGGATGGAGCTAGAGCATATTATGCTAAATAAGCAAAGTAAGTCAGAGAAAGCTAATACCATATGATTTCACTCATATGTGGAATTTAAGAAACAAATTAGCAAAAGTGAAAAAAGAGTGAGAGAGACAAACCAAATAATAGACTTTTGACTGCAGAGAACAAACTGATGGTGACCAGAAGGGAGGATGGGTGAAACAGGTGATGAAGATTTAGAAGTACACCTGTCATGATGAGTTCTGTGTGATTAAAATTAAAATTTCTAAAAAGAGGAGTGGTATATTAATTTGCTAGGCAAAACTAGAAAAAGAGATTAAATGCAGAAAAGAAAAATTCATATTACATATCAGAGTACCTAAAATTTATTTCTGTAAAAATGAAATTATTTAATAAATTCTCTTCTAAGTTCTAGCCAACTCAATACTTTATATATGCATGTAAATTACATATATATATATGTATATATATATATACACAACCCTGCCAATTTCTCTTCCAGTTCTATTTCATAACAGCTTCATAAACTTGGACAGATTTATAAATAAACAAACAAGCCTCTTTAGACCTCAGTTTTCATATCAATAAAATGAGTACAGTAAAAACTATCCTCAGATTGTTGTGAGGGTAAGTGATAATAGATATGTACACATAGAAAGTCTCAAAACATTTACCTTCTCCCTTCACTTTCTCAGAAGAATGTGTCTGCTTGACCAAGAAAAGGAAGACATGGGATTTAAGAAACAAGAAATCCAACAAAGGAGGGAAACAGAGGGAATCACATCAAGAATAGCCCCAGGACAACAAGAATAGCCCAAGGACAAGTGCTGGGTTCCAGCAGGGAGACAAAGGCTAAAGGAAAGATACTGCTAACAAGATCAAACCTGGCAGACTGCCTGTCATGCTTGATGATAGCAAGAAGTCATACATAAGCGACTGATACAAAGAAAAGTACATAAAAATTATAGCTATTAGCTCCAGGATACTCAATGGTGTCCAACAAAAGAAAATGAAATAAAAATTGGCTGCATAGCTCAGTCGTGCATAATATTTACAGTCAGCATACTGGCTCAATGCAGTAGTGAGCTAATCAAATCTACTGGGATGTTGGAAGAAAGGCTGTGAGGGTGCTAAATCCTCATCTCCTGGGAACAGGAACCATGAGATAATACAGAAAACTAAAAATCAAAAAATGGAAACATAAGCATATTTTTTTATAATGATGGTAAATCCAGAAGGAAACAGCTAATAGTCAAATCATTGTACAAAATGCACATCAATAAGGTAATTGCAGCCCCTCACCCTGTCCATGCCCATCCCCAGTCTCTCCTCCCCAGAGGAGACCACCTTTACTCTTCATGGTTTCATCTGGTATTTACCACCATATTTCTACAAGTTAAGACTAAATTTGTAAAGAGACAGGCTATAGGTAGTGCTGCCCATCATAAGGTCTTCTAGTCCATGGTCAGTTGTTAGTCCTTCTGTGTTGTTATTGCAGCTACATGAAGAAAGTCATGGATGTCATGTTGCAAACATCAGGATGCATCAGGAGACAAGCCCCTATCTTGGTAAAAGATTCCAAAGTGCTGTGCAAGGAACCCTGCACACTGAGGGTCACATGGACGCCTTTTGTGCTTTGCCTCCCTATATGGGCACAGAGAATGCACTCAATTAAAAGAAATGGGGGAAAAAAGATTTTAAGAGTCTGGATGTTCTTTCAACTTAAAACAGATCAATAATCCACAACTATCCTTTTAAAAGAAAATAAATACCTTGGAAATACCTGCTGCAATACAAATATGTCAGAAAATAATAGCTAAAACTTAACATAGTACTATTATTGGCCAAACGCCATTCAAGAAAACAAGCATATATTAAGTCCATAAATGCTGACACTATGTGGTAAATAAATGGTTTTCTGTCCCATTATACAGATGAGGAAATGGAGACAGAGAGAGCTTAAGTAATTTGTCTGAGAGGACACAACTAGTAAATCAGGAACCAGGTCCAGAAGCCACAGAGCCTGGCCCTGCGGTCATTGCTTTTCACCACCACCCCATGGAAGGTCCACAGAGACCTGTCTCTGACACTGATGGAATGCTAGGCAGGGGAAGACAGGTATGGAAATCTGCAACGTGGCTATGCCTGTCCGTATTGGAGGTGCTACTGGTAGAGGGAGGAGATGAGTGAGAATGATCTGCTTGAGACCAGATGTACATTTGAGGTTACCGCTGTGCCGAGGCCCACTCTGAACCCAAAGCTACACAGGAAAGATCTATGCCACACCAACAATGTAACTACTCTCGTAAACCTAATGCAGCTTTCCAGAATGGAGACTCTCTGCAGCATACAGGGGGAAAACATGACATACAATCAAAGCCTGGAAATGGCTTCTTTTCTGCTTGAGAGTAGCAAGACGGAATCTAAGGTGCTGCAAAGGCAGAAAGTATTCTAGAGCGAACCAGGAATGACCATGCGCATGTGCCTCTAGTCACAAGAAACTTACATGAAGAGAAGGATGAACTATAGAACCCTAGATTAAAAGTGCTCTAAAAAAAAGTATTTCTCAGTTCTAGTGAGCTGTGTGTTTTTTGTTTGTTTGTAGGTTCATTCACTTTCCTTTCTTTCTTCTTTTCTTCCTTTTCTTTCTTTTCTTTTCTTTTTTCTTTCTTCCTTCCTTCCTTTCATTCTTTCATTCAAAGGTAGAGAGAGAGCAGAGAATGCAAGCATGGAGAGGGAGCCCAATCTCAGAACCATGAGATGATCATGACCTGAGTTGAAATTAAAAGTCTGACACTCAACCAACTGAGTCACCCTGGTGCCCTTGAATTCCAGTGAACTTTAATAGTGTTTTTTTTTCCTTTTGTGTGTGTGTGTGTGTGTGTGTGTGTGTGTGTGTGTGTGTGAGAGAGAGAGAGAGAGAGAGAGAGAGAGAGAGAGAGAGATTGTGAGCTGTGGAGGGGCAGAGAGAGAGGGAGACACAGACTCCAAAGCAGAGTCCAGGCTCCGAGCTGTCAGTACAGAGCCCAACACAGGACTGGAACTGACAGACCATGAGATCATGACCTGAGCTGAAGCTGGACACTTAACTGATTGAGCCACCCAGGCACCCTAATAGTATTTAAAAAAGAAAAAAAAGTACAGGAAGTGAAAAGAACTGTTTATAAGAACTTGATGATTAGGAAGCAGAGCAGGGCAGACCTCAGGCAAATCTGTTCAGGTTTTTATACGTTATCAGTAAAGCTGTTCCAAAGCCTGAATTCATCTCTAATCCTCATCTGAGGAGGCTGGCGCATGTTCTAAGATTCCCTGGAGAGTGACTTGAGAGTACATAATAGACACTTTTGGAATACAAACAGGACTGTTCATGAAGTGTCTCACTGCAGAGCAGTGTAACCCCTTACTCTTTCCCCGCTGTGTGCAGGCTCCTGGCTCCGAGCAGAGAGAAAAGGAGCAGAGCTCCTCAGAGACCACAGAGTAGGCATTCTTCGCTCAAGGGAGTTCAGCTTTCCAGGAAGAGATAATGAGTAACCCCTGGCTTACTAGGTTATTAAGCTTGTCCAATTTTTGCAAAACAAAATATAAATCACACAAGGAGTTGCTTTTCCTAGTTGCTGAACCTAATGTCATCGAGGAATGTTGATTCTGTTAAAGGCACATGTGGGCCTTATTTCTGGGACGCTGTGAGTCAGTCACGGTCACTTTTCTGTTGTGAAGCTCGGTCTGGGCCTGGTCGGCCTCGGAAGCCCACGACGTATGGTGTTAAAGGCAAGCAGGCCTAGCTTACCTCTCCACTCACACATTCTTCCAAAGAGGAAACTACTTTTACTTTTTGAAGTGAGTTCTTGTTATTGACATCTATAGGAGCTGCTGCTTGACAGACACTCCTTGTATCAGAGGGAACCAAGGGACTCAAATGTTTCTTTATTTATTTTGAGGAAGAGAGCATGAGCACACAAGCAGGGGAGGGGCAGAGAGGGAGAGAGAGAGAATCCCAGGCAGGCTCCGCTCTGTCAGCACAGAGCCCAGTGTGGGGCTGGAACTTACACAGTGCGTGATCATAACCTGAGCCGCAATCAAGAGTCAGACACTTAACCAATGGAGCCACCGGGTGCTCCAAGATGATTTAAACACCATGCCAGGTCTCCGTCAAGACAGAGGTCTAAGGTACTGACACGTAGGGTACAGATGTGATCAAAGAAACAACAAACTATGTTGGTATCTTAATAGGAGTGTTTTAAGCTGTGAGACATTTTTTAATTCTATCACGAAGTTATGAAACACCATTTTTGGCTGGCGTGAGTAATTAGGAGAGTGTTTTTCCTGAAGTCCCCCATGTGTCTATGGTAAAAACATCTGTCCAACATCTGCCAAGAGTAAGAATGCACACATTGAGGAAAATTGCTTTTGTTCATGAACAACAAACCTTCAGTGACAGTCACAAAAAAAAAATCTAAGCTTTTATTTTGTTGAAATTATGTTTTTGATTTCTGGCATTACAAAAGAAGTATTTAAAATGTAAATTGATTCACAGTGGTCCTGTTAACTGAGGCCAGCTGTGCAGATGAGGACTAGACATCATTTGTTCTCAGAGTACTTTTTTTTTAATGTTTTTTAATGTTTTATTTATTTTTGATACAGAGAGAGAAAGAGCATGAGAGGGGGAGGGTCAGAGAGAGAAGGAGACACAGAACCGGAAGCAGGCTCCAGGCTCTGCGCTAGCTGTCAGCACAGAGCCTGACGCGGGGCTCGAACCCACGAACGTGAGATCTGACCTGAGCCGAAGTCGGAGGCTTAACCAACTGAGCCACCCAGGCGCCCCTCTCAGAGTACTCTTGTTTCCCCTCCCCAGTTCCCTCCACAGGCACCATCCCAGCGACACACACACACACACACACACACACACACACACACTCTATACTATCTGCACAGTATCATTAAGGTATAAAAAAAATGAAACCAATTCATAATTTACAGTTCCCTGGGGGGAAATGCTTCCAACATTTCATAGAAGAGAGATCAAACTTTTAATCTTTTAAAATGGAAAAAAAAAAAAAAGAGGAAAATCCTATGACCCTGGTAAAAAGGTTTCTCAATTTCTACCCTCATCTGTCAACATTTCATCAGAGAAGCAGAACCACTAGGAAACTGTATGCATATTTATGTAGGAAATAAATAGGTATGTTTGGGGTTTGACCTTATGCAGTTGTGGGACCTGACTGCATAGTCTCTGTGTAGCTGCTTCTGCGCCTGGTGCTGGAGTCAGAAATGCACAGGCAATCAGAAAGGAAAGACATATCATGTGGGGGAGAGGAAGACTGAACTGGAACCTGGGAGTCTGAACCTGAAGCCACAAGGGAGGGGGGGAATCTGCATAAGTCTCTCATCACCAACAAACCTCTCACTTGGATGATTAGAATGTCCCAGAGGAGAAGCAGGCACTCATCACGGAGCTAAATCCAGGAGGCAGAAAAAGCCCCTCTAGGAGCGCAGGCTGGAGCTGGCGCAGGTGTGGCCCAGCTCCCTGCCACAGGCAGTCACAGGAGCCAGCAGATAGGCTGCAGGGTGTCTGAGCTACAAAATCACCTGGGCCAATAAGCATCACCCAAAAAACAAAACAAAACAAAGCATATGGCTCCTACTAACTTCCACTTCCCAAATCTCATGAAAAACATCTCTTGGAGCATGCACTGTGTGGCAACTGTGTAGGAGAGGGAGTTCTAGGACTCGTACTTCCAGTTTAGCAAGGTTGAAAAAATGCAAATGTTAGTACCGCCCTAAAGAAAGACACTCTCAGATCCCCAAGGAATCAGGGGCAGAATATCCATGTTATATTATATTTATTAAAAATTAGGCATAATTTAAAGGTCTCTTAATACCTGAGTTATACCCACATAAGACATACTATAATTCCAACAAATGAGGTTGAGAAACAAACCAACATAGAGTTTTTAGCCATGGTATTGACATAAAGAGCAATGGGTCCAATATGGTAGCATGTTTTTAAAACACAGAGCATGAAATATTACTAAGTAGTCCCATTGGTACCTTTGTTTGTTTATTCCACACATATGTATCACCTACTATGTGTCAGATACTTTTCTAAGTACAAAGCATACAGCAATTTAAAAACAAACAAAACCTCTGTAGTCAGGGAGCTTACATTGTAGTTGAGGAGACAGACAATAAAAAGTAAATAAATAAGTAACACAAGTCATGCTTAGGGGTAATAAATGCGACAGAGACAAAGAAAACAGAGAGAAGAATGAACAGTGAGGGTGACTATGAATTTATTTTTTAATTTTTTAAAACATTTATTGGGGCACCTGGATGGCTCAGTCGGCTAAGCCTCCGACTTTGGCTCAGGTCAGATCTCACGTTTGTGGGTTCGAGCCCTGCGTCAGGCTCTATGCTGACAGCTAGCTCAGAGCCTGGAGCCTGCTTCCGGTTCTGTGTCTCGTTCTCTCTCTGCCCCTCTTCCTCTCATACTCTGTCTTTCTCTGTATCAAAAATAAATAAAACATTTTTAAAAAATTTTAACATCTATTTATTTTTGAAAGAAAGAGAAGCAGGGGAGGGACAGAGAGAGGGGTGGGGGGCAGAGGATCTGAAGTGAGCTCTGTGCTGACAGCAGAGATCCCAATGCAGGGCTCGAACTCAAACCATGAGATCATGACCTGAGCCCAAGTCAGACGCTGAACTGACTGTGCCACCCAGGCACCTTGTGACTGCAACTTTACACAAAGAGTCCAGAAAAGGTCTAAGAAGATAGGACTTAAGTATGAATTTGAAGGAGATGAAAGATCTATCTCTGTGGCCGTCTGGGGTAAGAAGATTCTAGGCAGCAAAACTAACATGTGGAAAGACCTGGAGCATAAGTTTGTCTAGTGTGTTGGAGGAATGGCAAGTAAATTAGTATGGAGAGACATAAATAAGGAGGAGTGAACAAGCTGTGAATCAGGTCAGGTAGAACCTTTAGGCAATAATACAGACTTGGGATTTTACTCAGAGATAGAAGTCTTTGGAGTTTCATGTAGGCAATCTATAGATTGAAACGCATCACCCAGGCTGCTGTGTTAATATAAGACTGTAGAAAGACCAGAGTGAAAATGGACACTGGTTAGGTAGCTACCACAACGATGCAAATGACAGGTGGGGTGGCTGGGCCCCAGATGATAATAATGAAGTGGCTGGGTTCTGAATATGTCTTAAAGGTAGAATCTATAGGATTCTCTGTCCAACTGTAAGAAGAGTCAAGGATAACTCTAAGCAAAGTTTGTTAGCCTAGGCAACTGAAGCAGGAGAAGCTGTGAAAGGCGTAGATTTAAGGAGATGAATTTGGACTGGTAAAGATAGCGGCATGCACTGGACATCGCAAGAAGCATCAAGTGGTTTCTTGTCTTTTTGAAGCCAAAATCTCACATGCATATTAAAGACAGGCCTGGCTCCTGCAGCTGTAACTTCCAAGGGGTTCTGCTGTAGTTAACTGGTTCACATGTTACCCCAGAACGTCAAAAAGTACTTCCAAGTTTGTACTTGGAAATAAAATAAAGTTGACCTTCATTTCTCAGTCATCTTGTTTATACTAATCATGCCAGAAAGCAAATTTGACTTATACTGTCTATTTAACCATAAACACAAATACTGGGAGAAACTGAGATAGAATTTAGCCAATAACCTACTTGAATTAAATCTTTCTTTTTCTTTCTTGTTAAAGATAACTAGTTGTCTGGCTCAATTTTTCAAACACTTAAACATGTTGATGTAGCATATTACTTTGTTTTATCTTACTAGATTTACACAGGAAAGAATGATCGATGAGCCCTGTGGGATCATTATCCTTTTATTTCACAACAAACTTCCGGGGTTGTGAGTATTAGTTTCTTGAGATAAATGCACTGAAATGTCCTGTGGAGACTGAATGAACTCTAAAATTCTAGTACTCTGAGTGGGTGAATATAATTTCACAGAAACAGTGCAAGGCTAAAATATTTGATCTTAAAATACAGATGTTTCATATACAGATGGATGGTCTGGATAGCAAAACACTTTTAAAAAATCAGATACTTATGTTACTATTTTTAATTTTGTCCTATCAATTGCTTTAAATTAATTCATGAGCAACTGTTTCCATTAATATGAAAGAGTCAGCTTGTCTCTTTCTTTTTTCTTTGTTTCTCAGATATGAGGGACTGTGAGGCTAAATAAATCATTATATATTCTACATGCAATTCTCTTGCGACAGCCTTTCAGAAAAAAATTAGGAAGCTTGAATATTAAATGCCAACAATCCATGACTAGGATAAGGTCAATTTCAAGGATAAAGACATTTTTGAATTGAGTAGTTTGTAACACTTGCATAAAAACAATTTCAACAATAAGGCTTTGTAACTGTGTGCCTGATTTATGAAGAAAGTCACTGCCCTGCAGTCACTTCACTTAAAAAGAGAGAAAATATATACATTCTCCCTCTGTCTTCCTCTCCCCTCTCCCTCCCTGCTTCTCACTCTCCATCTCTCTCTCTCTCCTCCCCACCCCATCACACACATACACACACACACACACACACACACACACACATGCTCACACAAACACACACACACACACATACCACTGAATTGAATGTCAATGGCCTTTTAATTTAGATAAAACATACATTTTGCAGAGAATACAAGCAAAGTCAACCTGTTGACATGCTCTGAGGCTCTCCCTTGTGAAAACAATATCTATGTTTGTAATAGTATTGATTTTCCAAGTTTAAATTGTTATTAATGTCACAAATCTGTGTGAATATGATTAACTCATACAAAATCTTATATTCCAAATATTAAGTCAAACTAAATAAATAATACTTTTTTGCAATGATAAAATTACACATATATTTGGGAGTAATTAATTATTCTTTATCTACTAGTTCCTATGCATTTACTAAAAAGGCCCCTAAAATATAAATAGTTGTAATAGCACATAGAACTGCAATTATTGTTGGAAACACATAAACATTTACTGATTGTTATAAGGTGTGATAAGGCATTTTAGTTACACAGTAATATACTTGATATATTGATAGCAGTGTGTGCAGACCATCCTATGTCTTTCAAATACATCATAGAAAGCCATCAATAAAGCACAAAATATTGATAATTAATAATGGGTGATGTGTATGTGGTAGTTTGTTAACTATTCTCTCTTGGGAATATTTGAAATTTTTCATAATAAAACATAAAGTTAATCAATTTGCTTCTATCAAGCAACACCCTGTTTTGTTAATAGTAAAAAGAAATTTCAAATGCAGAGTTATGTTTAATACTGTGGTTACTATATTAATGAAGTCTAAAGATCTGCTGATCAAGGCTGCATATCTAGACTGACTGTGTCTAAACAAAGGATAGGGAGCAACATTTGGGGAAAGAGTACTTTTTTCAAGGTACGTTAGGCATGGTAGCATTTAATCCATGCAATGACTCTGAAATTTCTACACTGTTTATGTAACAACTGAGATCTAGAAACAACTTGCTGAATTCACACAAATAAGAAGGGCTGAAACTGGAATGTGACTGTAGACTTTGAGAGCTTTTACTATGTTGTTCTGTCTTAACCAGACTTCTGGGTCTTTAGGGTAAATTCCCGAAGACATTTCAACCGCCACCATTAACAATAATGAAAAAAGAATCTAAAGCACAATCTGATTCTGTGTCTTTGCTACTGAAGACTCCATACTAGCTAAGAGAGAAGAGAAATTCTGAGGAGGCTTACAGTGTGTGCTCTTAATAAATGCTCCAGGCCTGCCCATCTGACCTCAATCCCCACAAGCGCCTCCATACACACTGTGATGGCTAATTTTATGTGTCAGCTTGACTTGGCCATGGGTTCCCAGATATTTGGTTAAATATCATTCTAAGCGTGTCTGTGAGGTTTTTCTGGATGAGATTCACATTTGAATCACTAGCCTGGGTAAAGCAGATTGCCCTTCTCAGTGTGGGTGGGCTGTATCCAATCATGGAAGGTTGAAGAGAATAATAAGGGAGAATAAGAGAATTTGCTCTCTCTGCCTGAACAAAGTCTTCAAGTCGGGACATTGGTTTTCTCCTGCAATCAGATTAGGACTCACACATGAATTTACATTATCAGCTCTCTTGGTTCTCAGGCCTTTGGACTCAGACTAGAACTCCAGCAGTGGCTCTCCTGGGTCTCTAGCTGGCTGCCTGCAGAACTTGGGACTTCTCAGCTTCTACAAGTGCGTGAGCCAACTCTTTATGATAAATCTCAATCTCCCATATATATATGTGTATATATATATATATATATATATATATATACACATATATATATGGCATTATATATGTGGTATATATAATATATATGAAATTCATAATTCATATATATATAAAATACTATAATCATTAACAAAATGTTATAGAAATATGCATGTTAGGAGCCATATCTGGTAAGATCCCAGACAGAAATAGGGAATATGCTATGGGAAAGTGGAGGAAAGGCAATTTTTGTCATAAAGTGGCAAAGACCTTGTCTGAATTTTGTTCATGTTCTAGTGTAGTTTGGAAGGCAGAACTGGCAAGTTATGAGACTGGATATTTAGCCTAGGAGATTTCTGAACACGTGTTTAAAGTTGGTTCCTCCTGACTGCTTGTATTAAAATGTAGAAAGAAAGAAATGAAATAAAGAAGGAATCATTCGGCAAAATGGAACTAAAACATGAAGATTTGAAAGTTCTCATTCTGTCTATGTTGCAAATAATGAGAAAGTGTGTTCAGAAGAGAACAGAGAAGGCTGGATTATCACTGAATAAAGAGATGATAGATGATAGGGTTATATATTAGGGACATTGACTAATTAGACTAAGAGCAAGGGAGACAGGACAACCTCTAGCCAAAGCTATAGGAATGGGATCATCCAGATACAGGGGCCCAAACTACCTGCAGCTTTAAGGGTGGCACCCCCACCCAGCAGAACCACGGAGGGTATGTCAGATACCCCAGTGGGTCCAGAAGGTGAGATGTCGAAACAAAAGGAATTAATCTGGAGCCTTGGGATCTAATAGAGTTTACCTCGCTGGGTGCTGGACTTGTTTGGGACCCATCATCCACTTTTGCCCTCAGATTTCTTCCTTTTGTAATGGAAATGTTTATCCTATACCTGTCCCACCATTGTACTTTGGAAGCCCAAAACTCATCTGGTTTCACAGTGTGATAATGTGACTTATATGGCTCTCATCCCAGTTTCTGGCACAGAGCTCCTAAAAGCCTTGGATTGGTAACTTCTGTGATGACAGCAATAAAGGTGTCTCTTACTACGTTAATGGCGTGGCTTTTGGAGCACACCTATGTATGGAAGATGGCTGTCAGGGGAACCAACCAAGAATAGAGGGTTAGAACTTTCAGTCCCACCCATGATTTCCAGGAAAGGGAGAGAAGGTTGAATCAGTCACGAACGGCCAATGATTTAATCAATCGTGCTTATGTAATAAAGCCATAAATACCAAAAGGACAGGGTTTGGAGAATTTGCGCTGGTGAACGTGTGGAGCACTGGGAAGGTGTTGAGCCACAGAAGCTCCACATCCTTTCTCTATATCTCATCCTATGTGCCTCTTCCATCCAGCTGTTCCTGAGTTACGTCCTTTTATAATAAACAGGTAATCTAGTAAGCAAAATGCTTTTGTCAGTTCTGGGAGCTTTTCTAGCAAATTAATCTAACCAAAGGAGAGGGTCATAGGAACGTCTGATTCATAGACAGCTGGCCGTAACTACAGGGAACGACCTGGGCATGCAACTGGCACCTGAAGGGCAAAAGTCGGGAGGCTCAGCCTTATAGGACCGAACCCTAAAACCTGTGAGATCTGATCCTATCTCTGGGTAGCTCACATCAGAACTAAGTTAAATTTTAGGACATCGCTGGCCCTGGTGCCCAGAGAACTGCCTGGTGGTAACATATACAAACAAACCACATTGGAAAATGGGTCTCAGAACACCCTTTACATGGGTTCACAGCTAACAAGAAGTTTTGCCTCAGGGTGAAGCATGCCTTGGGTCTCACTCATTCCTGCTTTAGATGATATGCAAGTGAGACTTTGAACATGGACTTTGGAAGACCAGGAACAGAGTGCTGCTGTGGACTAAACTGTGTCCCTCCAGGATTCATGTGTTGAAGCCCTACCCATCAGTGGGACAGTGTTTGGAGATGGAACTTTTGAGAAACAATTGGATTTGGATGCTGCCATGAAGGAGGTGCCTTCATACCGGAGTCAGTGTCCTTATGGGAAAAGAAGGGGACACAAGGGCTCTCTCCCTCACCACAAAATGAGCACACAAGCAAGAGGGCAGCCATCTGAAAGCCAGGAGCAGAGAGGACGCCAGAACCCAACAAGGCAGACACCCCGGTCTTGGACTTCCCGTCTCCGGAATTGTGAGAAATAGATTTCTGTTGTCTGAGTCATTCAGTCTGTGATGTTCCTTGTGGCAGCCTGAGTAGACTAAAGCACCCACCTACCTTCTGGCCATGTGTTCTGTTTTCTCTCTCACACATGCCATCCCTCTGCTTAAAGTGTCCTCATCCCCAGGGTGGGGCACGGGGGGTGGGCACTCACCCTTCAGGAGTCAGTTCAAATGCCACATCCTCTGGATTTTCCAAACCTCCCAGAAAAATTAAATGGTCTCACCACCATGATGCCTCAGCCTGTGTCACAATGGCCAGAGGTCTATAAGGACAATTCATAAAGTATTTTACTTCTATTTGCTACCATTCTTACAGTTCCTTAAATATTTTTAAAGTTTATTTATATACTTAGAGAAAGAGAGAGAGAGAGAGAGAGAGAGAGAGAGAGAAAGGGTGTGTGTGCATGAGCAGGTAAAAGGCAGAAAGAGAGAGGGAGAGAAAGAATCCCAAGCAGGCTCCATCCCCAGTGCAGAGCTTGATGCAGGGCTCGATCCCATAACACTGGGATCAAGACCTGAGCCAAAATCAAGAGTCAGATGCTCAACCCACTGAGCCACACAGGTGACCCATAATTCTTTAAATGCTAGTGGCTGTGCAGTAAACAGTGAGCGGGCATTAATCTAGGCAGAGGCGATGAAGGGCTGAACAATGATTAAGACAGAAGCAACGAACAGAAATAACTCATGCCAGGGAGGTTGGGGAAATAACAAGCAATAGGATTTGGCCGCTACCTTTAGAGGTTGACTATGCCAACTGTCGTTTCTTCTTGCCCTCTATTTTCATGTTTACTCCTCCTCTTCTGGTTCCTTCTTCTAGGGCTTTAAGTATTAAAACAAACAAAGCAAAACTCCAGAAACCTCTTTGAATCCCACAGCTATAGGATAGCTCGCCTTTTAATCTCATTCAAACATCCTAATATTAGCAGCCTTTCTCTTTCTACCAATGCTCAACCCACTGCCGTCTGGCTGCTGGCTCCACCACTCCATTGATATGTTTACAAGTGACCTCCTAACTACCAAATCTGAAACACGGGTTTAGTCTTTATTTTCCTAGATCTCTCTGCTTCTTTGGACACTATTAAACCCAGCTCCTTGCAAATGTCCTTCCTCTTGATCACAGGTACACGGCAGGTTCTAGTCTCCCTCCTCCTCCATCATTCTGGCCTCTTGTTACTTTGACCACCTCAGGGTTTCCCCAACATTTAAGAGTTCTCTCTTTGTGCCTATTTCTTTCTCTTTACAGTCTCTGTACATATCTATCATCTTGGTTTCAATTGCCATATAATGATGCCTCATCTGTTTAGCTTCTAAAACATACATCTAGATACCTGCTATTTGAATGTCCTGTAAACGGCAGAGCCTTGCCAAGGCCCAAACTAATTAGTAGCTTCCCCAATATAACTGCTGCTTTTATTCCTACTTTATTTATCCCTGTCGGTGTCCATAACATTCATACAAGACAGAAATCTATGAGTCATCCCCGATGCCTTTCTTAACATTACTTCCCACATAAAATCTGTGAGAACATGCTAATATCAATCATTTCTTTGATTCCTCCCTTCCCTTCACCCCCATATCCAACTGGCCTCACAGTTTCTCTGATTTAAATTCCCAAATATTTCTCAAGTCTACTCCTTTCTCTTCCAACTCATAAATCCTTATTAAAAGGGAACCTCTCTGCTCATCTCTGTTCCAGCCTAGACTTCCAACTCGTCTCCCTACCTCTGTCATTTTCCCTTCAAATAAACCCATCACACAGCCACCAGCACTGTCGGTCTGAAAACACATATTCAACCATACACTAAAATTCTCCAGTAACACCTCTAAGTATAGGGGGGAACCCAATTTATTAGGATAGTATATGATACTTTCCATGATACTATCCAGTGACTTCCAAACTTCTAAAAATAGGGACCCACAGTAACAGAAAGTTTTATATTATGACTCACACACACATACATTTAGGTAAATGAGACCATGTTTAACTGTTACTATATGTGACACCTGTTCTACTCTGTTTCATTTCTATGATGATTGATTTGAAAAGCACAGGTCTCCTAGCAGCCTACCTCTAAAGTCTTACCTCACTGCTTCCTAACACATACATGATCCTCAAGCAACACTGAGTGAGTGAATAAATGAATATTTCAGAGATACATAACATATATAGCAATAATGAGACGTTATTATTTTGAAATACCTGAGAAGTTAGAAAGCAATTATTAAGACTTGTCAGACTAAATAAGTAAAATATAAAACCAGGCTGTGCATCAGTTATCAGTTATGTAACAAGTCACCCTAAAACTTAGTGCCTAAAAACAGCAGGATTTATTGTTTTCCACAAATTTGAGAGCTGGCTGGCTAGTTCCTGTGCTGTCTGCATGTGGGCTCACTCACACATCCAGTTGGTGGTTCAGCAAAAGTAAAAGGTCCAGGATTACTTTTCTCACATGTCTAGTGCTTGGTGCTGACTCTTGGCTGGGGTGCCTCTGTTCCTTGTCATATAGTCCCTCTCACTTTGGATTGTAAGCTAGATTGGATTCCTCCATGAACATTTCAGAGAAACATCCAAGAGGGCAAAGGCAGAAGCTGTAAGTTATTTTGAGGCTGGGTCTCTGAATTTCATACCATGTCACTTCCATCAAAGCAAATCACAAGACCGGTGCAGGTTCAAGGAATGGGAAATACAGTCACCCCAGGCTCCTTAGTAATCAATTTACCAATCCTCCTCATAATCATTCCTTCTATAATCAGGTACCCTCTTTTTTTCTTTACCCTTTCCACTATGACAACTACAATTTAAGAATAAAGGGCAGGGGTGCCTGGGTGGCTCAGTTGGTTAAGCCTCCGACTTCGGCTCATGTCATGATCTTACATTTGTGGGTTTGAGCCCTGCGTCAGGCTCTGTGATGACAGCTCAGAGCCTGGAGCCTGTTTCTGATTCTGTGTCTGCCTCTCTCTCTCTGCCCCTCCCCTGTCATGCTCTGTCTCTCTCTGTATCAAAAACAAATAAAACATTTTAAAAAAAGAATAAAGGGCAGACAAGTTCTTGAATGTGAAGACACACAGAGAAGTACAAAGGTAAGGTTGTCTTTTTTTTTTTAATTTTTTTAAATGTTTTATTTATTTTTGATACAGAGAGAGACAGA
>NC_043704.1:108466848-108500289 GCF_006229205.1 Suricata suricatta | reverse complement strand
GAAGTTGCTTTTACAGCACCAAAGACTTAATCATCCATTTCCTACATAAAAGGTAGCTACTTTTTTGCATGGACCTCAAGCATATTGTAGTATAGAGGTGGAATTTAAGGAAAGGTATTAAGCAGGCTGTGTTGTAGCTTATGAACAAGTAATAAGTTGTATCATGTATCTTGAATGTATCATAAATAAGCTGCTATATAACGATTGCCACTTCAGATAGCTGTGAAATTAGGTGATTAACTAGTTGTTACTTAACCTTCTAACTTCTGTATAAGTCTAATTACATGAAATAGAAGTTGGTGTTTTGATTTTTTAGTTTGCTTTTCTGTTTGGAGTGTCATTGTAACTACTGTAATGTAAATAATGGAAAATAATTGCATATGTTAAAAAATATGAAACTTTATAAAGTAAAAAAATAAAATAAAATAAAATTTCAAAAAAAAAAAAGGAAAAAAGGAAAAAAAAAAGGGTAGTTTTTTAGGGTTCCCTGAGTGTCTCAGTTGGTTAAGCATCTGACTCTTGATTTCGGCTCAGGTTATGACCTCACAGCTGATGAGATTAAGGCCCATGTCTGGCTCCACCCTGACAGCATAGAACCTGTTTGGGATTCTCTCTCTCCCTCCTGCCCCTCTCCTGCCCATGCTGTCTCTCCCCCCTCAAAATAAATTTAAAAAGCATTAAGAAATAAATTAAAAGGTAATTTTCTAAAACAATCCAAGACCTCTGCTTTGTTCTGTCCTTTGGGAGATCCATCAATTTGAAGCCACATCATAGAGAGTCTTAAGCGCTAAGGCCAATGGAATTTTGAAACTGTTTTCTCTGTAATTAAAGGATCCTCCTTTCTTGCAGTTAGTCGAAACATCTGATAATACACATACTCTAAATATACAATAGACACTTAATGGAAGAATGTTTTAGCAAGACTTGTTGCAATGCTCGCAGTTTGATAGCATGAAAGTAAATCTGAAAAAAAAAAATAGAGACACACACTTCACCTAAAATGAGTAATAATGAGAATTCCAGCAAAAGTTCACTTATTCATTAACTCTTTATCAAGCATTTACCACGTTCAGTGCACTTTGCTTGTGTCCCTGTAAGATGTAGAAACAAGTTTGTTTTTTCGTATAGTTACTTTACATGCAGGCCCAATACAAGCAATCAAACAGGTGTGCCTCAGGTGGTTAATTTGCGTAACCAGAGATGAAATGAACAGATCAATAATGAAAATGAAGTAATTGTCACTTAGCCCATAATGAGTCACGTATATGCAAGCCATTCAAGAGGTTTTAGGTTCTATTCTGGAATGCATTTCATGTACAAGTCGCTCCTTGCAGAAAACAAACTGCATTGAAATTTCTAAAAGCTGGTAATTCTAGATGATGAATAGCATTTCTCTAAACTACCAAGTAAAAGCTATGAGGCTTCTGACATGATTCTCATAATTGAATATATCTGACAGTCATACTCAGAGTATTTTATCTTTGATGGTATTGTTACACCTTTCTGAGAATTTTCTGGTCTGTACGATGAACCAGTATCACCTTTTAAAACATGAAATACTTAAAAGTTTCTTTTCTCATAATGCAATCTAGAAAATAAAGTACCTTCATTTACAAACATATTGTCAAGGGAAGGTTCTCGATTACTATTAGAAAGAAGGAACACCATCAAGCTACACAAAAGGAACAAGAAGAATGCAGGAGTTAATCAAGGTATCAGATGTATTCACACACATGCTCTTGGAATAATTTGAGTAGATTTTTCTCTCTGTGAATCCGAAGTTATTAAATAATTATCATGAAAGAAAATTACCAAAAGATTATGCTAATCTCAATTCCAAATAAAATATAAGCATTTCAAGAAAAACTTAAATAATATCACCAAAATGTGTGTTGGTACAAGAATATTCATTACAAAATTAAAAGTTGAACCACCTAAATTTAGCCAACAATATTGATAAAAATGAATATTTTCAAGTTACTTATCAATTTTTCCATGAAAAGTGCCAAAAGTTGTCAAAGCCATTTGGTACAAGGTAATCCTGAACTAACGCAGAAAAAGCATGTAAGAAACATGCCATTGTCTCTTTTGGAGGGAAGAACAACTTTCCTCTGCCCTTTGCTCCTTCTATCTGGATTAGAATCAAATTGACATGAGACAGAGTAACAGGAGAAAATCTAATGGAGTAGCATACAAACGGGGAATCCACACAAACAGGCAATTCCAAAAATGAGGCAACATGTTGCTTCCGGGAACTAAGGACAGGGCTAGCGTCAGTGGGTACAAAGGGGAAGAAGGCCATTAGCAGGATGGTGAAAGATGTTCTGAAAAACGAAGTTTGCCCTATTATGTAGATAACTTTCTCAGGTAAAGGGGAGTCTCTTAATAGCTCTCTTCCTGGTAAAGGCTGTCCTTTATGATATAAATTTAGGTAGTTGAGGATAAAGAAGAGAGTTTTTCCTATATCTTCTGGTTTTGATTACTTTTAAATCAAAATAATGTTCACGCTAAAGTGGCCCATCTTGGGGCAGCCTGCCCTTGGCCCCTACACTTCCAATGGCAATGATAACTCCAAACATGAAATAATTGCCACCCATTTCATGAACAAATCCCTTTTTAATGTGGACACATTTTTTAAAAAGATGTAATAATCCTTTGACAAAAGCTTCCGAAGTGTGGAAGTGTCTGTAACAAACAGTTCTCAAAGGAAAAAAGAAAGGGTCTGAAAGAAGGAAGGATTTATAGAAAATGGACTGACTTTCTAAAGGAACTAGGGTACAGATATGGAAATCCTTTCCGGTGGCTGTCAATTGCAATACAGAAGAAGCTACATTCTGTCACATCATTTCAAATCTCTAAAGCCAACAGTCCTTTTGAGTTTGCCAAGAACTATCATCAACTTGTACAAAGGGACTCAAAGTCAAACACAGACAAAAAGAGAATGTGGGCTTCGTGGTTTGACCCTTATGCAATGGTCAACTCAAAACCTCATATTCATAAAATATTCTTTCAATAAATAGGCCAACTGGTTACCCTGTACCAGGTTCTGCCCCAGACATTTGAAATACACCTGAAAACCAAAATGAGGAAGATCTCTGAACTAGCACGCTTTCTTACTTAATTTTTACAGCAGCCTTCCTGCTCTTTTCCAACAATGGTTTTAATCTCCTCAAACTGTCAAGCCCCTCTTCCTCTCACTCAGGAAATTACTTGGCCTCCTATCATTCAAAACAACTGGAAACCATGAAATATAAACTCCCTCAACTTCCTGTAGCCAAATGGGCTTTTGCAGTCTTCTCCTCCTGGCCTGTTACAAATCTCACACTTTGAAACTTCTAGAGTCTTAGGCCATCAATTTCCCCTCTTTGTCCTGTGCCCTAAATAACTCTTTCTCCACTAAATCCTTTACATGAGTATTTATGTTTGATCTAAACTAAAATCCCCTATTTAAAACAGATACACACCAAGGCTCACATCACCTGTAGCCTAGTGGCCCATCTTTTCCAAACCAATTTCTTTAAGATAGTACAAAATTCTCACTTTTCAGCTTCCTTATTTCACCAATATGCTCATTCCAATACACTCATTGCCCTCTGCCTCATAAAAATTATTTTTGATAAGGCCATCGATGACATTGATGCTACAAGTCTAATTAACACTCTTCATTTGTCTTCTTACTCAGAAGTATTGGACATGTTTACAGCCTTGAAATTCTCCCTTCCCTGGGCTTCTGTCACATCATGTCACATCAAATTTATCTCCTCCTACCTCTCAGCCCTGCTTCCAATCTTGCTTCCCATCTTGCTTCCCTTCCTTTACTTATTCATCAAGTACTGAGGATCCTGGGAACCCAAAACCTTTATTCTCCTCAAAGTCTTCTCTCTCCATCTGGTCAAAGACACTCCTGCAGTTTCAAATGTATCACTATTATAATGACTTCAGAAATTAGAGCTCCATCCTGACACTTTCTCTCAACTGCAGAAATAGATTTCCCATTGTCAACTTGGTATAGTCTTTTAGATGCCACTTACACCCTCAAATTCAATGTGTCCAAACTGAAAGGACAATATTCCCTACAAATCCTGTTCTTTATCCAAGACCTCATTACAGGAAATGGTACCACCACCTACCTAATCATGACAATGCAGTCAATGTTGGCCCTGACCTCTCAATCCTGCCTCTGAATAATCATAAATGTGTCCATATCTGTCCATCTCCACTGTCACGAGTATAATTCAAGTCATCATTATGTGCTTCCTAAAGCATCTTTTTAAATTTTATTTTCATTCCAATAAGGTTAACACACAGTGCTATTCTAGTTTGAGGTGTACAACATAGTCATTCACCAAGTCTATACATTACTCAGGGCTCATTGTGATAAGTGTGCTCTTCTTAATCCCCATCATCCATCTCACCCATCCTCCCACCCATCTCCCTTCTGGTAACCATCAGTTTGTTCTCGGTATTTAAGAGCCTTTTTTTTTTTTTGTATGTCTCCTTTTTTCGTTTGTTCCTTTGCTTTGATTCTTAAATTCTGCATGTGAGTGAAATCATATGGTGTTTGTCTTTCTCCGACTGACTTATTTTACTTAGCAGTATATTCCCTAGATCCATCCATGTTGTTGCAAAAGGCAAATTTTCACTTTTTCAGCTGAGTAGTATTCCATTGTATATATACACCACTTCTTTTTTATCCATTCATCTTGGATACTTAAGCTGCTTCCATAATTTGACTATTGCAAATAATGCTGCAACAAACATCAGGGTGCATATATTTTTTCAAATTAGTGTTTTCTAATTCCTTGGGTAAATATTCAGTAGTAGAACTACTCTTTTCCACAGTAGCTGCACCAGTTTGCATTCCCGCCAACAATGCATCAGGATTTCTTTTCTCCACATTCTCACCAACTTTGTTGTTTCCTGTTTGGTTGGTTGGTTGGTTGTTTACTCTAGCCGTTCTGACATGTATGAGGTGATATCTCATTGAGGTTTTGATTTCTTTGATGATGAGTGATGTTGAGCATCTTTTCATTTTCAAATGTCTGTTAGCCATCTGGGTGTCTTCTTTGGAGAAATGTCTACTCTTGCATTCTGCCCACTCTTTACTGTATTATTTGTGTTGTGCTGTTATTTTTGGTATTAAGTTGTAGAAGTTCTTTGTATATTTTTGACACTAACCCTGTATCAGATATGTCATTTGCAAATATCTCCTCCCATTCAGCAGGCTGACTTTTAGTTTTGTTGATAGTTTCCTTTGCTGTGCAGAAGCTTTTTATTTTGATGTAATACTGATAGTTTATTCTTGGTTTTATTTCCCTTACCAGAGGAAAAATATCTAGTAAGATGTTGCCATGCCTGATGTCAGAAAAATAACTGCCTACATTCTCATCTAGGATTTTTAGCATTCCAGGTCTCACATTTAGGTATTAATCCATTTGGGGTTTATTTTTGTGTATGGAATAAGAAAGTCGTTAATTTTCATTCTTTTGAATGTAGCTTTCCAGTTTTCCCAGTATCATTTGTTGAAGAGATTGTCTTTTTCCCATTGGATATTCTTCCTGCTTTGTCAAAGATTAATTGATCATATATTTATGGGTTTATTTCTGGACTCTCTATTTTGTTCCATTGACCCATAAGTCCCCAATATCATATAGTTTTGGAGAGTATCTTGAAATCTGGGACTGATACCTCAAGGTTTGTTCATCTACTCCAAGATTGCTTTAGTTATAAGGGTCTTTTGTGGTTCCATACAAATTTCAGAATTATTTTTTCTAGCTCTGTGAAAAATGCTACTGGTATTTTGAAAGGGATTACATTAAATCTGTATGTTGCTTTGGGTAGTATGAACATTTTAACAATATTCGTTCTTCTAGTCCTTCCTGAAGCTTTTTAACCTTCCTAGATACTCCTGTCTCCTTCCAATCATTTCTTCCTATTACAACTCTACTCTTTTTTCTTTTAAATTACAATTTTCATGGGCGCTTGGGTGGCTTCGTCGGTTAAACGTCCAACTTTGGGTCAGGTCGTCATCTTGTAGTTTGTGAGTTTGAGCCCTGTGCCAGGCTTTGTGCTGAGAACTGAGACTCTGAAGTCTGCTTCAAGCTCTTTTTCTCCCTCTCTCTACCCTTCCCTCACTCATTTCTTTAATTTATTAAATAAATAAATAAATAAATACAAATATTTCAAAAAATAAAGTACACTTTTTGTTAAGGCACTGTTGTATGTAAACAAATCAATAGCTTCACATTAGTTTTAAAATAAAGATAAAATTTAAAATAATTTAAACTGGCCTACAAGATTCTTTAGGATCTGTTACTTGACCGCCTTCTCCCCCTCCTTCCACCACCTTCCACCTTGCTGATTTTACTCCAGACACAGAGAAGGCCATCCTACCTCAGAGCCTTTAAGCATGCCTCCTTTAGTGATTTACCTAATCTCTCTTTGCCTCCGTTTTCTTTTCTGTGAAGTAGGGTGGCTGTG
Organism: Suricata suricatta; assembly: GCF_006229205.1. Lineage (NCBI taxonomy): Eukaryota > Metazoa > Chordata > Mammalia > Carnivora > Herpestidae > Suricata > Suricata suricatta. The sequence goes on along the minus strand of NC_043704.1, from coordinate 108,493,809 downwards.
AAGATCAAGTTAATACAAGGTAAAACAATCACAACGGGGCCTGAGATGTAAGTGCTCAGTAGGTGTCAGCATCATGATTTTTATTATTGTTACTTTCATGCCCTAAGAGGCAATGGTTCTCTTAGAGACTTCAGAGGGAGCAACACTTTGAATTCTGGACTCCACAAGTGTGAAAGAATAAATTTCTGTGTTTTTAAGCCACCCAGTTTGAAGTACAATAAAACCTTGGATTGTAACTTGTTCTGTGAGTGTTCCTTAAGATAAGCAAACATTTCTACTGAATTTTAACTTCATGAGCAAGCAGTATCTTGCAATATGAGTAGTACATGACACCAAACATCATGTGGCCACACGTAAGCCAATGGTTCTTGAAATCTGCTTGTATACACAAGTGCTTTGGATTATAAGCACGTTTCCAGAACGAATTATCCTCACAAACCAATATTTTACTGTACTTTATTATCAAAGCCCCAGGAAACTAACACAGGCATTAAAAAACTAATCAGAGGCAGATAAAGTGAGAGCTCAGGCAAGTGGACAAACAGCAAAACCATCTCTGCCTGCTCCTCAAGGATCTTTCTTGACTTTTTGTCCCATTATATCTGGGACTCCCTGCACTGGCAGCCCAGCTCTCTGATAAATGAGCCCGACATGGAGCCTCCAGGTCCTGCACCTGGCTCACTAGACAATGAGGACTTTCCAGACAGAGCAACCATCCTGGCGGCTCCTCGGAGGATGACCAATCGGTGGGTATCGATAGACTGACTCTGAAAAGTAGTCTATTTGAGATATTCTGTAGGATAATTTAGCCATCGTTTGCTCCACAGCTGAAAAAGAAATGTGTCCTTATAATACATTCAACACAGCTGATTACAGAATAACTAATTCAGTATTAAACAGCATTATTTCTCTCCTCAAGTCAGTAAGCCATGATAAGCCTGAAAATGCTCAAAAGGGCAACTCAGAAAATGGTGTGTTTTCATCTGTGTTTTTTTAAAGTATGCAGCAATGATTCACATTTAGTCAACTGGTGGAAAGAAAGTATTTGTCCTGTCAGCTTTTGTGTGCTTAGTGATTACAGAACTGTCAACATTATTATTCTTGCCAGTTCACACAACTGCTTGACAACCTCTTATCCATTTGCATTTTTCAGTGATTTTCCAACATATAATTGGAAAGAGAAGCTTTAAGATTACACAAAAGTAGAAGGCTAACAAAATCTATGGATGTTGTCTGTATTATTTAGAATTATTGTAGCTGCTGTCTTATTACCACCAACAGACCTGAATTCAAATACAATCAGAGCTATTTGTTAAATATGAATAAAAATGTAGTATGTGTATTTTGATAGGCTTGGCACAATAGCATTAAAAATGGTGATCTTGTTATTTCCTCCAAAAAAAAAAAAACATTAGAAATATTCTTATGCTACCTCTTGAAATATTTTCTATAAAATGGTCATGGTATTTTCATTATTAAAGGAATAAAATATTAGTTATTTAGACTTAAAATTTCAGAGATTCTTTTGATTGAAACTGATATAAGGAAAATATAATAATAATTGAGTGAACTTCAAAACTCTACAAGAATTCTGCCAAAAGGCATTTCCATCCTAAGAAACTTACTACATGAGCCGCTTTCATCAGTATTTTCTTCAAAGGTCAAAATAGATTGATAGCCTCCTCAAAAGAAGAGGGTTCTGAGATAGAAGTAAAAGCATTTTTTCTTCATAAGAACATAATCCTTAAAAAATGAAATCAGCCCCACCTAATTTACATAAAACTGTTATGCCCAAGATTTCAATATCATCCCCCCAAACCAGAGACCACCAGGGAGACCGAGTCACGCATGCAAAAGCAAAGGGCACTTATTATTACGGGCTTATAAGCTCGGGCTCACAGACCTCACCAGCGCAGTGGATCCGTGCTGAGAGCCCCGAACAAGGGCTGAGCAGGGTTTTTATGGGGTTTGGGAAGGGGGAGTTACAGGAAATTGTGACACAGGTACAGTGACCCAATCATTATCATATAACATTATTGGAAATAACTTTAACCATAGACATTGTCCAGAGTGTTCGTTACTTTTGGTGGGACCCAATCACAACATTTAGAGTATTAACCAATTACAGAATGGACCCAGGACCCCCACATAGGGTGTAATTAGCCTTAAGCAATAAGGGATTATCTATAGCTTCTACCTCTAGGCCTGTCCTTAGAAAAGTTAAGAGGGTTAGCTGGCCTATTCTGATTGGATGTTACAAAGGTGGTCCCTCCTGCCTTGGGCAATGTGTGCCCTTTTATTGTCTAATGATTCTGGGAAACCGACACTTAGGCCTCCAAGGTCAGAGGGGAAACTTGAAGCCTATCATGGAGTCAGTTTGGTTTAGACCTGCATCCTTACAAAATGTCTTACTTGCAATTTCATTGTCAAGTTTACAAAAATGCTTTGGCATTTGGATTGGACAGCTGCATCTGTGGGAGTACAAGGGACTATAGAGCATTTTAGGAATTCATTTATTTACCCATCTCTGTAGGTGATGATGGATTCCTCTTACCCATCTTCCCACTGCAGAATTATCAGTATGGTGGTTCCAAGATTTTTGACCCTTGTGAGGTGGTTAATTTATTAAAAGATATCTAAAACTCCAAATGCACCCAAGCATTGTCTGCGGTTAAAATAAGTAAGTGGTTACAGAAATAATTTTGAGGTGTAGATAGAACCTTTTGTGATTCAAATAAAACATTTTTCAAAAAGTTACAATATTCATAGTAGTTTTTAAATCTATTTTCCCAATCCTCAGATTAAAAGAGCAGTTTTGTCATGTCACTGCACTAGATTATCTCAAAATTGCATACAGTCAATAATAGCTACCAATTATTGAATGCTTACTGTGTTTCAGAATTGTGTTAAGCACTCAATCATTATCTCACTCCATTTTCACAGCAACACTTTCTGGTATAATAAATCACAAATTATTGGAGGCAGTCAGAAAGGTTATTCTCTCAAAGTCATACTTCACAAACAAATGGGGCCAGAATTCTCTGTCTCCCACGTCTCCTCTCCTGTCCTGTGGAATATCATACAGCCATTGGTATGCTAAGCTGCCCAAATGAACCTATGGCAATTATGAACATGCAGCCATTTTGCAAGTCTGGTGTTAAAATCTTGTCACTTGAACTTGGTCGGGGTGGAAATATTTACACCATTGAAATCAGTAAGCATACAAATAAGGGCTTTCTCCCCCACCTCAGAGAGCCAGTTTATCAGCATACCACTGCAGGTAGCAAATGATTTCAAGTATTACTCCACTCTCACTTTGGTTCACATGCTTCAGAATCCGTCTCCTCAAAAGTTTGTTAAAATGGGGAGTTGAAAGGGGTCACAGGCATTTTGAAAAGCAAAGTATCCCACTTCTGTTTTCTGGTACGCAGAGGGCTTTGAAGGCACAGAACTGGCTTTTCATAATGTCCACCATTTAACCTCCTAACCCAATAGAATAAAGCCAACACTTTTTTTTCCCTAAGGCTTCTAATCTCCAAGTAACCTCAGGCCATAAAACCTGCATCAATACATTATATTTTTAAAAGTCTGACTGCTCTGCATTTTACCCTAAAGTCAGATTTTTTGCCTCAATCATAAAAATATTTGATAAGGGGTTAGAGTCCATAGTAGGTATTACAGGTGGTTCATTTCTCTGCCACATACTCAGTTTCATGGCTGGCTTCTCCTCAGATCCTCGTGAGAGGCAGAAACATTGGAAATAGCCTGCTCACTGAGGCCAATGTCATTGTAACATCAGTATTAAAAATCTCCCCAAAGGTCCTCCATTAGTCAATGCAAGCCATTTTTTATAGACATGCTTATCATCAAAAGGACATTATAAAACTATGGCTTCATGCTACTATAAATTTCTGAAAACTGTTTTGGTTTTTAAATGAGACGCACCATGTGTTCACTCATCCAAATGAAGGGAGATGTTCATCACAGCTCAGTGGGCTGGATGAGTTTAGCGAGATCCATCCTGTCCATCAATACCCCCAAATCTAATCTCTCTGGTAGTTATTTTTTATGCACAAGCTATGTGTTTTTTTCCATGATTAATGAGGAGCAGCTTTAGCACAATAATAACTGCATAAAGCCACACACTCAACAATGAGCAGTATTCTTCAGCAGCTTTGTTGTTAAATAATAACTTGCTTATAAGAGCAAAAGAAAGACATTGTAGAAATTGAAGTGTTTATGTATTGACAGTAAAGAAAAAATAACTCTTGTAGAAGACATAATAAGAATGAAGTGATCAATATATCCATAAAACATGTTTTAGTAAGTAATACTTTGATTCAATAACCCACCACAAATTTCCATTTAACCCTTAAATTTATACCATTAGCAACCACTTTTTATGACTTAATTTAATTTTAACAAGACTCCCAAGCTCAACTATGATGGAGTTAATAGATCCTGAATTATCTCTCCTGAAAACTGACAAGGGGGTATAAAAAATATATATGTAAATTTCAGGTGCTATGCAACAGGAATCATGGGACTTTGGTCTATGACAGAAGGTAAACAAATGAGAGAACCCCCCCCACCAGATTGTTTCATGAGGCATTTTTTAGAATCAAAGAGTATAGGCAGAAATGAAGCAGAGTAGTGTCCCCACTGACCTTAGCAGAAAGGTCTCAGAGGTGAGAGAGGTGAAGGCATCCAGAATTTGAAGGGCAAAGAGGGATCCATTTCAGAGAAAGTTCTCCAGAAATCCATGTTAAGAGTCCCTTAGATCTTTGGTTCGATACAAAATCACAAACATAATGTGATGAGATTACATGAAACCAGGCAGAAAAAAGTTGAGGAGAGAACAACTACCTGGAGTTAGAGAACCAGAATAACCACCAGGACTGGCGTAAGTCTGAGAGACATCTGAGTTCCGACCAGCTGCGTGGACAGTCCTCCTGAAACCCGTAGGGCATCCAGTCAGAAGAGATCTCAGAAAGAAAACAACCGAAGAGGACACCTACTTCAGCAGAACTATCTTAAACTTGCCATACAAAGCCTGAAAAGGCCTCAGTAGGATCAAGCTAATCTTCAAATATGTTAAGGATTTAACATAAAACTCCATACACTTTAAGGAAGAAGACTAAAGTCACGCTTTCATAAACAGAGCACTCACAATATCTAAGATCCAAAAAGACCTGTGTAGGCACACAGCAGAACGTGACCCACAATCAGGAGAAAAATCAGGAAATAAAGAAGTTACAAAGGTGATTCAATTAATAGACAAGGACACTGAAAAAAGCATTATAAGTATGTTTCAGGTTCAAATATTTAAAATAAACCATAAGTACAATGAGGAAACAGATTTTCAATAAATAAATGAAACCATACAAAGGAACCAAATGGAAAGTCTACAGCTAAAAAAATATAATGAAATAAAAATTCACTGCATGGGCTTAACAGAAGATTAGATAGAGTAGAAATAAATACAACAGTATATTTCAAGATCAGGCAATCAAAACAACACAGCCTTGAACACATATGGGGGGAAAAAGGGTTACAAAACTGAACAGAGCCTCAGTGACTGTGAAACACTATCAAGCAGTCTAAAAAATATGCAATTGGAGTCTCAGAAAAGGACAAGAGACGAGGTGGGGCACAAAAATGTTTGAGGGAACAATAGCCAGAAATTTTCAAAATTTTATTTGAAATATAAACACAGGCCCCAAAGCTCACAAACTAAGAGCAGAATAAACATAAGGGAAATCACACCAAGACACATCATAATCAAATTGCTGACAATGAATAACAAAGAAAATCTTTAAAGCAACCAAGGGAGAAAAAGATCATACATAATATGGGAAAATAATAAAATGACCTTTGCCTTTTCATCAGAAACAAAGCCAGTAAGAGAAAGAAATGATACCTTTAAAGAGCTGGAGAGAAGTGTCAATTGAGGATTCTCCATCCAGAGAAAATTTCCATAACAAACAAAAGTGAAATGGACCTTGGCATACAAATATAAGCTGAGTAAGTAAGTGGGAAAGTACAATTCATAATGAAGTATTATGGAGTATCTAAGATACGTAGAAGTAAGTATGACAGCAAATGAAGAGAGCACAGGGGCACCTGGGTGGCTCAGTCAGTTAAGCAACCTACTTTAGGCCAGTTGATGATCTCAGGGTCCCTGAGTTCGAGCCCCATGCCGGACTCTGTGCTGACAGCTCAGAGCCTGGAGCCTGCTTCGGATTCTGGGTCCCCCTCTCTCTCTCTGCTCCTCTCCCACTTGTGCTCTCTCTTGGAAAAATAAACATTAAAACATTTTTAAATAAATAAAAGAACAGAGCATAGAAGAGAGTAAATGAAAGTACTGTGCTGCTATAAAGTTTTTAAATGATACGTGAAGACATACAATAATATTATTTGAAGGTAGGTTACAACAAGCTACAGATGCTTAATGAGCGTCCTGGATTGACATTTTAAAAATTCAGAGAGTTGTACAGGATGATCAGGTAGCTCAGTTAGTTAAGCATCCAAGTGGAACTTAGGTCATGATCTCCTAGTTTACAAGTTTAAGACCACGTAGTGCTTGGTGCTGACCCCTCATAGCCTGAAGCCTGCTTCAGATTCTTTGTCTCCCCCTCTCTCTGCCCCTACCCTACTCGTACTCTGCCTCTCTCTCAAACATAAACATTAAAATTTTTTTTTAATTTTTCAGAGTTGTAGCTAAAGTACAATGAAAGATATAAAATATTAGATAAATAAGCTTTTTTAAAAAAGGACATCAAGTTTGTAGGAGACAAGAAGAAAACTAATAACAAGATGGTAAGTAAGTGCAAATATATCCATAATTACATGAAAATGGACTGGCTACACAAATTGAAAATGTAGAGATTGTCAACCTGAATTAAAAAAGGTAAGATCCAGCTTATTCGAAATATAGAAACAGAGTAGCTGGAAAATATATATTATACAAGCACTGCTTGTAAAAAATACTGGAATGACTATCGATATCAGAGAAAATAAAACAGACTTTAGAGTGAGGATTTTAGAAGTAAAATAGAAAAGGATACATCTTATAGCAGAATCAATCAATTAAAAACTCATAGAAATCCTAATTGTGCTTGCAAATAATTATATATCTTCAAATGAAGCAAAAACTAGAAGAATTGAATGGAGAAACTGACAAAAATACAATTATTCTTGAGGACTTTCTGGCTTCTCTCTCAGTAACTGATAAAAGATATAGACAGAAAATCAGTAAGGATGTCGAAAATGAAACATCTCTGTATACCAGCTTGGTCTAATTGACCTACACATGAAAGTTTTACCAAAATAAAACAAATTTCAGGCCCCCAAACTTAATATATTTAAATTATTGAAAACAATCAAAATATGTTCTCTGATCACAATAGTATTAAATTAAAAATCAATGACCAAAAAATCTGGAAAATCAAAGTATTTGAAAATTCAACAAAAACACTTTCACAACCCATGGGTTAAAGAAGAAATCACAAGGGTGATTAGAAAATATTTCAAGTTAAAAAATAATTAAAAAGATAACTGACAAGATAACATCAGAATGTGTAGAAATTAGCAAAGAGAACTTTATGGTTTTAAAGTTTACATTTAGTGGTGTTTTGGTGGCTCAGTAGGTTGAGCGTCTGACTTCAGATTAAGGTCATGATCTCAGGGTTTGTAGGTTGGAGCCCTACATCAGGCTCTGTGCTGACCACTAGCTCAGAGCAGGGAGCCTGCTTCAGATTCTGTGTCTCTTTCTCTCTCTGCCCCTCCCCTATTCATGCCCTGTCTCTCAAAAATAAATAAATGTAAAATAAAAATAAAAATTTAAAAAAATTTAAAAATTAAAAAAAATAAAATAAAGATTACATTTAAAAAATGGAGCGGCACCTGGGTGGCTTAGTTGGTTGAGCATCTGGCTCTTGGTTTGGGCTTAGGTTGTTATCTCACAGTTTTGAGAGTTCAAGCCCTATGTCAGGCCCTGGGCTGGCTGCTCAGAGCTTGCTTGAGATTCTCGCTCCTCTCTCTGCCCCTCCCTGACTCACACTGTCTCTGTCTTTTTCAAATAAATAAACAAAAATTTTTTTTTTAAATTTTAAAGAAAAAGAAAAGGAGTAAATCAATAATCTAAGCATTCAGTAAGAGAAGTTAAGGACAGCAAAATAAACCCACAGTAAGTCAGGGTAACAAAATAATTATAATAAAGGTAGAAATCATTGAAATATAAAACAGAAAAAAATAGAACTGAATGAAACCAAATGTTGATTCTTTAAAAAGATTAATATAATTGAAAGCCTCTAGACATAGCAATTTTAAAAAAAACATACAACACAAATTACCAGTTGCAAGAAAAATTTTTTTTAATGTTTATTTATTTTTGAGAGAGAGAGAGAGAGAGAGTACATGAGCACAAGTCGGGGAAGGGCAGAGAGAGAGAGGGAGACACAGAATCTGAAGCAGGCTCTAGGCTCTGAGCTGTCAGCACAGAGCCCAACATGGGGCTCAAACCCAGGAACCATGAAATCACAACCTGAGCCAAAGTCGGACACTTAACCAACTGAGCCACCCAGGCTCCCCAAAATTACCAGTTTCAGAAATGAAAGAGGTGATATAACTAGAGACCTTGCAAAATTTTAAATAATAAATATGAAAATATATGAACAGTGTTATGCCAATAAATTCAACAAGTAGATGAATTGGACATAATCCTTAAAAACACAAATTAAGAAGTAGTAGAAAATTAGTATAGCCCCACTTGTATTTAAAAATTGGCTTAGTAATTTAATACCTTCTAATAAAGAGAACTCTAGACCTAAATGTCTGTACTGGGGAACCTTATTAAAAGTCTAAGGAACAAATTATATCAATCTTATAAACTCAGAAAAGGGAGAAGTAGAAAAGAATCCCCACTTCATTTTGTGAGATCACCATAACTATATTACAAAAATAACAAAAATTATAGGCCAGTATTTCTCATTAATATATATCCAAAAATCCTTTAAATTTTTTAAATGTTTATTTACTTTTGAGAGAGAGACAGACAGAGAATGAGCAGGGGAGGGGCAGAGAGAGAGGGAGACACAGAATCTGAAGCAGGCTCCAGGCTCTGAGCTGTCAGCACAGAGCCCAACAAGGAGCTTGAACCCACGAACCATGAGATCATGACCTGAGCCGAAGCCAGATGCTCCACCAACTGAACCACCCAGGGATCCCAATGTATATCCCCAAATCCTTAACAAAATAATAAATTAAATTCAGCAAAATGCAACAAATATATCTGGCATAAAAGTACCTCAAGAATAAAATGTTGATTTAATTAATCAATGCACAGTAACAGAATAAAGGCCCCACAAAAATCATATAGTCGTCTCAACAAATGCAAAAAAAAAAAAAGCATTTTACAAATTCAAACTCTCAAACTCTCAGTGAATGCACTTAGTGAATAAAAAATAAATGGAAATGTCCTTAATCTAGTAAAGGGCATCTAGGAAACCCTGCAGCAAACATCATACTTAATGATAACAGACATAACATTTTCCCCACAAGATAGCAACAATGTTACTCCCGGTACTTTCAATCAACACAGTAAGAGAGGTATTAGCTAATGTAAAAAAGCAGAAAAAAGGAGGGATAGGCATGTAGATTGGAATGAAAAAGCTAAAACTATTTTTGCAGATGACAAGATTGTGCTGATGATTCAAAATATCTGTAAGAAATTTACTAGAACTCATTAGTGAATTTACTAAAACCATATAAGATCATCTTAGAAAATAACTATTAATATACATACATAGGTACATATAAAAGTAATAAAAAACTGGAAAATAAAATTTAAAATTATATGATTTAACTGGAGACCCCATAGTATTCTATTTTTTTTAAATAATCTCTCCACCCAACACGGGGTTCAAACTCATGACCACAAGATCAAAAATCACATGTTCTACCAAGTGAGCCAGCCAGGCTCTGAATGTCATATCTGAAAGAGTTAGTATCCAAAATATATAAACAACTTTTAAAACTCAACACTCCAAAAAAAAAAACCAACCAACATTAAGTAATCCAATTAAAATGGACAGAAGAATAGATATTTTTCCAAAGACATAGAAATGGCCAACAGACACATGAAAATATGCTCAAAATCACTTATTATCAGGAAAATACAAATCAAAACTATAATGAGATATCACCTGATACTTGTCAAGTGGCTAAAATCAACAGCACAAGAAACAACAGGTGTTGGTGAGGATGTGTAGAAAGGGGAACCCTTCTACACTGTCGATAGGAAACCAAACTGGTGCAACCACTCTGGAAAATAGTATGGAGTTCCTCAAAAACTTAAAAACAGAACTACCCTATAATCCACTAATTTCACTACTAGGTATTTACCCAAAGAATACAAAACTACTAATTCAAAGGGATACGTGCACCCCGATGTTTACAGCAGCATTATCTACAATAGCCAAATTACAGAAAAGTGTCCATCAACTGATGAATGGATAAAGTGGCATGCATATACAATGGAATATTATTCAGCCATAAAAAAGAATAAAATCTTGCACTTTGCAGCAACATGGATGGAGCCAGAGAGATATGATAAATGAAATAACAGAGAAAAACAAATACCATATGATTTCATGCATATGTGGAATTTTAAAAATAAAACAAATGAGCAAAAGGGAAAAAAGTGAAAGAGGCAAACCAAGAAACAGATTCTTTTTTTTTTTAATGTTTTATTTATTTTTGAGACAGAGAGAGACAGAGCATGAGTGGGGAGGGGCAGAGAGAGAGAGGCAGACACAGAATTGGAAGCAGGCTCCAGGCTCTGAGCTGTTAGCACAGAGCCCAACGCAGGGCTCAATCCCACAAACATGAGATCATAACCTGAGCCGAAGTCAGAGGCTTAACCAACTGAGCCACCCAGGTGCCACTACAGATTCTTAAATATAGAGAACAAACTGATCACTACCAGAAGGGAGGTGTGTGGGGGATGGGTGAAATAGGTGATGGGGATTATGGAGTACAGTTGTTTCACTGAGCAGTGAGCTTTGTTTCTAAGTGTTAATCACTAAATTGTACACCAGAAACAAATACTATACCATATATTAACTAACTGAAATAAAAATAAAGCAAAAAAATAGATCCATTCTCTCTAAATTGATCATGGTTCAACGCAATATTAATCAAAATCCCAGAATGCTCTCTTGTAGAAATTGACAAGGTGATTCTCAAATTTCTGTAGAAATATAGAGAACCTAGAATGTCAAAAAACCTTGAGAAAAACCTAAATTGCGTAATAGCATAACCTATTTAAAGATTTAATGTTTAGCTATAGTAATCAAAGAAATATGCTAATATTGGAAGACAATGGACTATCCAAATTAGACCCAATCTTATATAATTAATTGCATTTTTTTAATATAGAGGCCAAAGTGATTCAATGGGTAAAGGGAAGTCTTTTTACCCAGTGCTATTAGGACAACTGGATATTTGTATGGAAAAAATAATCTTTAATGCTTACCTTAGTCTATATATAAAGAGTAATTTAAGATAGATAGACCTAAACATAAAGGCTAAGGGCATAAAACAAACAGAAGCAAAAGTAGGAAAATACTGTGAACTTGAGGTAGGAAAGATTTCTTACGAAGGATTCAGAAAGTAATAATCATAAAAGAAAAAATACATACATTGCACTTTATCAAAATTAAATATTTCCATTTCTTAGAAGATAAATTAAAAAGACAAAGAAAGCCACAGCTTGGGAGAAAATATTTGCAATACATATATTGACCAAGGACCTATATCCAGAATATATAAAGAACTATTTCAGTATAATAAAAATAATAGAGAAATAGCCCAATAAACAATGAGCAAAATACTTAGACAGGCACTTAAACAAAATAAAATATACAGCTGACCATAAGCTAATGAAAACATGTTCATTATCAGGAAATTAAAATTGGCGCTACGATGAGACATCCCAAACACCTACTAGAATGAGTAAAATTTTAAAAAAGGAAGAGTATAAAATGCTGGCACAGGTGAGGTACTGGAATTTTCAGTGGTGGTGATGGAAGGATCAAATACACAATCAGCGTGGATACTGGGCTGGCAGTTTCTCATAAAATCAAACAGATCCCTATATAGTGACACCGCTGCCCATGTCTACACTTTTATCCCAGATAAATAAATGTACATTAAAAATATTATATTGGAAGGTTCTTAGCAGCCAAATTCTTAATAGCCTAAAGCTGAAGATAAAAACTGTCCATCAACAGAAGAACGGATAAACAATTCATGTTATATTTGTAAAATGGAATTCTATTCAGCAATGAAAAGCTACAAAATACAAATAGGGATAATTCCACAAATAGGGATAAACCTCAAAATCATTAAAGTGAGTGAAAGAAGCCAGACAAAAACTAATACACACTGTATGATTCTGCTTATATGAAGTTCTACTTATATGATTCAATTTATTAAAAATTCAGGGATATTAAATTAACTGGAAAAAGACATAACGAAAACTCTTTGGGTTAATGAAAATGTCCTATATCTTGATGGGGTAGGTGTGTTTGTCATCACCCACTGTAAGACCTTACATACTTAAGTATGTAAATTATACTTAGATCATCTAATTCTACTAAGATTTTTTTTGTGCAAAGAGCACATAGAAGGTATATGGGCAAATAATCTAAATGGTATACATACTCTGACATCAAGTTTATGGTCATATGAGAAACAAATATTGAAACAATTCACATTAATGCAAATTAGTGCTGTGCAGATAAAAGACAGTGCTTTTGGAGCACAGTCTAAGAAATTATTTCTTCAATTCAGAGTATAAGACAAAAGCCATCTATTATTTTAAGGAAACAAACATTTACTGAGTCTCTAAAATAGGCTATGTACTAGAAAGACAAAAATAAATAACTAAAGTGTATTTTGTTAGTAATAATAAATAACACTTATTGAGCATTTACAATGTGCAGACACTGATCTCACTATACCATCTCATTATATAGCACAGTAGTTAAAAGTCAAACAAATCTGGGTTTAAGTTCAGGCTCTGTCACTTGCTAGCTATGTAACCTTGGGAAAATTCCTAAATTTCCATAAACTTCAAATTTTCACATGTGAGGTAATAATAATTAAAGAAGCTATTTTATGTTTGTGAAGATGAACTGAAATAGACAAAACCAAGATATGGTCAAAGTCCTAAAAAATCCCCCAAAGGCAGCTGGTAACAAATAATTTCATTACAGTGTGTTCAATCGTACGCCACAGGTGCTATGAGAATTCAGACTAAGCTACCTTATCACAGAAGTCTCCCCAAGAAAGACGCTCAATGGCATCTTAAAGAATAACAAAATTATTAAGGAGAACTAGGGAACATCTAAATTCCAGCCAAAGGAAACATCATAAATACAGTCTCAAAGGCAAACAAATAAAACCAAATTATAATTGCTGAAATGTAAACACAAGGCAGATAGATAAGGTTGGCTAGATTCAGAAGGGCCCAGTTTTACAGAAGATTTTATATTGCAAGTTCAGAAGCTTGAATTTTATTCTGTAGGCTCTTAGGAGCCATTGAAGGGTTTTAGGAAATAGCAATTTTGCATTTTAGAAACACAGGTGGCTCAATGAAGCTGTATTTGAAAATGGCACAGTGTTCGAGCAATTAGGAGGCTGCCACATAATCTCAAGCAAGCGTTGGTAAGGAATAAATGCAGGCAAACATGGAGGAAAGGAGATGATGGGAAAGATCTAAGAAATTCTAAGTAAAAATGGCGAGGCAGGTGAGAGATGCGATACAACAGTGAAGGACAAAGCACCCGGATTTGTTCCCTGGGTGATGACACAGAGACAGGGTGATAGAAGGTTTGTGTTGAGCATGCTGAATCTGGGGTACCCACAGGAACCCCTGGGGACGTGTGGAGCATGGGTGAGTCTGCATCTGGAGCTCAGAGCAGAGGTAAGGAAGAGTGGTATGAACTGGAGACCATCAAATATAACAATGCACATTCATTAAAATCGCTGAGATCATCTGAAAAGAAGACAGAAAGTACAAGCTGTGGTGAGCCAGAGACATAATCCCAGGGCTGTAATCAACACAGCTGATGAATGAGGAGACCAGTAAGAAGGCTGGAATAGGAAGTAAACAAAGAAAATAATGTCCTGGAAAATAGGATCAGTATGTTGGGCTTTGAGCAGAGAAAGGGGAGAAGAGTGTGTAAGCTAGAGAAACACCATGAAAGTTCTATGCTGTGTTAAAGAAATCATCACACGGGGATGCCTGGGTGGCTCAGTCGGTTAAGCTTCGGTTCAAGTCATGATCTTGTGGTTCTTGGGTTCGAGTCTCTCTGGCCCTCCCCTGCTTGTGCTGTCTCTCTCTGTCTCTCAAAAATCAATAAAAAAACATAAAAAAGTAAAGAATAAAAAAGAAATCATCACACAGACAGAAATGGTGTGAAGTGAACTAAAAGGTTGGGATCAGCTCAGGGAAGCTCCTGAAATCAGTGCTATTAAGTTCAGATCTATTCTTTAGTGTTGGGAACTTTTTCCCAATCTTATTGAACTATGATTGACAAATGAAAACTTTATACTGAATTGTATTTATACATATTGTATACTGTATATAAATATCAAACCAACATGATGGTTTAATATACATATGCATGGTGAAGCTACTGTAAATCTTTAGGAGAGAAGTTACATATTCAGTTATTTATTTAAGAAATAAAACTCTAACCATTGTGTGAAAGTAAGAGTGGAAATGAAAGAGATGCTGGAAGAGTATTTGGGAAGCAATCACAAAGCATGGGAGTTGAGGGTAAGAGCCTGCATTAGAGGATGGGGAAGTAAAAATAATACCAAATTATTTCCCCTGGGAGAGAGGGAGAATGGTGGGTGTTACCAGTGACTCCAGCAGGAAACATCTTAGTAGGATCTGGTTTAGGTAGGTGAGAATTGAGACCATCTGCGTCCGCATGATTTAGATACATCTGTAGACCACCTATATTAACATCGCATAGTTCTTCATTCCAGAAAAACTTTTCCAGAGAAAGATAACACTGTAAAGCAAAAAATAATTCCACCATGTTTAAGGAAATTCCTAGAGATAAATTTATTAAAGATAATAGTCTGTACACCTGAGCAAACAGCCCATTTCTCAACAAAAGTTTGCTTATCAAGACTTTCTCTGGGAGATTTAGCGCAGTCCCAACTAGCTCCCATCTTTAGGGGTCATCCTTAAACTACGTAAGCTCAGATGTACAAATTCTGCAAAGATTTGAAAAACTGCCTAACTTCTGAGAAACTGCTAAGACTGTCAGGCTCATGTTCTCCCTTACTACAACAAGGTCAAGTTAGGTTTGCTTTATTAATAGATTCCCTGGTGATCATGTGGGGCATCCAACAGAGGGAACGTGAATGCAGTTGGGACATATTTTATTTGAAATATCTGTGGGACATTAGCAGGCACTTGAGAATTTGGGTAAAGAGCTTAAGAGATGACAGAGAAAAAGAAGATAGTGTCTAAGGCTTTCAATAAATCAAGATCAAATCATGCAGATGGGCAAAAAATGAGTTTGGATCAAAATGTAAAGTAACAATGACTACCTCTTATATAATTTCTCTCATCAAACTTTAAGACTGCCTTTTGCCTCCAGACACCTTCTAGTTTATCAAAGCTTGTCATGCCAAGCTCATTATCAATTCCACGGGTTAGCTCATGCTGCTTTCTCTGACTGGAATCGTTTTACACTCCTTCCTACAGTTTACATCTCTCAGGGCTGGCAGCCTCCCTCCAGCCCCAAAGCCTTCTCAGAGCTCCCAGTGTTTGCTCATTCTCTCTAGTGTATCAACCCCTCTTCAATCCATTCATACCTGTTTGCTTTGTATTTCTTAACACACTGGAATTGATCCATTCTTATACTTTGCTATTGCTCCCAGCCTCTAATGTATTTCTAGACCTGCTGTAGATCTCCAATGTATATATTTAAATGTATTGACTTAAACTCAGGGAATGTTAAGAGGAAACTAAAACATATCTGACCCTCAAAAAAAAAAAGATGTTTAACCAGCAATTGGCTAGTTAAGAAGCATTAGCTTAATTATACATTTGTTGTATGCAAACTTAAATAATGAGAGATTAGGAAAGAAAGAAGGAAACCAGAAAATGTAATCAAGATCTAAAAGATGAACCTTTTTGAATGTTTCTGAAATCTGGGAATTGAATACTTTGCATCAGAAATATATATATAATATATATATATTCTATACTCCTATGTTAATGTATGGGAAGATACAGATCCAAATGTGTACAGTGGTTATTTTAGGTATAACAAACTCAGAGAAAAGTTTTCAGGCAATTTTTTTCTTCTTTATTTTGATCTTACTGATTTATTTAATTTATTCTAGAGCAAACTGGCTATTTGCAGGACAATAAATGAAAGTTGAACAAAGTTTGAACATATCAGTGCTCATTGTCCAAGTTTTCATGTGAAATGCTAGAAAGATGCTAGCACAGAAACTCATCTTCAAAAGAAAATGGTGAAAGACAAAGCTTACTCCTTTGAGCAAGACTGAGTAGCTAGTACCTTGTTCCATTAACCCAGAATATTTATTGCTACAACTATAAACCCAGG
This sequence comes from Suricata suricatta, assembly GCF_006229205.1. Lineage (NCBI taxonomy): Eukaryota > Metazoa > Chordata > Mammalia > Carnivora > Herpestidae > Suricata > Suricata suricatta. The sequence continues at coordinate 108,477,145 of NC_043704.1, read as the reverse complement.
TGCTAATTATAATGATGAACTGAACCTACTGACTCTCCTCAAAGGCCTTATTGTGCTGCTGTACACCAGGAAATCATTTTTATTGGAGGTCTTGGTGATCAATAAGGACAAGATTTGAGCTACACTTGAGACCTTCAGATTTACAATTTAATATATTCTTACTCATTATTTTACATCCTGCATTACCCATGTAATGTATGTCAGTAAAACAGAACTTTTCTGGACCCAAGATTAATGTGCTTGCACTTCCCATGTGATGCTTGTCTGATTGGCACATCGATCCAAATTTTTATGTGTCAGAAACCAACATGAACAGCTATTACCAAAAATGAACTTGAACACACAATTAAAATTTGGACTTTTGCCCCTGAATGTAAATATCTTCTTCAGCATTTCCTTTCCCTTCCCACTTTTTATTCTGGGCTTTTTCACACTAAAAATTTCTTCTCTAACTGATAGAAAAAAATCCTTAATGTGCCTGACTAACTCCAAAGCATATCTATAATTCCTTCTACACTTTAAGAAGGAAACCAATTTAGAAGTATTTTGAGGGGGGGAACTCTAGTGACAGAATATATTAGGCTAGTGTCCTATAGTTGGAGAAGCTTTCTACCATCTACACACTAATGATATGCAAGAGCAAAATCACTAATCTGAAACAGCCACATCAGACGTACACTGGCCTATCTATTTGTTTACTGACTTGACCATTAATGTCAAGTCAATAGAGTAAAATTAATGAATACATATAGAAGTTGTCATATTGGATCCTGATTCCGTATTTCTTATAGTATATTTTTCTTTCTCTTTAACAATTTTCTAAAATTTTTGTTTCAGGAGCACAATTGTACATACTTCTAAAAAGTGTGTGCCTAAAACCATGAATAAAATAGTAGAAAAGCAATTAGCAGAAAATTAGAAATAGATATTTGTATGGCACTTTAAATTTTCACCCTCTGTTTTATGTCAGTCTAGTTCACCTTATGGCAAAAGAATCCATAATTAAACTTTACTGCAATATAAATGTTAGCAAAATGGACTGTCTTAGTCAATCAGTGTTTATAAAAAAATGAATCAAATCCAATTTCTTTTTCTAATGAACTTCATGCACTGCTGGCTCACACATCCAGCTCTAAGCAGGGTTGAGCAGGTAATTTGGAGAAGCCCAGGGACAAGCTAAAGTAGTGTTCTCACTTCATGCTGTAAAGACTTGGAGTTGAGAAGCATGTGAAATATTAGCTCAGGGAGAAATCCACACACTTGGTGACTTCAGCAAAAATTCATACTTGAAGTACCTGCATTATAACATAAGATACTTGTATGCCCGTGGAAAAACAGCAGACTAAAAAATTTATTTCAGGACATTCTGGAAGCCCCACATTAACACTTCATATACCCAAATTAGGCCTGGTCAGCCCAATCTCTTCCATATTCCATACTAAGCCTTAGATTCTAAGGCTAGCTCTGCTTTTACAAACTATGTGACTTTAGACAAGCATTTAACATCTCTGTGCCTCAATTTCCTCATACCTAAAATGGGAGTAACAATACCCACAATTGGGTTGTTTTTTTTTTTTGGAGAAGATCAAACAAGTATCAACACACTGACAGACACAATATGCATCCACAAACATACACAGTGTTTCTATAATAGATAAAATTCCTATGTTGGATGACTATGTTGTAAGGGAACTCCCATAGGCCTTCCCTGTGCTCATCTTCCAGAACCAGTTCCCCACGATCCCCTTGCTCCCGTTGCAGACTGCAGGCATTCAATCTGTTTTACTATCATTTTCTAAAAGCTTTTCCTCTTTGATGCTGCACCATCCTGTTCATCCCTTGACCCTCTCCATCTCCAAGGCTGTGAGCTAAGCGCAAAATCATCTCCTGTAGTTCCCCCAAGGGGCTGAGGTACATTTTCCCCCCTTTTTCTTTACTGCCCAACAGTTTTGAGGAAACAGACTGAGAATAACAACAGGAGATAAAGTGGAAGAAGCTGCAGTGTAAAGCATCTCTCAAGATCCATTTAGGGAGCTGCCTATTAAAAGAAGGTAGTTTGCATTTCTGAAACCAGTTTACCTAGAATTCAGTCTTTGGCCAACACCATACACCCCCAAAACCAACACACACACACACACACACACACACACACACACACACACACACACACCTTTTCACAAACCACCAAGTGGAAATTTAACATTTCCTTATTTATGACCACAGTAGTAACAACGGTATCTGAGTCTTTGTCACTTTATAATTATTGCAAATATCATTTAATGTCATTGCTGCTTATAAATTAAGGGAGCTTTTAGACCCAACAGTAGGTCTTATTATTTAATGTTTTAATAAAAAGTGTTATCTGTATTACAAATTTAGCTTTTTGATGTCCTTATCCCCTTATAATTGGCTTCCTTTGTAAATCTATGCATTTGATTTATGCATGTAAAACATCATATATTTGGTGATTATTTCATTTAAGTCTTACATTATTTTGTATACTTGGCTGTACCACTCTGCTCACTTCACCTTGGCTAGGATACTTTGACATAACGGCAATATTTGGTAGTGACACTGCCTCCTACCTGTCACAAGGACACTGAAGCTCTTCTTTAACATGGAGGTTTGAAGGCGGGAAGTGAGTAAATAAATAAATGGCTAACTTATTTAATTTTTTCTAATTTCTAATGTTTATTTATTTTTGAGAGACAGAGACAGAATGTGAGCAGGGGAGAAGCAGAGAGAGGAGACACAGAATCTGAAACAGGCTCCAGGCTCTGAGCTGTCACCACAGAGCCCGATGTGGGGCTTGAACTCATGAAATGTGGTATCATTAAGTCAGATGCTTAACCAACTGAGCCATCCAGGCACCTCAATAGCTAACTTCTTTAAAACCTCACCAATTCTTAGGAAATTATTTCCCTAAAGAAAAAGAGGTATATGCAAATCTGTGACATAATCAGCTATGCTACAATTGATTTCTAGAGTATAAGAGGCTGAGTACATACTCTTTGCCCTGAGCACAAAGACACAGCTCACAGAGTTTGCTAACTGAGCTTCCCACTGTTGGGAGCCTCCTGCTCTATTACTGATGAGAAACACCATGAACTGTGTCACGCAGCCATCTGGGCAGGATTTGCCCAGCCAGGTGCTTAGGTACAGCGTCCAAAGTCCTCACAAATAGAGTGATTTCCCTTTGTTTTGATAGCATAATGACAGCTGCATGTTGTCCTCATGCTTTGTAGAAACAAATCTCTGAGTTTTTTCAAAAATCAGAACACCCCCAAATGTTGATTTTCTATTATGTTGCAAAATTGCCTCAAAGCATTATTAATATTCTTCATGGCCAAACTGCGCTGCTAAGTAAGTTTTAGAAGGAATTCACTCACAGTTGCTGTAACTGTGAAAGCAAGATGAAAACGTACTGTTCCTGTCTGAAAGAGCTTGCGAATGTAACATTATGTGCCATCTTGCAGAGTCCAAAACCTGTTTACCTATAGACAAAACTGTTACTTGTGGATCTCAAGGTACTCATCTACATATTAATCCCACCAACTGTAAATGTGATGCAAATCTAAAACACTATAAGACAAAACCAATTACTGTAGTTGTCTTAGTAAATGGTGAGAATTGCATAAGATGTCCACAGCCGCAGGCAGAATGCCAGGTGAAAAGCTACGGGGAAAATAATTTCAGTTTGGTGGGGTAGTAATTACCTTCCGCAGTGAGGAATACCATTCAAACCCACAAGGATTTAGAATCAGCTAAAGAATGTGTAGGATAATCAAAACTAAAGAAATAATACTTTGGGATTTTATAATGAGGAAATAACATTACCCAAAGAGTTGTCCTCTGCCTTCAGCTCCTGAGAGGTGATCTCTAGGCACTTGGCATATCTGTTTATTTGTTTGCTGGGAGCCTTTGGCCACCGGGATTCTAATAATGTGATATAAGGGGCCTTTGAGCTGTGCCTTATCAGTTTTGACCTCCAGAGTAACTAAAGAGTAAAGGCATTAGCCTGATCTTTCGGAGGGGTGGGAGACAAAAGATCAGCCACATAAATGGTACGTGGCTGAGCTCCACTGAAATTTTTGGACATCAAAGCTCAGATGGGCAATACTTCCTGTGCACTGTCACCCATCATAGCTAGGAGGAAGTAACACTGTGCATAATTCCTTAGGGAGAGAGCGACCACAGCTCCGTGTTTGGACCCCTTTCAGACTCTGCCCTATGTGTCTCTTCTTTGACTAATTTTAACTTGTGTCCTGTCCCTGTACACTCCTTGCAAGTGATAACAGCTCTTAGTGATTTCTGCAAGCCCTAGCAGCAAAATATCTGCAAGAGAGATCAAGGGAATCTCCAAATTTGTTGCCAGCTGGTTGAAAGTGAGGGTAATCCTGGGGACCCCATGCCTGCAGCTGGGATCAGAAATGAGGGCAGTTTCATGAGAACTGTTCCCTCTAACTGAACAGTTCGGCTAACTCTGGGTAAGGAGTAAGAGAAAATCTATACAAATTTGAAATTTCATAAACTTGTAATATTTGGCTTATTAGAGTGACAGCCTTATAACTCTATCATAAAAAGAGTAATTGAATTGACTTTTGAATTAAGGTTAGTTACTACTTAGAACATGATGTTCAATGTATTTTTAACTTTAATATTTTAGTTTTATAAGAGTTATGTAAATACTAAGAAGATTTTATTTAAGGAAGATATGAAAGTACTTACAAAGAAATTGATTGTTTAAATCACTGAATTGTTTCAAGATATTGAGTATACTGTTTGTAAGTGGGAGCAAAAACTATATATACCTTAAAATAGATTACAAAATATTTTAGAAGTATAAGTAGAATATCTGAACTGAATTTAAGATCTCAAGGAAGATCTAGGTTTCCATTTTGCAAATTTTGATAAATTGATTAGTAATTTTTAAAAAAACATTAAAAACATTTCTGAGGAGTCTGAGTGGCTCAGTCAGTGAAGCATCCCACTTCAGCTCAGGTCATGATCTCAAAGGGTTCATGAGTTCAAGCCCTATGTCAGGCTCTATGCTGACAGCTCAGAACTTGGAGCCTGCTTCAGATTCTGTCTCCTTCTCTCTCTGCTCCTCCCCCAATCACACTCTGTCTCTCTCCCTCAAAAATAAATAAACATTAAAAAGAAAGCTTTAAGAACATTTTCTGTCATTTAAATCTAGCAATGGAGATTATAGTGTAATTTCTAAATTTAGGGGAGGTCAATTAGGAAAAGGCTACATTATTCTAAATAATAATAAAAGAGGGACAGTTAATACAGGAAACATTCAGAAAGTTAAACATTCCTAATGTCTGATGTATTGCTTTCCCTTTGAAGCTTTGCCTACATCTAAGAAAACAATATTTGGAGTCCTTTCACATGACAGCAGGTCACTAAGTTTTGAAAACAACTTAGATTTGTAGCTGGTAGACCTATCTCTTTGGGTGAACCTCAGTAGTACTATTAGGATTATGCCTAACTGGTAAAGCCCAAGAAAGCTAGACAAGCACAATGAATCAGTTAAACCTCTTGCTTGCAAGGGAAAAGATACTCAACTCAACTGGGTTAAACTGCATAGAGAACTTAGGGGTTCATGTATCTGAAACATCCAGGCACAGCTGGATTCCAGGAGCTCACACAATAGTATCAGGATCCATCTCAGCAATGCTCTCCTTTGGGCTGCCTTTATCCACACATTATAAAGATAATAAAGCTTCCAGGGGTACCTGGGTAGCTCAGTCGGTTGAGTATTCAACTTTGGCTCAGCTCAGGTCATGATCTCACAGTTCATGAGTTCAAGCCCCACATCAGGCTCTGTGTTGACATCTCAGAGTCTGGAGACTGCTTTAGAGTCTGTGTCTCCCTCTCTCTCTCTGCCTCTCCCCTGCTCACACTCTGTCTCTCTCTCTCTCTCTCAAAAATAAACAACAAAAAATAAAAAAATAAAAAAGGTAAGACAGCTTCCAGAAGTCTGAGTCTGCATCCTTTCATGTTTAAAACCAGCAGAAAATAACATGTCTCTCTAAGGGGAGGACGAATTATCCAGATGGCATCTCACTGGAGCATGTGCCTGTTCCTCCTTCAATTAATCACTATGGTCAGGTAGTATGCAGGTATAAGCCTCACCATCTCTGGAGCCAGAAGGAGTCACATGAGGAAGACCAGAAACTAGGTAATCCCTAGAGGAAATTTATCTTGGAGAAAAGTGAATGGATGCTGGACGCAAGTCACTTGTAACACAGAATGTTTACATATCTAACACTAATTTCAAAATGTCTCCCTGGTGGAATATTTTCTATTAACCATGAAAGAAGTCAAGGAGCTTAAGTAAGCATTAAAACAAAAGTTCATTTCTTTGTGTAACTAAATAATGGTGGAGTCAATAGACTCAAACCAAAAATGGTATTAGTTTCTACACTTATTCCCACCAAGTAGTTCTGTGACAGGACAAATCACTTAGCCTCACTAGTTCACAGCTTCCATATGTGACAAATGAAAATGACAAATACTGCCATACCCCAAATGTTAAAGTTGATAAGGGACTTGAAAGAGATCATTTGAAAATAGGGCTTGAAAGATATTTTTTTCAAGATTGCAAAAGTTCTATACAAATATAAAGTAGTAGCAGTGGTAACATTATCTTATGAATTGTACTAATTGAAGTTGTGAGTTGTAAACTATATAACCCATTATGACAGGGGTTTTTTTTTAGAGTTTATTTATTTTGAGAGAGATGGAAAGAGCTCAAGCAGGGAAGGGGCAGAGAGAGAGGGAGAGAGAGAATCCCAAGCAGGCTCCATGTGGTTAGTGTGCGGAGCCCAACACAGGGCTCAATCCCACAAAACTGTGAGATCATGACCTCAGCTGAAACCAAGAGAGCCAGACACTCAACCAACCAAGCCATGCAGGTGCCCTCATTTTGACAATTTAAGTAGAAAATGAATTAGATAAATGGGATCGGGCAGTTCACAGCCTTCTGAAGAGGCAGGCTTAAAGGCTATAGAACCAGGCAGAGGCATAGGTATGGTACCTCACCTCTCCAACATCAGTGCTAGAAGCTGGCCATCCCACATTGCTGCTTCTGAAACTGGGTGTCTCCATGCCACACTCCACTGTGCTCATAATCAATGAAACTCCCATTGCATGGCCCTCTTCACACCACTCTCTACCAATTACAGAACTCATATGTCAGCATGCAAGGGCAGAATCAAGGTGGCATACCTGCACCTTAGCTGCAAGGGAGCCCGGAAAAGAAGTTTCTGGCTTTTATCTTGGGAAAGTGGGATGCACGAGGTATGAAATTCACCAGAAAAGGTGTTTACTATATCCCAAAAGGCACATAAAATATCTACTATACTCGCAGCATTGTTTTCAGCCTTAAAATATGATATCAATGTGCAAATACAACTTGAATTATAGTCATAAAGGAACACATATGTTCTACAGCTGTTATTCTTCTTGCATTTAGCCTTCTCCATCTATTTTTTTAAGTTTACTTATTTTGAGAAAGGAAAGCATGTACATGCAAGTGGGGGAGGGGCAGAGAGAGAGGGAGAGAGAATCCCAAGCAGGTTCCTTGCTGTCAGCATAGAGCCCAACATGGGGCTCTATCTCCAAACCTGAGATCATGACCTGAGCCAAAATCAAGTATCTGATACTTAACTGACTGACCGACCCAGACATTCCTCCATCTATTTTTTAATCACTGACAATGATTAGACCAACTTTAAAGATAAGTTTTGCCTATTTGTATTGTTTAAACCATTTTTTGCTCAAATAGAAATCTCTAGAGTTTGTAAACATACCAAATAGCTTAAGTGTTTTCTAGAAACTCACACTCTGCCAGCTTACTGGTAGCAGTAACTCATCTAGATCCAAGACAAGAATCCAAGTTATATATAGACCAAATATCAGAGGGTTTTTTCCAAGAATCTATCAAAATATCACTATGTATAAAACTTGTGGAAATACTTTGGAGTTTGAACTATACTTGACATACAGATCTTTGACAAGTAGATATTATTCCTTTTCTTCTCCCAAATTTTTCTCTTCTAAACCTTCTTTAAATTCTGGGTTTCTCTATCACAATGGATATGTGACATACAGAATGGGAATTTTAAATCTATTATCTCTTCTTGTTGAAGAGTTTTAATTTGGTTTCAAAATGTCAATAATTTAATCTTTGTTGTCCATTCTCCTGAAATGCTGATGGAATATAAGAAGAGCAAGAATTTTGTATAAAGTCAAAAATACTTGTGTGCAATGTCTTACTTGAATGTTTCTTCACCTTATTGAGGGGCAGTGTGAGTTTTGTAACTCAACATTGCATTGGATATTACTGTTTGACCCGGAGACTAGTAGAACACACTAACTTCTATGTACATAACCTAGGTATTACACTAGAAGCATGAAATTTTGCATGCATGTTTGTGTGTGCAAAAGCAAAAAGGAAGTTGAGAGAGAAACAAAATTTACCTACACTGAACTTTAGGGGACATGTGCACCTTTCAGGAGGGGTGCAGTATATGAAATTTGAAGTTCAAATCTGCCATTTCATTATTACTCTCATTTAGTATTATTACTCACATTTTAGAATTATTAAAGACCTTAGAACTAAAACAGATCTTACAGTAACACTTAAAGAAAAGGTGGCTTATATTTATAAATAATTTAAAAATTATGTATGGTAAAGTAAATATAAAAAATGAAAATACTAACAATCTATTTCTTTTTAAATAACATGATTTTATGGGTGCCTGAATGGCTCAGTTCATTAAGCACCTGACTTCGGCTCAAGTCATAATCTCATGGCTTGTGAGTTCAAGCTCCATGTTGGGCTCTGTGCTGACAGCTAAGAGCCTGGAACCTGCTTTGGATTTTGTGTCTCCCTCTCTCTCCGTCTCTCTCCCACTCATGCTCTGCCTCTCCCTTGCTCTCAAAAATAAAATAAGTATACAGAAATAAATAAATAACATGATTTTATGATTATCTTTTTAGTATAATTTGTAACACTTCCACATTTCCTATGTTTTATATTTCATTTTACTAAATAAAGGACTATAGTTGACCTGTTATTTGATGATCTATCTAAAATAATTAAATAAATGTAGAAAGTACACCATCCAAACCATCCTGTTTGGCCTTAGTGGACATTGAAGGAGAAGTCAAAGAACCAAAAAAATAGTGGAGGAACAAAAGGGTGAAAAAAACCACAATGATAAAATCCTGGCTCTCAGGTTGATCTAACATTTATGAATAAGTCAAGAAAAAGATTAATTAGGCCAAAAAGAAGAACAAGAGTGGCAAAAGAAGCACTTAAAATCCTAGTAATCACTGCACATGGAGGAACCAGGGCTGGACAAGAGGAGGGATATGTGGGGACAGAGAGCAGCAATGGGGGCTGGAATTATATATAATTATTGCTAAAGCAGCAATTACAGATTTAAATCAAATTTACTGAGCACTTACTAAATATCAGGGATGTTCTCATTTACTCTCAAAAACAATGAGAGGATGGTATTATTCCCAAAGGAGGAAGTTGGAGGAGTGCAGGAGCATAGGTAACTACCTTGTGTGTTTTGTTTTGTTTTGCTTTGTTTTGTTTTGTTTTGTTTTTTTAAAGAAAAAAATGGCATGAGGAGTGATGTTATCAAGATTTGTTCCAAGTCTTTTTAGTTCTATGCTCAAAACCCGTTCCATGATTCTTGGCCTGCTTTGACTCTAACATTTTAAAAACCGATTCCTTACTATGCTCAATATCACTAATTATCAAGGAAATACAAATCAAAACCACACTGAGATACCTCCCCACACACACTGGTCAGAGTGTCTAAAATTAGCAACTCAGGAAACAACAGATTTTGGCAAGGATATGGAGAAACAGGAACCCTCTTGCACTATTGGTGGGAATGCAAACTGGTGCCGCCACTCTGGTAAACAGTGTGGAGTTTCCTCAAAAAATTAAAAATAGAATTACCCTACAACCGAGGAATAGCACTACTAAGAATTTACCCCAGGGATACAGGAGTACTGATTCATAGGGGCACGTGTACCCCAATGCTTATAGCAGTGCCTTCCCAAATTATGGGAAGACCCAAATGTCCACCTGTTGTAACCCGCGGGCCTGGCCGCTCCTCTGTTCAGCGGTACCTGTTTCGTCTGCCCCCACCAGCAGGGCGGAGAATCCTCGCAGGTCCTTCTCCTGAGGGAGGGAGAGAAAAAGGGGGCAGGAGAGGGAGACGCAGAGAGTAAAGACAGAACTCATGGTTTTCGATCAGGCAAA
>NC_043704.1:108446025-108466748 GCF_006229205.1 Suricata suricatta | reverse complement strand
AGAAAACTGTCTTTTATATAGGTTTCAAGGTGGGAAAACAAAGCAGCTGACCAAGGTCAGTTACCAGGTAAACAGAGTCAAATGAATATCAAAAGAAACGCCCAGATTTGCCTCAGCAATGCTGGGAAGGGGGGAGTTAGCACTGAATAATCCAAAATACGGTTTTGATCTTTTGTGCACCTTGGCCACTCACGTCTGGACCAGCATGACAGACGCCACAGTTATTTTGACCAGGAAATGGCAGTCTCCAGCCTCTAGAATGCAAATCTTGTTTGCTGGTTCACTCTCTGGAGAGTGATAATCCTTGCCTGAGGCAGACAGAAAACTTGACACTCACCATCTGTTAAATGGATCCAAAAAATGTGGTTTATATATACAATGGAATACTACTTGGCAATGAGAAAGAATGAAATATTGCCATTTGCAGCAATGTGGATGGAACTGGAGGGTACTATGCTAAATGAAATAAATCAGAGAAAGACAGATATCATATGTTGTTACTTATATGCGGATCTTGAGAAACTTAACAGAAGACCATGGGGAAGGGAAGGGAAAAAATAGCTACAGAGAGGGAGGCAAACCATAAGAGACTCTTATATACTAAGAACAAACTGAGGGTTAATGGTGGGGGGCGGTGCAGAGAGGAAAATGGGTGTTGGGCTTAAGGAGGGCACTTGTTGGGATGAGCACTGGGTGCTGTATGTAAGTGATGAATCACGGGAATCTACCCCTGAAGCCAAGAGCACACTGTATACACTGTATGTTAGCTGGTTTGACAATAAATTATATTTAAAAAATTGATTCTTTACTAAGTGTATTTGAGAATTCTTTACCATCTTGAATATGCATTTAGCAGCTCTCATCAATGCTAATAACTCTGAATTATAAAATAAATAACTCATGGTGATGAAAATACAGCACAGAGAATACAGTTTTATAATACTTTTGTATGGTGACAGATAGTGACTACACTTACTGCGGTGAGCACTGAGTATTAGTACAGAATATCTGAATCAATAAGTTGTGCACTCAAAATTAATATAAGTGCATATTAATTATACCTCAATACAAAATCATCAACAAATCAGACTAAGATTTTGGCTCTAAAAAGAGAGTAAAAAAGTAACAGCAAACAGGAAGTACAGCTCATATTCCATCAATCTTTCTTTTACTTATAAGGCTTTCCACATTCAGACAAAATGCCATGTCAAGAATGACAAAAAGTTAAATAACTGCTGTTTATAAAATCAGAGCCAACTTTTAAGTTAATGTCTAAAGCCAAAATAGGAATTACATGAGTTGCGTTATATATACAAAAATTGGTATACTTGAGATCATTTCCAAGTAGAGCTTTCCTAGGCCAAATGGATGTTTTCCCCTTAACATGAAACCATGATGTGTGAAAACTGCATCTATTTTAGTTTTGTTAACCTATTAAGGAAAAACACTGAATACTGGTTCATTGGATGGGCCCAACGTACACCCTGAATGTGCATCACCTTTGGTGGTGACTTTGGTTTAAAATGGCTGACTTAACTAATTGGATATATTTCTCTTTCCTTCCAAAATCCAATTTAAAAAAATAAATATTAGTTAGAAAACAGCAGAAACTACCCTTATGGGCAAAAATTTTGTGAAATTTCTGGAAGAGAGTTGCAATCAGTAAGAGAGAGATTCAGTGTTTAAAACACATGCATATATGTGTGCATATGTGTGCGCGCACACACACATACACAGCCCCAAACAGGCAGGAAGACTACTACAAATATAAAAGCCATGCATCCCAAGTTTCCAGAGGAACTCCAGGGAAGTTCTCCAGGAGTCCACAGGAAGTCGTCATGAGCAGGGGCTGTCCCAAAGCAAACAGTCAAAGTTACTGGCAGATTGCAGGTGCAAACCGGTTATGTCTTGCTATCCCACCTCACTCTTCATGATGCCATATACCTGTGTCATTTTTGTCTAAGTAAATGACAGGAGGGCCTTTCTGAAGAAGTGTTGGCTTTGTGGTGAAATGGGTGATATGCCTCTTCTGTGAGTACTTTAGATAGAGGAGCAGAGCTGAACCCAAGATAATTTTAAGCCTCTGCCATGGAGAAAGACAAAAGGAATATTTTCTTCCAAAAGCAAAATAGAAACATGAAATAAGTCCATTTACAGAACAAAATCCAACTAATGGAACACATAAGTGGCTGTCTTCCCAAGTTTCAACTAAACTAACCTGAGAACAGGATTCAGCCTTTGTCACGTTCCCAAAATACAAGCCACCCACAAAGCCATCCATGGAAATTTCAGCTTTTTAAAATCATTTCATGGGGAGACCCAAACATACATTATACATCACATAGGAATAACTTAACAATCACACTTTCATCTACTTTCCCTTTTTTGGCTATAAGAATATCAAATTTTCTCCTATTATATCTGTGCCTCCAGGATTCTTGTTGATTCCTACATGTTCTTCTTTCTTTGTGTAAGTAATTATATTAATTCAGTATGTTTTACTTCAAGCAACCAAGCACACGCAGTGTTCCCAAGTCTGCCTAACCCTATGTTTAATTATATCTCTTTACCTACAAATCCTTTTGAAATACTTATCATATTTATTGTATGACTGAAACATTTCTCTCTAAATCACTACTAACCATCACTCTTATACATTGCATAAGTCTCCCCATCATTTATTTATTGCCCTCTAAAATGAATCCCCATTTGCCTTTCCAACATTTGTCTCTCCTTTGCAATATTACCCATTACCACACATGCTAATTTTTCAAATATATTTAACTATGCATTCTGTATCTTGTAAGCCTCTTGTACAAAAGGAAATGTAATATAAATTATGGCCACATGTGACAAGGAAAAGGTGAGGTTTTTTTCACATTTTACTTTATGTTAGCATTTGTTATTATGATTTCGATTATCATTAGTTTATATAATTAGTCCCTGTAAATATTCTCTATGATCCAATTGACAGGTACTCAGTCCCAAAATACCTTCCATCTCACATGCCATGCATTTGTACATTTTGAAAAAAGGCATTTGAGAGGTGTCTGGGGGGCTCAGTCAGTTAAGTGTCTGACTCTTGGTTTCAGCTCAGGTCATGATCTTATGGTTTCTTACACTCCTGGCCTGTGTGGGGCTCCACATTGACAGTGAGGAGCCTGCTTGGGATGCTCTGTCTCCCTCCCTCTCTGCTCCTCTCTGACTCATGTTGTCTCTGTTACTCTCAAAATAAATAAATAAACTTAAAAAGAAAGAAAAAAAAAGGCATTTGAAGAACTTTCCAGAATTCCAAGAGACTTCCCTATATTGCATCCATTTTAATAAATAAATCAATAATACTGACATAGCTTAATCTAATTATAACTTTTCCGAATGGCAGTGGGAAAAATTAATTTCCTTGAGAGGTCAGATGGTATCTTCAATGGCTTGAAATTTCCAGAGCAGCCCCTGTAATTCCATTACACTGATAAAAGTATAAAATCTAATTTATTTGTCTTGGCTAATTAAATTCTACCTGTGACAATAAGTATCCCAATTGCTTGTCTATAAATTAAAAATGTTAATTATGTGAGAATATTCACTGTTACCATCCATAGGAAGTTGATTACTATAGTCATGTTTTTAAAGGTTTGGACCAAAGTCACTTTGAACTGACAAGTTCTAACTCTTCTGCTGGAAAGTCAATGAATCCTCTATGTCCATCCAAACCCAGAGCAGTTACCCACTCACTTTTTCTTTCTTAACTTGTACCTGATATGTTAGCTGCAGTTTTCATATATGATATGTAATTTTGAAAAACATCCAAAGTGAACATCAGAACTACCTGCCCAAAATGGTATATAAAAAAATCATTAACAGGAGAAAAGAGACTTAAATTAATATCAGAGAAAACAGAACACATAGAGATAGGCCATGAAGACACATGCATGACTTACAATGAAAACGAGACACTCAGTGTTTCTAGTAGACACCACAGTTCAAGATCTATTCCTCTCTCTTATTAACAAAACTTTCTTTTATTCTGGGAACTACATGGATTAGGGGTATATTCTGACTAATCTAAGCCAGTCATGTAATCTCATTTCCTCTGCCAGTAGTTGCTCTGCTAGCAATTGTTCAAGGTGGGTACCTAGCCTCATTCTAGCCAATGAGATGGTAGGGTGTAACTGGGGGGCCTCTGGGAGATGTTTCTCTGATATTAACAAGAATACCCAGGTGGGGGGGTGAACGCCTGGGTGGCTCAGTCGGTTAAGTCTCCAACTTCGGCTCAGGTCATGATCTCACGTTGGTGGGTTCGAGCCCGCGTCGGGCTCTGTGCTGACAGCTAGCTCAGAGCCTGGAGCCTGCTTCCGATTCTGTGTCTCCCTCTCTCTGCCCTTCCCCACTCATGCTCTGTCTCTCTCTGTCTCAAAAATATATAAAACATTTAAAAAATTTAAAAAAAAAAAGAATACACCGAGAAAGAGATTAGTATATTTTATTCATCTGGGTGTTACTGCATGATGATTTGACCCCTGATGCTACCGCAACCATCTAACAACCGTGACTCATGGTGGCCTAATGACAAGTTTGACACTAATAGTGGCAGAGCTGAGAAAAATGAGAAGTCATGCAGCCACACATGTCACCGAGCTGTTGAATTAATATCCTCCAAACCAAACTATCTCCTGATATCTTGTTAACTGAGATTATACATTTATTGATGCTTTAGTAATTATCGATGGTGTTTTGAAGATAATGCTCATTGTCTATGAGAGAAAATATCAGTTCTTTGGAAGAAGCAAAGTTTCTTCAGTAATTAACTGAGTTTTCTTAAAAACATTTTTATAAACAACTTCATAGAGAAGGCAGTGAGCATTGGAATGGATAATATCCTGAAAAACTATTTTTGTAGCAAGTGTTGGAGTGAAATTTTGTAAGAATATATTAACCAAAAAGCAATTCTATGAGAGCAAACCATCAGGGCTATACAATCTAGACAATGCTATTGTTTTCTGCTAGTCTGACTTTATTTCAAAAGAAATTCTAACTTGTCTAAGGTTTTCACAAAGAATTAGAGGTTAAAATGTTGTGTTAATAACAGATGCTCAGGACACCTGGGTGGCTGTCAGTCAAGCGTCTGCCAACTCTTGATCTTGGCTCAGGTCAAGAGCTCATGTTTTGTGAGTTCGAGGCCCACATTGACCTCTGTGCCATCAGCATTGAGCCTGCTTGGGATTTACTCTCTCCTCCTCTCTCAGTGTCTCCCCCCACCAGTTTCTGAAAATAAATAAATAAATAAACTTTAAAAAATAATAGCTATTTTACCAAAAAAATAAGTAGGAGAAAGGGTAGCAGGGAGGGGGAAGAAGAAGGAAAAGAAAAATGTTGACTGTTCAGATAAGCTTAGGAATGCTGGGATAACAATGTTAAATAATTTCTCAAAGGCTCTGATATGATAATGTACATTAAGAATGTCCCAGAGAAGCTCAAAGCATGTAGAATTTTCCTCCATTTATCTGACCCCAATGTCCTCTCTATTCTTAGAGCATTTAGAGGAAATATTTTTCTATTTTCTTCCTTAGAATTTAAAGGTAATAATATTCTAAATATTCTTTGACATAGATCCCACATTAGGAAACTCTGAGCAATTAATACATTGAATACCTTCAAGATTACCACAGACATCATTGCTTTACTTTAGGCATTTGACCAATTCACCAGCAGTCCCTGTCCCTGGTTTCCCCTGCCTGAGGAAGGCCTCCTTTAATTTAGACATTATGTAGGTGGATGGGACAGCTGACATTTATTTTTTTAAAACATTTATTTATTTATTTATTTTTGAGAGACAGAGAGAGTCAGTGGAAGCAGGGGAGGGTCAGAGAGAGAGGGAGATACAGAATCTGAAGACAGGCTCCAGGCTCTAAGCTAGCTGTCAGCACAGAACCTGACGCGGGGCTCGAACCCACGAACCATGAGATCATGACCTGAGCTGAAGCCCGATGTTCAACCAACCGAGCCACCCAGGCACCCCCAGCTGATATTTATTTTATGGAAGAGGAGGAGACTGGTAGAAACTCTACTGGACATATAAACCCACTTATACATGGCCTTGGACCTGGAGGGCTGGCAGAAGAATAAATTAATGAACATGTATTAGTACTGAGCTTACTTAAAGTCTTAACTCTAGCAACAAAAGTTTGTTGGGATTTTACTGAGGCAACTTGAGATTAATTTTCTTCCTGTATTAATATGAGAACTAACACTACTTCATTTGTTCTATTGGTATGTAGTGGAACCTCTTAAGAAAAAATATGGTAAACTGGCAAATATTTACTGAGAGAAACTTCTAGTAATCTTCAGGCAGATTGTTAAGTGGGAAAATGTTCTCAATCACATGCTAGAAAGGAGAAAAAAAATAGTTAAAAACTGTATTTACAGCAGTACCCAGATAAATCCAAAAATGAAGCAAAAACCTTAGTCAAGCAAACGGTAAAATTTAGAATGTTAATATAATTCCCTTTGTTTTTTGTTTGTTTGTTTTAAAAGGAAACAACAGGGCCAAAATGGAGTCACTTGTGCTTGGCCTCATATCAGCAAACAAAGACTTAATACCTAACTAACTGCAGTGTCAGCCTCTCCAGGAATGTGACTTTTAACCAATCTGGAATTACTTGGTCATCACTAGTGAGGTAATCTGCCTGATAGATTCCACCTTTCCCTAAAGGAAGGGGACCTTGACTGAAACAATTTACTCTTTGCTAGAAACTTCCTTGCCCCTTTTCCTTCTGCCTATAAAAGTCTTCCATTTTATACAGCTCCTCAAAGCTCCTTTCTATTTGTTATACAGGATGGTGCCCAATTGTAAATCTGTGAATAAAGACAATTAGATCTTCAAATTTTCTCAGTTGAATTTCATTTTTTAATGCCTATCTCCTGTACCTTACACTCCTCTGATGTGAGTTGATTAAAAAGAAATGTAATTGGTGAACTGAGACTAGTTAAAAACTAGTCAGTTAGTCTGAAAATATAAAAAATATGGGTTTCAGAGAGAGCTACAATTCCTTACCTATTTTCTTGGAAGTCACTTCTCTTTTGAATTAATCCAAGAAAATGCTAATCTTTCTGTACTGCTCTCTACCCAAACCTAACCTTAGTTATAAGTCAGAATTGTTCCATTGAATAAGCATTGATAAAGCACATATTTAGTGCCAGATGCCATTCCTGGTGCTAGAAATGCAAAGCTGGACAGGACATCATCTCTTACTTCAAGAAACTCACAGTAATGTAAATCTTACCATTTATCTGCCAGGGATTGAAGAATACTTAACTAGCTACAATCATAGTGAGAATAAAGAGTGGAAAATACATATCAATAACAATTGCAGCAAAGAGGAGTTGATTCTTACAATTGGTGTGAGATGCTTACTATGAGTCATGAGGCCAGTACTCAGAGATTCCTCTACAGAACACTAAGACAAGTGGCCAATTTGATCATTTGGTTCAAGAAATTCTTCAAATTCAATGACTTTAATGCACTGTCATATATATTTACATTTGTCAATTGAAATAATGTTCAAATGAACAAAAAAATATTGAGTATGTTCTATATGGTCCCCACATGGTCTGAAAATGGGGATGGGAGAATAACCAGTAAGGTAAAGAGAGGGAGAAGGAACACAAAAGTGAAAGAGAAGCATCTGAGGCTCAAGAAACTTATGAAACATTGGGAGGGATTAACATGTAAATAGCTAATTGTAGAAGAGGACCACGTCAAAGGGACAAAAAACAAAGTGGTAGGGAAATAATGATAAAGTGGGGTTGGGGAGCAATTAAGAAGGTTTTATGCCTAAGCAGCATTTTGCCTAGACATTGAAAAAAGAGTTTGATTTCAGTACAGGCTAAATAGGAGAAATTCATCCATCACCATGGAAATTCCTGTAGCTCTAAGCTTTATTTAATCTTACACTCTTAAAGCTCTGCTTTGCCATCATTCTTGGCAGACATCATCTTTGTTCCACTGACTGGGTGTTGAATTTATGGCACTTAAGTACTTATAAGATTATCAGGAAGGAAGCTGCTTTTAATACCAAATTTTCTAGGTGATAGTGGGATTTGGGGAAAATCCACCTGTCAGAGGGGTTATCAGTTCATAGATGCTTAGATTATAAACTCATTCTCCATAACTCAAAAAATAGAATCCATATATCAAATGTTATAGCTAAAAGGTACACAAGGCAGCATAGAACCCAAAAGTCTTGAATTTAGCAATGAGAAAACAAAGGTCTGAAGCTGTTAAGAGAATGGCCAAAGGTCACACTGAGGTTTCTGTAGAAGAAACGGTGTGAGAAATCAGGACCACAATGGACCAAGCGGTTTTCTCTCCATCACACTCACCTTCCCTGATTTGCTTGGATTTGCCACTGGTTAAAGAATTCCCAGTCGCCAAGCTCCCGCTCCCCAGGAAAAGTTTTATTTGGGTGCCTTTCCTGATGCTCTGTATCTAGGAATTACTGTTGACTTGACAGCACAGGAGCTCGCGTCTTCCACTGGCAGCTTTCCAGATAAATCCAAAAATGGTTCCAACAGTACCCCTGCTGCCTTTTTTCAACCACAACTTATGTATATTTTCCTGTCAAAAGGAATATGCTTTATGCACAAATTAGCATCTGCCTTGTTCATGCTGAATCTGTGTAATCAGTATAATAACGAGAGAAATGACTCATAATTTTTGCCTTATGTTTTTTTTCAATTTGATAAATTAAAAAGCAATGCCAAATTGCAGTTATGAAGACACAGCTGAGAAGCATGTTTAACCGCCGCAGCCTCATCCAGTCTTTACAGGAAGAAAAGCCACATCTGCTTCGTTTGTAAGCTTGTCTGAGGGATGATGACACTCATGAGAGAAACACCAATCCAAGGATTCAAGTGATTTTATGAACCAAACCAAACCAAACAAAAAAACCAATCAGCATGTCCTTGAAGATAAATGATTTTTAGTTTTCCAGTCTGTGTTGTGCTCCTTGGCGGGGCAGGAGGGGAAGGGGAGCCAGATGATTCTAATTTCAAACTATTTATCCCATTTTATAATTAATTAATATGCTTGAATATTAACAGTATATCAAGGGTTTTCTACAGAAAAGTTTAAGTAGCAATATTGTATCATCTGACTCCTATGGCTAGTGTTTATAATTCTCATTTAATTTTAGCACTCAGTAAAAACACTTATGTCCTGACATGTTTTTTTTAATTTTTTCAGGTTTATTTATTTTTGAGAGAGAGAGAAAGAAACAGAGCACAAGTTGGGGTGTGGCAGAGAGAGAGGGAGACACAGAATCCAAAGCAGGCTCCAGGTTCTGAGCTGTCAGCACAGAGCCTGATGTGAGGCTTGAACTCATGAACTGCGAGATCATGACCTGAGCCAAAGCCGGATGTTCAACTGACTGAGACACCCAGGCACCCCTATGTCCTGATATGATAACATACAGGACTGATATGGAGAAAATTCACTAAGTGATGACTCTGAGGCTGAGGGTAAAATTATAATAGTTTTCATAAATATTATGTGATCATTTTTATTTCTTGACATGTATCTGCAGTCCAGAGACAGAAGGTAAATAAACCTCTGGTAAGAAGTATAATCAGAGGCCAGAAAAATACATTAAGTCAACAGAGGGCTTTGAAAACATAAAAACTAAATAAGTTAGGATGCTAAAGGAATAATAATATCTTCTATGAGTTATATGAGAATTTCTAATTAATTCTTAGACTTTCGTGTTTTAATATGCCATAAATATTTTAAAATTCCACATGTTCAGATGGAACTACAATGTGTTCTTTGAATGAGTGAACTCTGTGACCTGACTGTGAAAAATAATTTACTATAATCTCAGGCTGCAATACTGAAAGTATAATATCCAGAGCAAAGGAGATCAAAAGTACCCAAAGCACATCAGGAAAAGCAAAGCTCTTCTACATGGAAGAATGCCGGCTGGCTTATAAAGGTTAAAGGAATAACATTAGAAAGAGTTCAACTTCCAACATAGTAATGATGAAGGCAAGGGTCATGAATGGATGCTAGAACCGTAGTATAAATTGTAGGAGAACAGGACACCCACACAGTCTTGAAGTATTATCCCACATATTGTGGATTAATAACAAAGGAGAAGACAGATCTTTATAGTGGAGACTCTGGAAACACCATCTTAACCAAATGATTGAAATGTTGGCCACTAATAATGAGACGATTAGTGTGAGATACCCACCTCCTAACGCGATCGAGGGATATGACACAACACTGCCTAGGTAGTATTCTGGTGAACATGTTTAACCTGAATCTAATAACGAAAAATCACTCAGACAAATCCAGACTGTGGAACATTCTATAAGACACCAGTCCCAGATTCTTCAAAATGATCAAGGAAAAATAAAATGAGGGGACTTTAACAAAATTAAAGAAGACATTAACAACCAATTGCAAAGCATGATTTCTGACTGAATATTGATCAGGAAAAGAAAGAAACACATATAAAGAACAGCTAGGGGATAAATGGGAGTATTTTAATGTTGGCTGTGTATTATTACAGCAATGTTAAGCTTTGGATGGACTGTTGGTAGAGTGGTTATCTAAGAGAATATCTTTATTTTTAGGAAATACATGGTAATGTATTTCGGGGTAACATGTTACAATATCAGCAACTTAATATCACAGGTTCAGGTAAAAACCAATTTATCTATATATGGAGAGATATAAAGCAAATGCAGTAAAATATTAAAAATTTGTGAGTGCAGGTGAATATACAGGTATTTCATGTAATATTCCTTCACTGTTTTTTGAAAATAAATTTTAATTGGAGTAAAAAAAATCCATCAGATATATTTAGATCGATTCTAATGCCACATTTTTTAATGTTTATTTTATTTTTGAGAGAGACAGACACAGATTGTGAGGAGGAAAGGGACAGAGAGAGAGGGAAACACAGAATCTGAAGCAGGCTCCAGGCTCTGAGAAATCAGCACAGAGCCCGATGTGGGGCTCGAACTCATGGATCTCAAGATCACGACCTGAGCTGAAATCAGATGCATAACAGACCGAGCCACCCAGGCACCCCTTGATAACACATTTTTAAGGAGACTACCATATTCCAGGGAAAGGGGAGAGGGTCAAATTTCAAGATGGTGAGAGGATCAAGAACAATGTCAGATAAAAAATTGAGATTGTTCCCATGCAGGAGAGACAAGTACTCTGGATCTGAAAATACAGTTATACAGAGAAATGCAGATTTCTTTCTTCTTCTGAAAGAATTCCTCAGACAAATGGTGCAACTTAACAAGCACCCTAAGGCTAAGAAGAGCAGAAATTGAATGATATTTTTACCTGAGTGAATGAGAGGGTCAATGAAGATGACCCTTCTCTACCCCTTGAACTCTAAGAGTCCATAGTCAAATCAGAAACTGGTCTGTCACACAGTCTTCTGGGAGCACAGTGACATTCACCCCATGGAGGTTTCAGACCATCAGACATACATCAGATGCATTATTCAGATTTCTAATTCTAATATGTAATATATATAATATGCATATTATATATATTTAAGTAGCACCCATTTTTTGCCAGACATTTTGCTGAGGACTAAGATTCCACAAGCAACAAGAGTGCTAAGTGTCCTGCCCTCATGGCTTTTCAGTCTATCCTACAGTTCTAGGAAACAATGAGAACTAAGAAAATAAGTGTCCATTTTACAGGAATGTTCTCTTATGTTTATGAAAAACCTATAAAAGTTATCCTGAAAATCCGTATCTTTTTTATAAACATACTATGAAACAGTGTTATATTCTATTAATATCTAAGCACATTTCTAAGGAACATGCCCCATTGCACCTCATTTTAGGAACAGAAACATAATTATTGACCTTTAATTTATTATACCCATTTCTTAATATTTGGTATATGTATATCTTCTACATTTATGTCCATTTGAGTTAATGTGGGTTTAATAATCCCTTTGTAATTTTGCAATGTATACTTTGAGATAATTGAATGTTCCCTGCAAAAGTAAGGTTGATAATTACTTCCTGCAATTATGTGTTCAAAAACCAAGTACGTGTTGAATATTGGTAAACTAAGAGAATAGGATTTTTAAAAATAGCTTTTTCAATTTTCTGGCTCTAAAAGGAGGGTTTTTGGTGGATCTTGTTCAGAGTCTGCATAAAGCTGGAGCAAAGCTGTTGTTCAAAGATGTCTATGCCAGAGGAGGTGGTCCTACTGGACCAAAATAGGGTATTTTTTGAGGCAGTCTTGGATATTAATATTAATAGAAGAAGTTCTAAACTGTACACGTGAAGAAGTATTGAGCATGTTAGACCCAAAGATCATTGTTAAACTATAAACTGAAAATGATTCACATGGAATAAATCAATACAAGTGGTCCAGGGTTAAAGCTTGAAGGCCTTAGTACAGGCTTTTCTATGAATCTAATTAGTGAGCCTGCTGGCTTAAAGAAAGCAAAGTCAGAGAATCCAAACTGTCTTTTCCTGCCAGATTCAATTTCTATGCACTACCAGTGAGGCCCAAATACATAATTATAAATTTAGCAAAATTTATCCTTGGCACTCATATTTAGACCAGGGCATCTTGCATTTTCCCACACAATCAAAGTAGTCTCTAAGTCCTAACAACATCTCTTATTTGTGAGAGTAGGCCTTGCTCCTCCATCCACGGCCTCGGGAAAATTATTGCTAATTCACTCTATTCACTCAATTCAATATGATAGAGCACCCAGAAAATATGGTCAAGTTCTTAACATAAGTATGTGGAACTATGATAATTTGTACAACCAAGACTTTGTCTAGTTATGACATATCAGTTTGAATGATTTCATGACTCAAAATCACTTACAAAATAAAGTGATTTATTATCAAACATAACAAGGAAGGTATTAGAGTTAGTTCTGCTTGGTGGTTCCAGTACTGGTGAATTTATAATGCCATCTCAGAGACATGGCTTTTTCCCCGCCCCCCCTTCAAGTTCTGTCTCCTGCTGTGGCAAATGCATGTGTTAGTTTCAGATATCATATACTGATATAGCAGCATGCAAAAGCCAGATGAGACCATCCTATCCTCACATAGGATGTTCCAAAATCCCCTCAAATATTCCCTCAAATCTATCTCATGAGCCAGAATTAAATGATGTGACCTTTCCTGGGGTACCTGAGTGGTTCAGTAGGTTAAGCGTCTGACTTTGCCTCAGGTGATGATCTCATGGTTCCTGAGTTCAAGCCCCATGTTGGGCTCTGTGCTGACAGCTCAAAGCCTGGAGCCTGCTTCAGATTCTGTGTCTCCCTCTCTTACTACCCCTCCCCTTCATGCTCTGTCTCTTCCCATCTCTTAAAAATATAAATAAACATTAAAGAAAATTTAAAAATAAATGATGTGGCCTTCCCTACACCTACCATGACAAGAGCCATGGAACTTTCCTAGTGAGTTTTATTAAAATAATTTAATCCATGAGGCTGGAGAGCACCCAAGACTTAAACGATGCATGAATCATAGGAAATAAAAACATTGTCAAGATTCTGATGGCAAGGAATAATTGAAGGAGGAAATGGTCATTGAGGAGCAACCAACAGGGTTAGTGACATATTCTCTCTGTTTGAAATCCTTTTACCTTCCTTTACTTCATGAAGAAATTCTAGTCATGTTTCAAGGTTTCTCCTTTGGGAATCTTTCCTAAACACACAAGATAATTTAGTTACTCTCCTCTGGGCTCAAACAGCCTCTCATATACACACATCTCCTTATAGAGCTTGCCATACAAGTTCCTATTGTCTAAAATATCTGATACCCCCATTAGACCATAAGTTAGTTCCTCATGCCATTAAGGCACTAGGTCTGCTCTACAAGCCAACATTTGTTTGTCCTGGAGATGTTGTATATTCTCAGTGAATAGTTACAGAAGGGAGGAAGAGAAAACACAGACAGCAAGAGAAAGAAAAGAAAGAGAAGGAAAGGAAACATGGAAGACCAAAATCACTTTTGACTGATGATTTCATAGATATGAATATCAATATTTGGCCTCATCATTGGGGATTAACTGGGAAATTTGTATGAATATGTTCAACAGTCTACAAATAAATGGATACTAAGAGTTTTTCTGCACTCTGCTTTAATAATTTCTTTAATAATTTCCCCTTTGGCAAAATAATAGTGGCTATCATGTCCCTGAAACAGTTCTGCATAGATGAGAGGCTAAGGTCTTGGTGGGAAGGGGGGAGCACACTCTCATCAGCTGACTATACTTTCAAAACTGATGCCTATTGGGGTGTCTACGGCTCAATTGGTTAAGCATCCAACTTCAGCTCAGGTCATGATCTCACAGTTCGGGGGCTCAAGCCCCACATCGGGCTCTGTGCTGACAGCTCAGAGCCTGAAGCCTAATTTGGTTTCTCTGTCTTCCTCTCGCTCTCTGCCCCTCCCCTGCTCATGCTCTGTCTCAAAAATAAATAAAACATTAAAAAAAAATTTTTTAACTGATGCCTATGGACAAATGTTCAAGATACTATGTTAACATAATAGTGGTTAGGATTATGATAAAAGGATTTTACAAATAGTAGTATGAAAGCAAGACCATGAGGTATTTGGAGCAGGCAATCCACATACAGCACCCTTTTCAGGTTTACTCTCCAGGTAAACAATAGTGCAACCTTCTTCTGATCGTGAGCCCACCTCCTCTCCCCCCACATAATGCTGAACTCCCATGAATCCTCATGGTCCCCAATAGCAACTCATTCAGTGAACATCCATATGCTTACCCTGCCCTGTTCTAGCTGTTGGGATACACCAGTGAACAAAGCAAAGACCCCTGCCCTGGACAGATTTACCACTTATCAGGGGCAATTCAGTAGGCAGAAAGGTAAGAAAGTTGCACTATATAAACTGCAGTTATAGTTTTGGAGATGGATAACAAAAACTATCTATTATCTGAGCTCAGATAAAAGACATTTGGGGGGCCCATTAACACAAGTCCAGTGAAGAAGGTTGCCAGTTGAATCTGTATAGAACCCATTCATTATAGGGTTTATTCCTTTCTACTAAGCTTCTCTGGATGTGTAAAATCAATGGGGTCATGAGCTTGAACCCATTGGCCAGTATACATCAGAGAAAGAAAAAGAGGTAAAAAAGCAAGAGAAAAAAATGAAAGAGCATAGAAAAGAAGAAAAATAAACAGATAGATCAAGCAAGCCCACCTGGCCCTGTGGAAAATGGCATTTGGATAAAATGAGTGTGAGATTTAACCTACTGTATATATCTATCTGAAGGAATACCTCCAGGAGAGAGTCTTTAAATGATGGCTTTATGAAGACCAAAAAAGGAATTCACTGAAATAAACCAAACTACTAATAGTTCTTTTTTTTAAGTTTATTTATTTTGAAAGAGACAGAGATAGCTGGAGTGGGGGAGGGTCAGAGAGAGAAGGAACAAAATCCCAATCTTCACTGCCATCATAGACCCCCACGTGGGGCTTGAACTCATGAAACCATGAGATCATTATCTGAGCCAAAGACAAGAGTCAGACGCTTAACTGACTGAGCCACCTAGGTGCCCTTAAACTACGAATAGTTCTTAACCTGATGTCTAGACATTAAGAAGTAGTATCATCCCATTAAGAACTCTAAGAACTCTATTCACAATATTAGCACATAACTTCAGCATAAAACTTTATGTATAAGGAAATTATAAATGTAAGCTACACTTTGAGATGAATTTCTAGATCGTCCTCACCAGCTCACTAGCTAAGTGATTTGGTCTACTCTGGCCCAAACAGACTGTACTCCTTGCCACGGCTCAGGCTCTGCTCCCTGACTTCCTATTATCTCACACTTCCAAGCATTCTTGGACTATTACATTCACTCCCTTGCTCTAGCTTCTAGATCGCTTTACATATGTAATTTCTCAAGTCTATTGTTATGAAAAGTCTGCCAAAAATGCCCATTGCTGGTTACTTCCTACTGTTGACCCACTTCTCATTTGGTGTCTATTATCCTGAAACCCTCTGCCTCTATATCATGTACAGGACCAGATGCCTTTCACTTAGCTCATGCTGTTAGTCTTTTTGACTGTAAGGGCAGCCGAGATCAAGTTCAATCTAAAGGTCCATTCCTTCCTTAAAAATAGATCCCTTCACTCAGTACATATTCCTCTAGCAGCTGTCTCTCTGGATGCCTCTTCTCTCTTTAATATGTCTATTGTGACAACCGGAATGGACTCCTAGAATTTGGTGGATTCTGAGTATGAAATAAGAATAGAGACAAAAAAGAGACCAACGTGAGAAACATAATACGTTGGAATTCAGGTGTAAAACCCAAAAAGGTAGAGATGAAGAAAAAGGCAGGAATAAACTATATTTGCACATAATGAGATTCAACACATAATAAGAATCTTCATCTCTGTGTTTCTGGAAAGCCATTTCAACTGAATGTTTTGCTTTCACCTAGTTGATATAATAGGCTATTCAATTAAGGTGTTATTTAATGAAATAATTTAACAAATTGTTTATCAATGGAATAAAAATTCAGTCACTTTTTGCCACGGGTAAAAGACACAACCTGTCATATTCTCCCTAATATTTTAGCTGGAATTTAAGGCAATAAAGTCTAACAGATTACACAGAGAAAAGGTAAAGGCTGAGTCATCTATTAAGGGCTTGCAGTGTGCCAAGTCTTGTACTAAACTATTAATTATTAAAGCACTACCTCACTTTTCCTCAAAATTATCTTACCTGGTAACAATAATTACCCTGATTTTACAGATGTGGATGCAGAAACTGAGGCTAAAAAGTAAAATGTCTCTGATGACAAATCTTAGAAAAAGAGGTAGGCCCTGTACCCGGATGTCTGATTCCAAGGGCATGCTACTAATCAAAAGCTATAGCAAAATGGAAAGTGGGCATCCAGAAAGCTGGCTTCCTCTTAAAGCAAATCTCCACACTCAAATTGTAGCTGATTTGTGACACTAGGCACTTTGATACCCAGGTGAACCTGAGTTGTTCTCTGTTGGTCAAACATCACCCTCTGCAGTCAACTTGTCAATCAGTGGAAACCGTCCAATGTGAAGGATGCCTTGCCATCTCTCCAGCGTGTTGCCAAGCACAGCATGGAATACACACTAAGCTGGAAGAGGCTGAATTATGTATCAAATTCCTCAGTCTGTGGACTTTTAGATAAAGTGTGTTTTCCAGGAGAACTGTTTTGTCACAGGGTAGGTTCCCTATTAAACCGGCTGCAAAACAACAGATAACTCTGTGTCAATCACTGTGGAAACCAGACTTCTGAGAGAAAAGAACCTCCTTTTAGCACTATGAGTGCACTTCCAACAATTAACTGTCTTTCTCTCATAGAGGTCTGATTTCCCAAAATTACTTAACAGAATCTTAAAACATCAATTTTCCAATGTATCCTCATCTGCGCAGTTTTTAAAAATGTCTAACATAATTTTGAACAGTGGTGTTGGGCAAACGGTTCCCTAACGATGTCCATGTCCTAACTCCTGGAACCTATGAAAATGTCAGTGGCAAAGTGGCAAAGGAGAAGTAAAGTTGCAGATGAATTAAGACCATTAATCAACCGACCTTAAAACTGGGAGACTACACTGGATTATCCAAATGGGCCCAAGGTAATCACAAGGGTCCTTAAATGAGAAAGGGGGGGGCAGAAGGAAAGGTCAGAGTAACATAATGGGAGGACTAACTTGCTGTTGCTGGCTTTGAGGATGGAGGAGGAAGGCCACCAGCCATGGAATGGGAGTGGCCTCTCCAAGTTGGAACAGGCAAAGAAATGGAGTCTTGCTGGAGCTTCCAGAAGAAATGCAACCAGCCCTGTCAATGCCTTATTTTAGCCCAATGAGACCTCTCCTGGACTTCTCCAACCTACGGAACTGGATGAGAATAAGATAATATATATGTGTTGCTTTAAGACACTGAGTTGGTTGTCATTTGTATAATAGCCATAGGAAAATAATACAAAGTTAAAAGATTTGTTTTAAAACGATAAACGATTGAGTGAATACTTAAAGACCTGTGACTTAATGAATTTAAAAGCTATGCCTGTGCCAAGACAGCACCACAGTGAGAAACTAGCATGTATGTACCATGAAGACTCTAGCACAGCACAGCCTGGAACCGAATAGTACTCTGAAGGCTGACTGAAGGTATAACAGCAGGGCCCACTTGTTCACGTTAGCAGTTTCAGTTACCTGGGGAAATGTCTAAGATGAATATGGATTAGTTATATTTGAAGTATGGAAATAATGCATCTAGGTTCCAGAGGGTTGTGAGCTTATGAGAGGGAAAAAAAATGATAGCAAACTACCAAAGGAAAAATAAAAAATGTACTATTTTTGCAAATAGCCTACTTCCTATATCTATGTGATAGATCCCTATGTTGACTTTCCAAGTTCTTGGGAAGTATTTTATAATTCATAATGTAAAACTAAGATAACCCATGCAGCATTTGGTACATCCTCAAGTACTAAAATTAAACTAATATTAATTTCTTTCAGTTGGCCAATAAAAATTTTTGAATGCCTACCACATGTAAGTAGTAGAGTACAAATGTTTCTATTTCTCAAAGAATTAATAACCTATAACACACACACACACACACTCACACAATCATAGGTAGAAGGTACAAAGAGAAACACAAGACACAGGAAAAGGCCACAAGAGGTTACAATGTAATGAAATATAGCCATGTTTTAAAAGAAAATCTCTAATCCTCACCCTTCAGCTAAGTACTATTCCCTATTTTAAGATTAGGGAAATTAGACTCAGAAAAGTAACTTATCCAAGGCCAAACACCTAGGCGGCAATTCTGACAAATACCTATTGGTAAGAAAAACTGGTTTGGATGGCCTCAGCTATGTACCTGGTACAGTTCTCAATGTTTACATCCACACAGCAACGTATAAGGTAGGTCCTTCCTATGATTCACATTTTCCAGATGAGGAGACAGAGGCACAGACAGGTTAAGAATCCTCCCTAAAGTCACACACGTAACAAGTGTCAGGGTTGGGGCGCCTGGGTGGCTTACTCGGTTAAGCATCTGGCTTCGGCTCAGGTCAGATCTCATGGTTTGTGGGTTTGAGCCCTGCGTTGGGCTTTGTGCTGACAGCTAGCTCAGAGTCTGGAGACTGTTCCAGATTCTGTATCTCCCTCTCTCTGACCCTCCCCTGCTCGTACTGTTTCTGTCTCTCCAAAAAAAAAAAAAGTGTCAGGGTTATGGCCAAACCCCAAGCATCTTGGCTCTACAGTTCATTGCTTAACCACTATACCCACAGAGGGTAGTAATTATTTTCCAAATGAACACTGATGGTTTCCCTGTCAACCCCTTTTACTCTGGAGCCCAATACACTATCTGATAGGAAACTGTAGAACCTGTCATCTTTATGGATGTAAATTAATATAGTATTTTCTCTGGGGGGAGGATTCAAACAGAAGGGAGTCTCTAGGAAAGTAGTAAAGAGTAATTACTAGTTACTGTGTTTATAACAAGCTCCTGAGGCTCACTGTGACTTCTGCCATGACTTCAGTGGGTAGATCAAAGGCTTAAGTCATTTATTCTACAATTCCTGAAGGTTACAGAACTCTCATTAATTTTCTTTGTTTTGCAAATATTACATGAAATTGTGGTTGTTTGCTTTATTCATAACTTATTAAAACAAAGCACTTTTGCATGTGCTTCTTCCTTCTTTCATTTCATTCTGAATGTTTCTTTAAATTGCCCTCCAAACACATCTCCATATCCTGAGAATTGGGTAGTTGACTAACTGACAAAATACGTGAGGAAAATTTGAAGTGAGAAATTCTCTAGGTGTCTACTTCTCCACTTCAGACCAATATACTTTCATCTATTTGTATTTCCCAGCCTTGTTGCACTGTCAGTGTTTTAGCAAAGTGATAACAGAATTTTTCTAGAAAAACAGAAAAAGAACATGTCCGTCTTCATACCACAATTGGTGGTTAGCTGCTTTTCCGTGAAGCATGACAGTAAGACAGCCCTGGCTTTCTGTAAGTGTAGCTTCATATAGGGGTTTTCCTATGAGATTATTTACTTTCTCAGGAGGAGTAGAAATCCAAACTTTTCATTCTCAGTTTAATCTGAAGTTTTTGACTAGAATCTGTGAGTTAAATCCTCAGCTTCTGAATTGCTATGAAATAATAATATTGATATGGTAGGCGCACCTGCATGGGTCAGTCGGGTAAGTGTCCAACTTCGGTTTAGGTCATGATCTCATGGTCTGTGAGTTTGAGCCCCAGGTTGGGCTCTGTGCTGACAGCTCAGAGCCTGGAGCCTGCTTCAGATTCTGTGTGTCACTCTCGCTCTCTCTGCCCCTTGCCTGCTTGCACTCTGTCTCGCTCTCAAAAATAAATAAGCGTTGGGGTGCCTGGGTGGCTCAGTCAGTTAAGCATCCAGCTTCCGGCTTCGGCTCAGGTCATGATCTCACAGTTCGTGGGTCGAGCCCCACATGGGGCTCTGTGCTGACAGCTAGCTCAGAGCCTGGAGCCTGCTTCAGATTCTGTATCTCCCCCTCTCTCTCTGCCCCTTCCCTGCTCGCACTCTGTCTCTCTCTCAAAAATAAATAAGCGTTGGGGTGCCTGGGTGGCTCAGTCAGTTAAGCATCTGGCTTCCGGCTTCGGCTCAGGTCATGATCTCACAGTTCGTGGGTCGAGCCCCACATGGGGCTCT
>NC_043704.1:108439918-108445925 GCF_006229205.1 Suricata suricatta | reverse complement strand
AGCTCAGAGCCTGGAGCCTGCTTCAGATTCTGTATCTCCCCCTCTCTCTCTGCCCCTTCCCTGCTCGCACTCTGTCTCTCTCTCAAAAATAAATAAGCGTTGGGGTGCCTGGGTGGCTCAGTCAGTTAAGCATCTGGCTTCCGGCTTCGGCTCAGGTCATGATCTCACAGTTCGTGGGTCGAGCCCCACATGGGGCTCTGTGCTGACAGCTAGCTCAGAGCCCGGAGCCTGCTTCAGATTCTGTATCTCCCCCTCTCTCTCTGACCCTTCCCTGCTCGCACTGTCTCTGTCTCTCAAAAATAAATAAAAAACGTTACAAAATTTTTTTAAATAAATAAATAAGCATTAAAAAATTATAAAGAATACTGACATTGTAAACACAACTGGACATGAATGAGAACAGGTAAATAGTCATAAGGACCCCCTATTGACGAGGCTCATGGCACCCATGTACTTTAATTCTCAAATAACTTCATTTTCTAAGTGAAGAGACAAACTCACAGAGATTGAGAAATTTCCCCAATTCAAATTGGTAGTGATTAAAGTGCCATCAATCCGAATCCAGGTGACTAATGTTACCATATATACCAGGTATGGTTAAACACTATTCAATGAAAGTTGAATTGGATGTAGTATTTTAAACTACTGGGTTTATATCTAAATCAAAATTTAGAACTACTAATTACCTGTATGACACTGGATTTCACTATCTCAGCCTCAAGTTTGTTACTTATAAAATAGAAACATTATCTACTTCTGTGGTTTTTAATATCTTACACATTAGAAATAACATATTTGAAATGTCCAACATAATGCCTAAAATATAGATGGGTAGCAGTTAATATTATTAATCTGTAAACTGCTTTAATTATCTTCCAAATCTGCAATACACACACACACACACACACACACACACACACACACACACACACACACACATATATATATATACACATTCAATAAGAAAAAAGTACCCGCTTTACAAGTATATCTGTGTGAGGAAAAGCTGTTCGAGAACTGCTAACTACATCAAGTTGTAAAGAAACATTTATCCGCCCCTTTGTAGTAACATGTGCAAAGTAATTTAAGCACACTGCAAAGAGGGAGTCATGTGACCCATGCCTGTATGCCAAAGCTCATGCCAGGAGCATGAAACAGTGGATAACAAGACCAAACCACTGGGAGGGGTAGTCTGGGTTCATATCGACTCAGACATGTGGGCCGAAGTAAACGTGGATGCTGATTGACTCCCAGAATCTACAAGATGATAGGGGCGGGGGCCAGGTTTGGAAGCAAGACTACTCACAGGAATACAGCCACCTGCCCCAGAAGCCCAGCATGACCTTCCTAACTTTTCCATGATGAAAGGGCCATATTCCAAAGACTGTACCAATTTATATCCCAACTGTCTCTGAGATTGCCTATTTTGCTAAATTCTAACAAACTGTATTTTTTTTTCCCTCAGAGAATTCATTTCTAGGGTACCAGGGCAGCTCAGTAGGTTTAAGCGTCCAGTTTTGGCTCAGGTCATCATCTTGTGGCTCATGAGTTCAAGCCCCGTGTCGGGCTCTGTGCTGACAGCTCAGAGACTGAAGCATGCTTTGGATTCTGTGTCTCCCCCTCTCTCTGCCCCCCCCCCTCCTATCTCTCAAAGATAAACACTAAAAATTAAAAAAAAAAAAAATTGATTTCTAGATTTTTTTTAAATCAAGCTAATGCCAAAACTGAAAGATAAACGTGATACATCCCTCTAATCAATTAATAAATCAACTTCTCTGGGATCTTAAGTAGGCAGGGGAGCCAATAAATAAACAAATAAATAACGAAACAAATCTTGATAGCAAGCCCATCACTACAGACCAAAGTAAAGCTGTAGTTGTTGGGACTATTGTTTTTGCTTTAGAAGGTTTCTGACAATAAGAAAGAAAAAAATTAAAATTCATTGTGACACTTCTACAGCCTTAATGTACCCTGAGTGTAACGAAGGCATCTTGTAAAATATATAGATTTCAAGTCCCTACCCAAAAGGTCAGAGGGGCCAGAGACCTGCATTTTTAACAAGATCCCAGGTATTTTGAATGCAACAAATTTTTAGAGAACACTTTGAAAAATACTGACCTTTGACCTAAACTCTGGCTACACATTGAATCAAGGAGGAAGATTTTTTTTTGATGGTAGAACATAGTTTTATTTCTAAATAGCATGTGCCCTGCTGAGGACACCTGTTAGAAAGGTGAGATTCTACATCTATCCTAACAATAAAGAAGGAAGAAGATTTTAAAATCCCAAATGGCTATGGGCAGGCATGGGTTAAATGGGCACAGGGCATTAAGGAAGGCACTTGTGTGATGAGCAATAGGTGTTATACATAAGTGATTAATCACTAAATTCTGCTTCTGAAACCATGTTACACTACATGTTAACCAACAAGAATTTAAAAACTTAAAAAAAATAATACAATACGATATAATACAATAAAGTAATGTCTCAGATGGCCAAGACCCACCAGCTGAGGGGCTTGCAAAATGATGAAAAGAATGTGATTATTAAATATATTTTAAAACCTTATGAAATGCTTCAGGAGCATTAAGGACCTTGCACTGGATTCCACAGCACTTGTATGTTCGATTATTAGAAAGGTGTGGTAAACATAAAATCCTAGATAACCACATTTTGACATTCTCTGCTTCTTATGCTGCTAAAACAAGAGAAGGAACAGAGTAAAACCCAGACTCTTTCTGAAGAATCTGATAAATGTCAGGTTTTATAAGAAAGTCCTCACTAAATATAAATAAATAATTTGAGTCACCCGATTAGGGTGAAATTGTATCATTGAAGTTGAGTATGTGTTCCTGAATTTGAAGCCAGGAAAAGGTTTTGAATTAAGTTAACAAGCATCAATGCTTCTTTTCCAATATTAGGATTAAGGATTGTTCTCATAATTATTTTAGCAACTTACTTGCAGGAAGTTGAACTCTTTGAGGTTCAAACCTACTTCATTCATAGTTGTCTCTTAGATAAATGACCCATAAATTATGGACAGATAATTTTTGTAAGTGGTAGGTTTCTGCTCCACCACCATCAGTTGCTCTAAAGGTTAATGGCAGGCTTGTCATTTGCCTCAGAGCTTCATTAGGCAGTTATTGTCAGAAAGGTATTTACCAGCACTGACATGTTTACAGAATCAATAGTGGTAGTGAGGAGCTGCTTTCTTCTGGAAGTAGAAGTAAAATATGGGTGTTATTTTGTTTGTCACAGGCCTTGAATCAATGATCTGGGTCCAGAACGGGCCAGCTCCGCTATCGGTCACCCATAGGCAGGCAGAGATTTCCGTAACTGACAGCAAACCGCACAGATTAAGATGGACACGTAGGTACGATTTTCAGCATGTTCCTGGAAAATAATCATAGTCTTTGGCCACAGGATAGGAAAAGGGTTCATTTAAGTAGGGCACGATGGGTGGGGAAAAGGAAAGTTTTCTCAACCACATGTCACCTCATCTTTATTTTCAAAACTAAATTTAAAAGATAAAGCATTTCACTATGTAGCACAGT
Organism: Suricata suricatta; assembly: GCF_006229205.1. Taxonomy (NCBI): domain Eukaryota; kingdom Metazoa; phylum Chordata; class Mammalia; order Carnivora; family Herpestidae; genus Suricata; species Suricata suricatta. The sequence goes on along the minus strand of NC_043704.1, from coordinate 108,442,371 downwards.
GACTGCACTAAGAGGCTTTGCAATTGAAACTAGTTCTATATTTAATTCCTCTGTAAAGCTCCAAATGTTTTTGGCTTGGCTTTGTTTTGCACTAATTTAGGATCCTCTAGTTCTGTTCAGTGACTTTTAGAACTTGACACATTAAAAACCTGTAGCTTAAAGGAGATAACCCTCAGCTGGTTAAGCGCTTTAGCTGCAAATTTATGAACTCAATACGGCAAGCTTATATTTCCACATAATGCTAAATAAGTTTCTAATTTAAAAGCAAAAACACAACAAAAAGGGTTGCATTTGGAGGCAATTGTCTTGGTTGGTTTAGAACCCTACAGTATCTGAATTCTACTAGAATGAAGAATAAGGACTTCATTTTACTCACAGCTTGACCCCCAGGGTGCTGAACAGTGCCTACCTCAAAGCAGGCCCTCAATAAAAATGGTTGAGTGATGAATACATATCCACAAATAAACAGATTCTAATACGAAGAATGTATCACATTTTAATAGCATGCTACCTTTTGTCTCAAAAAGAGTAAAAATAATAACACATATTTGTAAAACAAGTGGGAAATAGGAAGACAGATGTTACAAGCTGAGGAAAATCATGTGTAAAAGGGCTCTGACGAAAAACAAATTTAAGATCTCTAGGGAACAAAAAGTTGGGCAGAAAAGAAAAAGTCACTGTATATAATATAGTTTAGCAGTTAACAGTCATAGTGATGTAAACAATGGATTTTGGTCTAACCAAAATGATAATGACAATTAGAATAGTTAACGAGAAAAATGTCTGTTTATATGATGTAGATTTCCTGGTATCTTTCCAAAGGTGGCATTTTACCCTGGTACATGCACTGACAGTAACTATCTTTCAAAATTTACTTACAGACATACCTCATTTTTTTCACTTACGGGAAGAAAACAAGTTGTTTTTTAAAAACGAGATAAGTTAGGGGAACCTGGGTGGCCCAATCAGTTAAGGTCTGATTTCAGCTCAGGTCATGATCTCACCATTTGTGGCACTGAGTCCCATGTGGGGCTCCATGTAGATAGCGTGGAGCCTGCTTAGGATTCTCTCTCTCTGCCCCTCCCCTGCTCTCATTCTCTCTCTCTTTCAAAATAAATAAATAAATAAACTTAAATATATATGTTAATTTTAAGCTTTTTTGAAAAATAGAAATTCTTTTTTACATTGTTACTATATAAACAGTACCATAATCCAGTAATGCATTTGAAATTTTAATTATTGTATTTTCAGTTTTTTCACCCAAAAATTATCAAAGGTTCTATTTTTTAGCAGACATATGGATATTTCAGTTTAATATATGTATTTAGCTTCAAGCTAATGTCAGTAGAAATATCATAACTTGAGCTTTGATGGAAAGATATTTATTCGAATTTTATCAATTGAACTGGTGAGGGATTCTAAATGGAGATGATGTGAGTTAATTTCTAAAAGCAAAAAAGGGAAGAGTTTCCAGAGGAACTTGGGGAAATGAATTAGTCCCCTGGCCCGACCCAGGGAAATTCAATGGAAAAAGCCATAGGAAAGACAGGTCAATAAAAGTTTCCCAAGGATTGTGGAAGCTTAGAGGGAGCAAGCTCTCTTGATTTCATATCCAGTGACAAAACATGTCCTAGAAAGGGAGGATTTCCCAATCTGCACTCACTGTTCCCATTCTACCAAAACCTCTTGCTGTAAGCACTATGACCTTCTTGTCTGAGGACCTTCTCTGCCTGCAGAAGCATGATCTGAAGTGCTGGGGTATTAACTACCCCCCAGAATCGCCCTCAACCAATAAGAGATGAGAGTTGGTAGTAAAGTTCCCAGCTTCCTTGTAGCTCAAGTGAGATAACTTTGACATATGTTCTATAGACTTCCCGAATCCCCCAGGGAGTTTGAGCCCCAGTTGCCCACAGTGGCAGTTGCTCCTCAAGGCATCCTCTGGCTTCTTTCCCTTCTCTGGCTCACTTCACTGCCTTTCCTTCCTTATCAACACTTCCTGGAATCCACTCCCAATAAACTACACACTCAGTTCTCATCTGGAACTTAAAGTCACCAGCTCTGATTCATGCCCCACACAGCCTGCAGAGAGATCCTTTTGAAACAAAAATCTAACTATGTGGGTCCCTATTTAAAAGCCTTCCAATGAACTCCCATTACACACATGATCTGTCCCTAACATGCTTTTCTGCCACTTCTCACATTGTCACCTTCCTCATCAGCCATTATTCTCTAGCCCTAGTGGTTTCTGTACAATTTCTCAAATAGCATCATTTATTCTTCAGGATACATCACAAAAAATCCCTGAAAATCTCATCAAAGTATCTCCTGTGAGAATGTTGTTGAGTGCTGAGATTTCCAGGGCCAATAAATAACATCCATCTTCAAACCCAAGGTCTGACCAACTGCAAGAGAGGCAGAGGCATCTGATATGTGAAGGTAAATATTTCAGCTTC
>NC_043704.1:108419317-108439818 GCF_006229205.1 Suricata suricatta | reverse complement strand
CTGGAGTAAAAGGGGAACCAGACTAAAGTGTTCTAGCACAGCGCCTGAGGGGCCGATACCACCCTGCCTGCAGGCGGTTGATCTCTGGTCTTTTGGCTTCTCTGACGGGGAGTGGCGCTCCCCTGCCTATTTTGCAACTCCCCTCCAGGAGTGACATATCCGGCTAGCAAATGGCCAAGCAGCTGAATCTTTGCCGCTCCCCACAGAGGAAGAGCTTGGTTCCATGGCAAAATGGGTTCCCCGAGGCTCCACCCAAGATTGATGAGAGTTACCATCGAGTCACAGGCCACGGTGGGCAACTTCAGCCTATCTCTCAAGTCTCTGAGGCTGAGCTGCACCCTGAAATTTGCTCTGGAGTTGGAGAGAATTCAGACTCCCAGAAGACAGACTGGTTCCAACACTTACAAACAGGGAATGGACTGAGCTGTACTCCACGTTCTACCAAACTCCTTAATCAGGTGAATCAGTCTTCCATACGCAGAAGGGGGTGAGAGAGAAGTTTCTAGTATAGCTCTCCTGTCTTCCCTCCTGGAGTGGGGAGTGGACATTCCTTTTTCTTCATGGAAACAAGGGAGAAGGGAGAAGAATCCTCTCCCCTTAAAATGCAGGACTTTATTAAATACATTTACAGGATGTCTTTGGAGAAACTCACTAGCAAAACTCTCTGTCAGACTTCATACTGAAAACTGCTATTGCTATTTAACAGCTGGTTTGTTCTTATTGCTTTTTCGGATGATATAGATTTTTTTTCAAGTTAGGTGCTAGAAATAGAGTTGAATTTGTGGCCCATTTTTAATAAAGCAAATACGACAATAGGGTAGGAATGCTGGGTACATATCTTATTTTCCCTACCTTAATTTCCAGTTCCCCTGAGACTCATATGCATTTTTAACCTATTTGGTTATTACAGTAATGTATGTATCACTACATGGACCTCAAATTCTCTCCTGAAAAAAGCTTGGTTAAATGGGATACTTTTTACGTTATCATCATAATTACCATTTTAGTGGATATATAATATTAATTTTATTACGTTCCTAAGCCATTTCTCTATTATTTCTTAGACTGTTTCAATGTTGCACTATTATATATCAAAACTGCAATCTTCTTTTTGAAGATAGCTTTTATCTCTTTAGCATCATTCTCCTAAAAAGGATTTCTATGTTCAACAACTAGAGTCAAGGGAAGCAAACAGTTTTCTGGCTTTTATATCGTTTCCCACATTGCTATCATAAAGAGCTATAACAAATTATTACTATGAGCACAGGATTATTTTACTAGTTTCAACAAAACCTTCCCAGGCTAAGGTATAAATGTTAAAATTTTTTACTGGTTTAATAAGTGTAAAATAACATTTCTCTATGGGATAATTAGATCACTACTCCAAAATTTTGCTTATTAATTATATTTCCAGTTACGTGAAATGAATATTCACATCACTGAGTTCATTACTTATTGTAATCTCTTTGAGCTTTTTACATTATATAGTGTGTTCTAAAAAATTGGCTCCAGTAATCATGGAGTGCTGACAAGTCTTAGGGACTGCAGTCAGCCAGCTGGAGTTCCGGATGAGGTAATGGTAGAGCTTCATGACCAGGAGGCTCGAGATAGAGGAAAAGCCAATGTTTCTGCTCAGGTATGAAGGGACAAATAACTGATGTCCCAGATTAAAAGCAGTCAGGCAGGAGGAATTCCGTCTTACTTGAAGGAGTGTCAGCTCTTTTGCTCCATTCAGACCTTCAACTGATTGGTTCTGACCCACCCACAATCTGCTTTACTCGTCTGCCAATTCAAATGTTAATCTCATCTAGAATCGCCCTTAAAAATAGCCCAAGAATAATATTTGACCAAATGTCTGACCTCATGGCCCAGTCAAATTGACACATAAATTGATCATCAAATATAGATATTAGTTTCTGGGCCTTTATATTGGCTAAAAATAGTTTTTAATAAAATCTATTAATTCTCCTAATATTCCTTTATGTCAAAATGTATTAATATATCATTCCTTATAAGAATTGATATTTAATCGATTATAGTTTGGCAGGTTTCTAATCACACACAGACACACACACATATACACATACATACAGACGGGTATTTATATGTATGCACATACATGTGTGCATTTAACCCTTTCATATCAACTATAGTATAAAATATGAGTTCTCATTTTTGAAATAGAATCAAATTTCACAGAATCAGTTAATTTCTGGGCTCTGACTGGAGAAGTGAGAAAGAATAAGGCAGGAGGTAAGGAGGTATAAGGGCAGGAATGTCCTGAAAGGCTTTTGTAGAAAACCAGTCCAGCATTTGCCACATCAATCCATTAGCATTTAGAGTGAGGAATTTATCCACTTAGTGTATTTTAAGTGCATTCAGGGAAAGAATTCCTTTCCCTATGACCTGTCAGCAGTTTTTATTTCCTGAATGAGCTCCTGATCAACAGTTTGTTTTTTTAATGTTTATATATTTTGAGATAGAGAGAGACAGACAGTATGCAAGTGGGGGAGGGGCAGAGGGAGAGGGAGGCACAGAATCTGAAGCAGGCTCCAGGCTCTGAGCTATCAGCATGGAGCCTGATGCAGGGCTCAAACTCAACAAACCGTGAGATCATGACCTGAGCTGAAGTCTGACACTTAACTGACTGAGCCACCCAGGTGCCCCCCTGATCAACAGTTTTGAATAATAATTTGTAACCAAGAATAGTTAATGTGGCCATGCCACTAAACTTCAATCATTTGATCAAGATTAATAACTTTTTTTACTTGGTGATCCAAGAAACACTGACCTCAAATATTTTATTGATGTATTTCTAAAGGGAAACAAAAGCTAATTGTAAGCTGGTAAATTTTTAGTCTTGTTTAAAGACCTTTAATAATAGAAAAACATTACCAGCATATTGAGTCCAAAATAGAATTGTGTTGTCCATTAACATTCACTGAGGATTCACAATATGGTTGGAATACCAGAGCAAAACTAAAGAAATGTTTATTAATTAAGCTCTAGGGCTCTTATAACTCTTTCTATTCTATAAGATTTCACTATGTATGTACAATTCATTTATTATGTGCAAGCTTACTTGCTGAATCTGGGATATATATCTATGATATTAATAGCCACACTGGTCTTTTTATGTCATGGAGACCTCACAGGAGAATAATTTTCTTGCTTCTCTCACTTATACTGCAGTCTCATAGGGTTCTTCAATCTGTTATAAAATATTTTCTGAATACCTACAAGTCTATTCAGAACTAGCATCAAAGAATTTGAGTACCCTGAAGTATTAGTCCTGTTTTTTTCTCTATTGCAATTTTTATTCATCTTCAATATTTGAGGGAAAGGCAGGGAGAGAAAGAATAATTTTCATATTTGAGGTAGCTAAAATGGAACACAATAACCTAAAATGCATGCAGATAATAGAAATATGATCTGGTTCCCAAGATAAATAATATTTTAAGTAAACAAAATTTAAGAGCAATTTTTAACACCACACTAATAGTTAACAGGTAGAAATGAGGTTGTCAAGTCGACTACATGTTACCAGGAGAGTGTATATTTGGAGTTTATTGATTTGTTCCAACTCTTGTCCAGCCCTGCTTAATACCATGGCCCTGCTTATTATCACCATTTCATGAAGCAAAACAAAGCTACACGAAAGCATGTTAAATCAAACCTACATCCATGGCAATGACCTTGTAGGCAACAGTATTCAGCAGTGTGAATAACTAGACAACAGAAAATAACAACTATTTGAAATGTGCTTCTGCATTCTTATCCAAAACAAATAGTTGAGAGCTATGAATATCATTCTGTACTAACCAAACACTTTTTTTTAATTCTTTAATTTGTAACAGGTAAGTTTTACTTCAGGGATATGCAAGGTATTTGGGGAATAGAGAGAGATGTCATAATCTGAAGTACAAGAGCATTTTCAGGACTTCTTCACTGATCTGTGCTGATTTGCATTCAGTGCCAATTATTCCAGAATATTTTGTACAAACTCAGGCCTTAAACATTATCATACAGATTTACCAACACTTTGCCTTTCAGACAAACAACCACCTCCAGTAAATCAACCTGAGGTGGTTTTTTCCTTTTGTAAGTTCAATAGCTGATATTGTGAAATACCTTATTAGCTTAGTCACCAGGGTAATTGTGGAAATTAATAATATACTAACCTTAGGAATTTGGGGACATCAAAATGAGTCTCTAAAAGTCTTATCTGCATGAAGAATCTGCATGAGTTGCTTTTGGGTTAAATGGTAAAGAACAACTGGAACTAGAAATCAGTCCCCTGGTACCTTAGGATTAATATTCTCAAATAAATGTCTCGTGTTCTGATGAGGGGGAATCCAAGAGGTTAGTGGACATACTAAATAGGCAGGAAATATTTTAGTGTAGGAGACAATCAAGATATACTGCTTCAAAGTCAGAGCATCAATAAAGATATGTTTCACATTTTTTCCTATGATACTATCCCTGGGACATGTTCCAAGTGCTTCAAGAGAATTGACCATAAGAACTAAAAACAAAAATGGCAATATTCCAGATGAAGATATCAAATAAAGAACTCTGCTCAAAGGTTTTTCTATTATTTTGGGTATGCCTAGGCTGCTGCATCAAAGAGATTCAAAAATAATTTAGTGATGTCTAAAAAGACACACACGTATTCCCCTTTGATTTACCAGTCCAAGGTGAGCACCCAGACACCAGGCAGCACTACTTCATTTGGTCATTCGGGGACGTGGATCCTTCCATCTTGTGTCTCTGGCAGCACTCAGGGCAGTGGTTTTCAGTGTGGCCTAGAGATTCCATGGGGATTAGGAGACATTTGCAGAGGATTTATGAGGTAAAAACTGTTTTCATAATAATAATATTATCAATAATTCATATAATTAGTAATTACCTGATAATTGATAATTCATATAAATTAGTTAATAATATTATGAATGCTATTAATAATAATGCTACTAATAATATTCTTTGCTTTTTGCTGGGTGCTGACATTAGCTCTAATGGTGTAATACAAAATAGTGGCAACAAACTGTACCAGGTTTCATCTGTACCACACACTGACATTAAAAACCAAAAAGCTGGGGAGCTGGGTGGCTCAGTCCAGTAAGCATCCAACTCTTGATTTTGGCTCAGGTCATGATCTCATGGTTTGTGAGTTTGAGCCCTGCATCGAGCTCTGAGCCGACAGTGCGGAGCCTGCTTGGGGTTCTCTGTCTCTGTATCTCTGACTCATGCTAGTGCATGCGCATGCACTCTTTCTCACTCATTCAAAAATAAATAAATAAACATTTTTAAAAGGTACATTTACTTTACTTAAGAATATGCCTGATGAAGCAGTAAATATTAATTTTATTAAATTTTGAACAATGAGTATCTGTTTTGTTTTTTTAATATTCTGGGTGACAAAATGGGACATATACATCAAGCATTTCTGTTGCATACCAAAGTATAATGACTGTATCATAATAAAAAACATTTCTGTGATGATTTGAGTTGTGAGATAAACTATCCACTTTTTTCATGGAATGGCATTTAATTGAAACATGGGTTGACAAACTATAGTTATTCATACTTGGATATTTGTCAATACTTTCTTAAAAATGAGTAAAGTATGTCTATAATAGCCTTTGTTGCCAATAATAAAATTTAAGCTCTTTAACAAACATTAGAATTTTTGAAAATTTGTATCTACTATTGTGATCATAGTCCCTTCCCAGTACTGAAAAGCTTTTCTCATGAAACTGGTAGAGTAGCTCTCAACTATTTGCACAATTAATAATTGTGATGATTTTTTGATATTTAATGAAAATTTTCAACATTTGGAGATCTGCCTAATTCAGTGAAGCATTCTCCAAATGACTACATTACAAATCCATTTTATAACATCACGCAGGGAAATACACTCAAAGTACAAAACAACCTAATAATTTTTTAAATTATTTTAACCTTTATTTACATTTTAGAGAGATAGAGAGAGAGCATGAGCAAAGGAAGAACAGAGAGAGAGAGAGAGAGACCCAGACCCTGAAGCAGGCTCCAGACTCTGAGATGTCAGCACAGAGCCAGATGCGGGGGCTTGAACTCACGAACTGCCAAGATCATGACCAGATTCCTAACTGACTGAGCCACCCAGGCACCCACCTAATAAATTTTAACATAAGAAACTATGTATAGAAACTTCATTGACATGGTTTTGGATTCCATGATCTAACTAACTTTTACCATCTGCTGAGCTTTAGTGGACAATTAAAAAGAGAAAATCCACAATTATCCCAAAAGACTATAAAACACCCTTCTGTTTTCCAAATGTGTATCTGCATGAGCCTAGGCTGTCTTCACATACTTCAACCAAAACAACATTCACAATAGACAGAGTTTAGAAGCAGATGTGAGAATACAGACCCTTTCTATTAAGTCAGACTCTAAAGAAATTTGCAAAAATGTTTTACAAAGTCACTCTTTTCAATATTTTTATTTTGAAAAATAAGGACATTTCCATAAAAATCTATATTTCATATTAAACTTAAATAGGTTTATTATTGTTACCTTATAATGAACTATAAATATTTAAATTTTATTCACTTTTAATTTCTAATATGGTAAATACTGGTAGCTATCACCTACATAAAACTTCTAGAGTCCTCAGTGATTTGCAAAAGATTGCAAGGAATTTGCAAGAGATTGTAAAACCTAAATGTTTGAGAATTATTGCCTTAGGACATGCTGTCATCTGCATAGTGAAGTTGGGCTCCTATTCGAGCTAATGGGAAGGGTGAAGAGCCTGGAGAAGGGCAAGTGCAAGGCCACACTGGAACCGGCACATTTCCCTTGGGCTCACCTTCTAACAGTGAGAAGGAGCTATCAAGACACACGTGACTCCAAGGGGCCCAAAAATGTAATCCTCAGCTGGGCAGCCATGTGCCTACTATAATTCTAACTGGAAGAAGTGGGGAACAGGCTCAGTGGCATCACTAAGTGAGAAAACTAGACTTTATTTACAAAAAAAAATGAGCACAGAGGGATGGATTTGGTCTCTTTGGCCATACTTTACTGACCACTGCTGAAGGTGGACTGTGATAAGTTAAAGATGTATATACCATAAACTCTAAAGCACCCACTTAAATAACAAAACAAAGAGTTAGAGCTAAAAAACAAAGAAGATAAATGGAATCATAAAAAATATTTAATTAATCCTAAATAAGACAGAAGAAGTAATGTGGAACAAAGGAAATACAGAAAAAAAGGAGAAAATAAAGGCAAAATGATCAATTTAAACACAGCCAGGTTACTAATCACATTAATATAAATAATCTAAATATCCAAATTAAAAGGCAGAGATTAGCGGCGCCTAGGTAAAGCGTTTGACTTCGGCTCAGGTCATGATCTCACGGTTCATGGGTTCAAGCCCTGCACCGGGCTCTGTGCTGACAGCGAGCTCAGAGCCTGGAGCCTGTCTTTGGATTCTGTGTCACCTTCTCTCTCTGACCCTCCCCTCCTCATGTTGTCTTTCTCTCTGTCAAAAAAATAGAAATAAAAATAATTTTTAAAAAAGAAAGGAACTTTGTTAAATAAATAAATAAATGGCAGAGATTATCTTTTTTAATGTTTATTTATTTTTGAGAGAGAGGTCACAAGCTAAGAGGGGCAGAGAGAAAGAGGGAGACAGAGGTTCTGATGTAGGCCCTGCACTGACAGCAGAGAGCCTGATGTGGGGCTTGAACTCATGAACCATGAGCCTAAGTGGGACATTTAACCAACTGAGCCACTCAGGTACCCCAAGAAGTATACTTTCAATATAAAGACTCAAATAGGTTAAAGTAAAAGGATAAAAAAAGAGATATTATGCTAACACTAATAAAAAGAAAGAGTATCTACATGCATAAGAAAAGGAGATTTCAGAGCAAAGAATATTTAGGTTAAAGAAGGTCATTTCATAATGACACTAGAGTTAATTTATAAACAGTCACATGCAAAACTATGAAACAGGACCCCTACCACACCAATTAACACTCAACAAAAAACAAATTAGATTTAAAAAGCAGATTAGATTTAAATGTGAGACCCTGAAACCATAAAAGTCCCAGAAGAAAAGATAAGGAAAAACTCTTTGACATTGGTCTTGGCAATAATTTTTTGGATACAACACCAAAAGCATAAGCAACAGAAGCAATAATAAACAAATGGGTAATCCTGGCCTCATATAACATTCTCTCTTCTTCTACCTTTTCTTGGAAGACTTTGTAAAATTAGTATTGTTTTCTCCTTGCATTTTTGGTAGAATTCACCAATGAAGTGATATGGCAACTATTGTGATAAAGTTTCCAAATAACATATTTAGTGTGTTCAGTGAGTATGAGGGTTACTGTTTCTTCTGTTTTTTTTTTTTAACCAAGGTATAAATGACAAATAAAATTGCATATATTTAAAATATACAACATAATGAGTTGATAGATGTGTAGATATACTTGCAATTTGGTAAGAGAGTAGGTCTTAAGCTTTCTTATAAAGATAAATAAATAAAAGGGAAGTATGTGGCGTGTTTGAAGTGTTAATTAACTTAATTGTAGTAATCATTTTACAATGTATATAAGAGAAGAATACAGACCAAGAGATGTACAGAACAATATTCCTCATGAATATAGATGTAAAAATACTAAATGACATTTTAACAAATCTTATTCAACAATATATTTAAAAAATAATACAGTGTAACCAAATGAGATTTATCCTAAGAATTCAAGATTAATTTACTTTTTAAAACTCAAACAACAGGGGCGCCTGGTGGCTCAGTCGGTTAAGCAGCCCAACTTCAGCTCAGGTCATGATCTCACCATCCACGGGTTTGAGCTCTGCATCAGAGCCTGAAGCCTGCTTCAGATTCCGTCTCCCTCTCTCTCTGCCCCTCCCTCCCTCACTGTCTGTCTGTCTCTCAAAATTAAATAACAACATAAAAAAAGTTTTTTAAATCAAACAATGTAATTTACCATACTATGAAACTAAAAATTAAACCATATGAACAATGTTACTAGAAGAAAGCTTTTAACAAAATTCAACATCATTCATGTAAAAAAAACTCTGATAAAACCTAAAAATAAAGGAAAACATCTGGGGCATCTGGGAAACTCAGTCACTTCAGCGCCTGACTAGATTTCGGCTCAGGTCATGACCTCATGGTTTCTGGGATAGAGCCTCACCTTGGGCTTTGTGCTGATATTACGGAGCCTACTTGGGATGCTCTCTCTCTCTCTCTTTCTGCCCCTCCCCCACCGGCACACACACACTCTCTCTAAAAATAAACATTAAAAAGAAACTAAAAAGAAAAGAACTTCCAAATCCTGAAAAAGTATGAAAAACATACAGCTAACATTACACTTAATGGTGAAAGACCAAATGCCCCTAGCAACAGGAACAAGACAATAATGTCTACTCTTGTCTCTTCTATTGGACATTGTATGGAGGTTCTGGCCATTATAATATAGCTTTTTAAAAAAAGTAAGTAAAAGGCATCCATGCTGGAAAGGAAAAAGGAAAATTGCCATTATTCATAGAAAATCCAATTGGTTCTAGGACAAAACTGCCAGAGTAAGTGAGGTTATCAAAGTTGTAGGATGCAAGATCAACATATTTTAAAAAATTATTTATATAATTAACAAAGAACAAGTAGAAATTAGAATTTTATTTTTTTAATTTTTTTAAATGTTTTCTTATTTTTGAGAGACAGAGACAGAGCATGACCAGAGAGTGGGAGAGAGGGAAACACATCATCTGAAGCAGGCTCCAGGCTCTGAACTGTCAGCACAGAGCCCGATATGGGTCTTGAACCCATGAACCATGAGATCATAACCTGAGCCAAAGTCAGATGCTCAACCGAGAAATTAGAATTTTAGGAAGTATCATTTATAATAATAACAAAAAATATGAACTACTTAGAAATTTACCTGACTAAAGATGTGTAAGACCTGTATACCAAAAATTACAAAACACTGCTGAGAGAAATTAAAGAAAACCAAAGTAGAGATGCCTTGTTCATAGACAAAAAACTCAGTAATAAGATGTCAGTTCTCCCTGAATTAATCTATTTGAATGCAATCCTCATCCAAATCCCCACACACTTTCTTTTGTAGCAATAGAAAAATTTACTGCAGGGGCACCTGGGTGGCTCGGTCTGCTGAGCATCCAACTTTGGCTCAGGTCATGATCTTGAGGTTCCTGAGTTCAAACCCCACATTGGGCTCTGCACTGACAGCTGAGAGCCTGGAGCCTGCTTTGAATTCTGTGTCTCCCTCTCTCTCTGCCCCTCCCCTGCTCATGCTCCGTCTCTCTCTCACAAAAATAAAATAAACATTAAAAAAAATGAAAAACTTATCGCAAAATTTATATGGAAATGTAAAGAATCAGAATATTCTGAAATAACTTCCAGTGAAAAATGGGGGTTAACACTACTTGATTCCAATGCTTATGGTGGAGCTACAGTAATCAAGACAATATGATGTTGGAACCAAGAGGGAAAAAAGGTCAATGGAACAGAAATTTCAGAAATAGGCCTGAGCCTGTTAGAAAACTGGTTTTTAACAAAGTACAAAGACAATTGAGTTGAGGGAAAAAGTAGACTTTATAATAAATGTGACTAGAATAATTATATACTCATATGCAAAAGTGTGAACTTTACCCCACCCCTTATACCACATACAAAAAATTAACTTGAAATGCTGTGTAGACTAAAGTGTATACTTAAAAGCATGAAACTTCTTGAAGAAAAATCTTTGTTATCTTAAGTTAGGCAAAGATTTCTTAACTATGATTTTAAAATCATGACATGACTGATAATAGAGAAAAATTAATAAGCTGTACTTCAGCAAAGTTACAACTTCTATTTTTTCCAAATAAACTGTTAAGAGAATTAAAATATAAGACACATGTTAGGAGAAAAAAATTGCAGTGCATATGTCTAATAAAAGACTTGAATCAAGAATATGTCAAGAATTCTCAAAATCATAACAAACAATTCAAAAAGGAAATGTGTAAATTTGAACACACTTCACCAAAGACATATGGATAGCAAATAAACCCATGAAAAGATGCTCAGCATCATTAGTTGATAGGGAAAAGCATATTAAAATCACAAGATACCACTATGCATCTATAAGAATGTCTGCATTTTTTTTTAAGTTTATTTACTTACTTTGACAGAGAGGAAAAAATGAGCAGGGGCGGCGTTGGGGGGGGGTGCAGATTATCTGAAGCAGGCTCACAGCAGTGAGCCCAGTGTAGAGCTCAAACTCAAAAACTGCGAGATCACGATGCTAGCCAAAATCAGACAGTTAGCTGACTGAGCCACCCAGCCGCCCCAAGAATGTCTGCATTTTTTAGGGGTTTTTTTATTTAAAAAAAATTTTTTAATGTTTTATTTATTTTTGAGAGAGAGACTGATGGAGTGTGAGTTGGGAAGGGGCAGAGAGAGAGGGAGACACAGAATCTGACGCAGGCTTCAGGCTCTGAGCTGTCAGCACAGAGCCTGACACGGAGCTTGATCCCACAAACCGTGAGATCTTGATGTGAGCCAAAGTCAGATTGGTGCAACTATTTTAGAAAATAGTTTATTCATTTATTAAAAAGTTACACATAACCCTACTATATGATCTTGTCATTTCACTCCAAGGTATCTACCCAAGTGAAAAGAAGGAAATGTTCCTATAAAGACCTGAACAACAATGTTCATTGCAGCTACTTGTGATAATCAAATACTGGAAAAGAATCCAAATGGCCATAAACAGGTAACAAGTATGCACATTTTGCAGTATCCATGTAATAAAAAGGACCAAAGTATTGATATATGGTACAGCATGATGGATTTCATAAGAATGCTATATGAAAGGAGTCAGATTAAAAAAATACCCACACAAACAAAAAGCAAAGAGTAAGTACTGCATGATTCTAAGTATACTGACTAATTAGAGTAACAGAAAGCAGACCAGTGACTGCCTGAGCACAGGACAGAGATGAGGCAGGCAGGAGAAAGAGGGAAAAATTATACTTGGGACAAGGAAACTTTTGAGGATGATGGAAATGTTGCATACGTATGTCAAAAATGGTCAAACTGTACACGTTAAATGCATGCAGTATATTGTATGTGTATTTTAAGTATACCTCAATAAAGCTTTTTTGTTGTTGTTGTTTTAATCCACAGAGAAATTTCATAGCAGGGTCCAGTTTCCTGCCACTGACCTTCTATTCAACCAGTGTATTTGTATTCCAGTTTTGGTTTTCTTCTCACTTACTCCACTGATTTCCTTCAAAAGATGGCGGAAGTCCAAATTCATTAAAATGTTTTATCACCCACTCATATTCATAGAGCATGTTCTCAAGAAAATAAATATTCAGCAAGTTTCCCTATTGTCCCCATCTTTGCCTTAATGAGGTTAGACAGTGTCTGCATGCGTAAGGTCAAATCATATGCATACAAAAGATATTATCAGCTTTTTTGGGTTCCATTATTAAAATAGATCATCAAGTACGACACTTAAAATATGAAACACTTGGTTTGACCAAGGCAAGAGAAACCAACCAAACTGAACAATTATGTCTAATTTTAAGGTCACATCTATAAAATTAAAATTACATTAAGCGTTATTTTATGGGGATAAATGGGACCATTTTCTTCTTGCTTTAACTTTATGATAAGGATTCTCTAACTTACAGAAATTTCCTCTAGCAGCCAACACATTATTGAGCTCTCAGGAATAATAATAAAATTGCAAAGTGATACTAATTATGGTATACGTTTTATAGTCTTTTACAATTTACAACTTTCATAAGTTTTATCACTCTAGAAAATGAGCGATGACTTTATAAAGTGCTTTGAGCTTTGTGGCAGAGGGCAGCATAATTTGAAACGCAATTCATTTCTCTGATACTTGTATCAACTGTTGCCACCATGTAAGTCTTTTATTCCAAAGTCTTTGTAAATAAGACCTAATCAAATAGAAAATACCAGTCAAGGCATGAAACATACCTCATGGCAACATTAGGAAACAAATCATCAAATTCCTTTACTTTTACCGTTTTATTTTAGAATAGTTTTAGATTTACATAAAATTTGCAAAGATAGTATGGAGAGTTATCACCTACCTCATACCCACTTTTCCCTGTTGTTTGTATATTAGTGCCATATATTTGTCACAACTAATAAACTACCACTAATATAACAGTATTAACTAAACAACCATACTTAATTCAGAGTTTACTGATTTCTCCCCATACTATCCTCTTCCTTTTTTTTTTTTTTTTTTTTTTTTTTTGTTACATGATCCAATAAAGGGTACCTATTACATCAGTCATTATGTCTCTTAGTCTTCTCTGGTCTTGAAAGTTTCTCAGACTTTCCTTGTGTTTCAGAACCTTGACAGTTTTCAGGAGTACTGGTCATATATTTTGTAGAATGTCCCTAAGTTTGGGTTAGTATCATGTCTTCTTCTCTCTGAGGCTGAGGATCTTAGTTTTTGGGAAAAAGGCCAGAGAGGTGAAGTGCTATGCTTATCACATTCTATCAGGCATACATGCTATCAACGTGACTTATCATTAATGATGTTAACTTTGATCACCTGATAAAATGTTTGCCAGGTTTCTCTACTGTAAAGCTACTTTTGCTTATTTTTTTTCTTTTTTATCTGATTCCTACTCTTTGTAGGTAAGTCATAGAGCACTGCTCATCTTAAGGGACAGAGAGTTAAGATTGATCTCCTTGAGGAATGAGTAGCAACATAAATTATTTAGAATTTTTCTATAGGAGAGATTTGTTTCTACCTCATTTACTTATTCAATTATTCATCTTTTATTCATGTACATTCATGGATATTTATTTTATATAATGGGTTATAATCCAATACCATGTTTTTACTTTGTTGTTCAAACTGTTCCAGCTTTGGTCACTGGGAGTTCTTTCAGTTGGGTTCCTGGGTCCCTTTGAGACACTATCCGCCCACCACGGTTTTGGAGTTTTGAGGATTCTTTCCTTCTGGGACTACACGATGATCTAGGCTCTTCTTACCTGTTAATTGCAGCAGCCTTAGAGTCAGCCATTTCTTCCCAAAGAGCCCTGATTCCTTTTATTGGAAAATGGTGGTAGAGAACAAAAATCTTTTTTTTTTATGATACAAAATCTTTGTCACATATTGCCAGTGGCATTTTCAAATGTGCCCTGGAATGAATGGAACAGCTGTCCCACCATGCTCTAAAGGCCCTAACACAAACTGACGTAACGACTTTTGTGGGGAGACACAGGCTTCCAGTTATGGAACGAATAAGTGACAGGGATGAAAGGCACAGCACTGGGAATGTAGTCAATATCGTAATTATAGGAGGACACATGGTACTCTACTTGTGGAGAGCACAGCATAAGGTATAGACTTGTGGAATCGCTGTGCCGTACACCTGACACTAACATAATAATGTGTGTCAGCATTTCAGTTAAAAGAAAAAAGAGACCAGCATTAAAAAAAGTCAGTAATGACTTTTCTGGAATTCAATGAAAGATTTTTGTCATAATTGATACTATGGTCTTTAATAATCATTTCTCTTTATCTTTTGAAATCTTTGAGTCATTACAATCAAACCAAAATTGAATAGCAAAATACTTCTCAATAAATCACTTAAGTTACCTTTGAATTTAAACATCTAAGCTCAGTTTTACACTCTGCTTTGTAACTAAAAAGCCCTGTTATGCAGGGCTGTCCCCTCACTTTGATTACCTGTCTTCCTGATGCTCTGATATCAGACTGGTCTCACACACAGAGTTTAAACAGAACAATACAGATAAAAAGACTGATGCAATCTCAATAATAAATGCTCTTTTTTAATATTTTTATTTTTGATACAGAGAGAGACAAAGCATGAGAGGGGTAGGGGTAGAGAGAGGAGACACAGAACGGGAAGCAGGCTCCAGGCTCTGAGCTAACTGTCAGCACAGAGCCTGACGCGGGGCTGGAACCCACGAACCGTGAGATCTGACCTGAGCTGAAGTCAGAGGCTTAACCGACTGAGCCACCCAGGCGCCTCAATAATAAACACTCTATTTCCTTGGAATCATTTTAAAAACACATTGTCTCTCACATACAAAAAAGTGCAGAAAGTTCTGCACCAATGCAAAGAATCTCAAGGATCTCCTATTTTATACATGTAAGTGTAAGTTACAGAAAAACTCCAATGGATAAAGCTCCATCAATAGTAGGTTGAAAATCCTGAATATTTACCTTGAGAACATCTAAAATATCTAGGTATACTTTGAAGTTATAAAACTGTATTTAAAAAACAAAAAAGTAATTTTAAGCAACAATATACAGTTGTTCATTCATAGTGCCCTTTAAAATCAGCAGAGGTTAAATCTTGATGAACCTTGAACTTAGAGGACTACAGCTTCAAAAGGCATGATTCATTGTGAACAAGTTACTTAGAACCGTAATCTGCTGGAACTGAAAGGGACCTACAAATTCACATGGGCCTGTTTTACCAAAGAGGGTATCAACCGTCAGACCATGAGAAATATGCTATTTTTAGACTGTGTGTAGAATATTTGTGGTATGACTATGAAATCAATACCAAAAAAATGTCTATGCATAAGGTGGCTAGAAGAGCAACTTAACTCAATTAACATATAAAATCATATTAAAGTAGTATTCAATTTCTCTTTAAAATATATATCATTTTGTTAGAAATTTACTATTTTTAATTAAAAGTCCTGGGTTTGCTTATCTGTTACAAAAATAATTTCTCAATCAACCATTATTATTAATTCTTTGAGATATTATATTATTTCAGTTCTACCAACATATGACATAGATTTAAAAAAATACTGGAATATAAGTCTGTAGGCCTAAATTATACATTCATTTCTGTCAATAACTCCCATGTGCTCTTGTGCAAATAGCTCTGCCTCAGCTTCCTTTTCTGTAAAGCAAAAGGGTGACTCTAAAGAGCTCTGAGATCACATCCTGCTTTAATATTCTATGATTTCATTATTTTTATCTCTACTTTTAAGAAATCACTTCATCTTGTATGAATATGCCTATATGTATATACATGAATAGCTTGTCATTCCATTTTATGTTTTTCTTTCTGGAATTCTATTTCTATAAAGAGAGTAGCTATGATTTAAAGAAAGCTATCATCCAAAGTAAAACACTTAGATTCTAGACGATGTGATTTTGTCATCATGCTCTTTGCTTGTTTTCACATTCATATTACGCAGCTGACATACAGCCAGCAGCAATGCCAGGACTAGAAGAGGAACTTAAAGGAATTAAGGAAACATGTAATAGATTGCATGTCTTAAGCTCTGAAGGGATGTTAAGACTCAAGAAAACTGTTTTGTGTTGTTATTTTTAATTTCATGTTGCCATAGGGTCTGTATCTGGCACTTAATGCTAGCAGGCAGCCCATGTCTTATCATCATACATCCTGTGAACGGCAGGACATAAATGGCATGACCTAAACCAGCTGGGCACGAAGGTGTTAACTCCCCCAGTACTTGACTAGAATGTACACCAGATGCATGTGAGTAATTAGCCTTATGCTTTTTATGTTCTGACCTTGAGTCTTTTTCTTCTTTCTAGACGATGTTATAATTTAGTTTTGTGTTTTTGTAATGATACCATTTTTTTCAATTGAGAAATGTTAGTTACTTTTTTTTCCAATAATCACCCTCTTATCTGAGTTCACTGCTAGGAGAGAAAAATTGCTTCACATTATCTTGAGTAACATTTGGATAAGCTATCAGTCATCAACTGAAATTAACCTGAACATGCCTCCGATGAGATGAAGAACGTTTAGGCATGCCAGCTGGAAGGCATTTACAGTCTCATTTTTCCAACTTCCTCAGAAAATCTTTCCAGTGCACATCTGTGACGATTTCATAATGATCAGAGTGCTGTGAGTTTTGTGTGGCATTAGGGCACTCAGAGCCATTTCAGCCACCCTGAAGTGTCAAAAAAGCACCCAAAACCTAAGAGCAAGAAGCTTTCCAATTCAGCCATTGCAGTCCTGCCCTCTGGTTTATGACTGATATAAAGGCTACTGTCAACTTGCTAAAAGGCAGCTCAGAGCGTGCAAAACCTTTTTAGTGTCTGTTCCCTAGGATTCCCTCATTATGGTTATCATTAACCTTAAAACTGGAAGGACCCTGCAGATCACCTGGTCCAACCCTATAATTTTATAACTGAGGAGACTAGGCTCCAGAAAGACTGAAGGGCTTACCCAAACCTATACGCCCACCTTGTGAAAAGGCAAGGACACAGCCCAGGGCTCCATTCTCCAAGTACGGTGCTATCTCTACAACACCACGGTGCTCTCCTTGTTCTTTCAAAATTATAAATATGAATTATGTTAATAAATTACATTCACATGTCAAGACTTCCACGAGTCATGATTATAAGCCAAAGGTGATGTGTAAAGGAGTATAAATGCACTTTCAAAAACACAAGAAAATTACCTTTGATCACCGTGAAATCTGTATTTATCCTGCTCCAGGTAAGTTTATAGTACACATTTAGCTAGATTATTAGAATCAGTGATTCAAAATTTTTAATATCTTATAAACAAGAAAATTATTTAATAGCTTTACTTATGTCAATGTTCTAAGAGCTTTTTTGAAAGTATCAACTGTTTAAGAAAAAGACAAATTAGCATCACCTGTTAAAATTAGATTGCAAAGAGTCTCAAAAACATATATTTTCCCCCTACTTTAGGAATTCTTTTACTTAAAATATTCCAGATGGATAAGAATCTACTATGTTTGAAAGGGCTTTTCTAAATAGGGTTTTTTTGGGGGGGGGGCGGGATCTTTAAAACCTAATGAAGCTTCAAAACATGGCAGAATCAGATCTGGGTGCAAATCCCATATCCCATATCATTTACTGGATGTGTAATTTGAGAGAACACTCTCTTAGCTTCAATTCTCCCCACCCCACCCCCCAATGAATGGGAAAGCGTAAATAGTCAGCTCATAGAATTATGATGAGGAGTAACTGATAAACCCCTAGCTTAGAATCTGGTACATAAGAGGTTCTCACAAAAATGGTAATGCCCTATTCACATCTCAAGAATCTTTAAAAAAAAAAAAAAAGTCTTCTGATTCTTTACTAAGCATACAATAATCATAATATCCAAATATATACTTTGGAAAAGCAAGAGGAATTATATGTGATCCTGCCCTGAGAGAAAAACAAAGCATCTATTCTGTGAACAAAATAGTCCATATTACGTAGTATGTTGAATGAAAACCACACTGAGATACCACCTCATGCCAGTCAGAGTAACTAAAATGAACAAATCAGGAGACTCTAGATGCTGGTGAGGGTGTGGAGAAATGGGCAACCTCTTGCACTATTGATGGGAATTAAAACTGGTATAGCCACTCTGGAAAACAGTGTGGAGGTTCCTCAAAATATTAAAAATAAAACTACTCTAGGACCAAGCAATAGCACAGCTAGGAATTTACCCAAGGGATACAGAAGTGCTAATGCATAGAAGCACATGGACCCCAATGTTCATAGCAGCACTTTCAACAAGAGCCAAATTATGAAAGAGCCTAAATGCCCATCAATTGACAAATAAATAAAGAAGACATGGTTTATATATACAATGGAACACTACATGGCAATGAGAAAGAATAAAATCTGGCCATTTGTAGCAAAGTGGATGGAACTGAAGGGTATTATGCTAAGTGAAATAAGTCAGTCAGAGAAAGACAGATACCATATGTTTTCACTTATATGTGGATCTTCAGAAACTTAACAGAAGACCATAGGGCAGGGGATGGGGAAAAATAGTTACAGAGAGGGAGGGAAGCAAACCATAGGAGACTCTTAAATACTGAAAACTAAAGGTTGATGGGGGGTAGGGGAGAGGGGAAAGTAGGTGATGGGCACTGAGGAGGGCACTTGGGGTGAGCACTGGGCGCTGTATGGAAACCAATTTGACAATAAATTATATTTTAAAAATATATTGGGGAGCATGTTTAAGTCCAAATGTATAGATGAGTTACAAAGTGGATAAGAGTGATGTCTAATGTAAAACTGGATTAGTCACAAAAGATTTTGAAGACGTCTAGGTTGAGCCTTATGGAATGAACAGAATTACATTATATTCACAGAAGTAGAGAGAAAAGGACTGGACAGGGGCAGAAAGAGAAGACAAACCTCTAGTGAGCTAATCTTAATAGCGAAAAAGTAGAAATAGCCTAACCATCCATCAGCTCATGACTGGATAAACAAACGGCAGTATATGTTCAGCCATAAAAAGGAATGAAGTATTGATGCATACTGCAACATGGTTGGGCATTGAAAATCATGCTAGGCAAAAGAAGCCAGACACAAAAGTCCATATATTATATGATTTTATTTTTATGAAATGTCCAGAATAGACAAAGCCATAGAGACTGAAAGATTAGTGGCTGCCATGGCTAGTAGGAGGGGAGAATGGGAAGTGACCACTAATGAGTACAGAGTTTGTTTGGGGATGGATTAAAATGTTCTGCAATTAAATAATAGTGATCAGTGCACAGCTTTATTAATATACTAAAAACTGAAGAACTGTACACTTTAAAATGGTGACTCTTATACCTCAATTAAAAAATTGAATCCCAATACACAAATCAAATAAAAACTAATTCACTCTCCTTGAAGACTGCGAGGGAGACCTGAAGACTCTGGCCCATTTACAACTCAGCCCCTCTATTCTTTGGGATATGTTCACAGTCCTACCTTGGATCGCTATCACTTCCCAAACTGGTTTGGAAAACACTCCCATAGCCCTGATGACATTTTAAGTGTCCAGTATATCACTTATGAGACTGTTCAAAATCCAGAAGCACAGTCTTTATTCAGTCTTAATTACTAATTTTTGTTTATATAATATGGGCTCCCCATTTAGAAGAAAAGAGGCTATTAAAGATCAGATATTTTCTTTGGAGAAGCGTCTGTTTATGTCTTCTGCCCATTTCTTCAATGGGTTATTTGTTTTTTGGTGTGGAGTTTCATGAGTTCCTTGTAGATTTTGGATACTAGTCCTTTATCTGATATGTCATTTGCAACTATCTTTTCCCATTCTGTCGGTTGCCTATTCGTTTTCTTGGTTGTTTCCTTTGCAGTGCAGAAGCTTTTTATCTTGATGAGGTCCCAAGAGTTCATTTTTGCTTTCATTTCCCTTGCCGTTGGGGATGTGTCGAGTAGGAAATTGCTGCTCAACATCACTCATCATCAGAGACACACAAATCAAAACCACACTGAGATACCACCTCACACCAGTCAGAGTGGCTAAAATGAACAAATCAAGAGACTATAGATGCTGGCGAGGGTGTGGAGAGACAGGCACCCTCCTACACTGTTGGTGGGAATGTAAACTGGTGCAGCCACTCTGGAAAACAGTGTGGAGGTTCCTCAAAAAACTATCCATAGAACTCCCTTATGACCCAGCAATAGCACTGCTAGGGA
>NC_043704.1:108373913-108419217 GCF_006229205.1 Suricata suricatta | reverse complement strand
AACTTGAGAGACTATTGAATACTGAAATCGAACTGAGGGTTAAAGGGGAAGGGGAAGGGAGCAAAGAGGTGGGGGTAATGGAGGAGGGCACTTGTGGGGAAGAGCACTGGGTGTTGTATGGAAACCAATTTGACAATAAACTATTTAAAAAAATGATTAAAAAATAAAGATCAGATGTTTTTAGAGCCTTTCAAAAGTGATTTATACAAAAAGTAATTGAGAAAAAGAATAAATAAGGAGATGGGCAGCAAAATTATCCTAAAAGACCTTGATCTTAAATGTCTACGTTGCCTAATATCTAGTTTTTTTAGTCCTAAAACTTCCTGATGGCTTTTTGGGGTGCTGGTGCTGAAATAAGCCTACAAACATACATACAACCATGAGCTTGGTAAAATAAAATGAAATAGAGTTTTGAGGAAAGCCTAGGGGGATGAGGGCAGGGCAGTACCTACAAGTTTAGGCTGCCTATTACACTCCAGGAGGAACAATAAACAAAAAATATATTCTCACCTCCAAGCCATTTTTCTGTATCCAAATAAAAATCATTTCTTATCTTCATCATTTAAATGTGATATGGATGTCTCACAAATTAATGTATGCTTTCAGTCACAAATATAGAATTTTATAACAGTGTTCATCAGTAGAATCCAAAGGTGGGCACTACATGTGTCAAGAGAAACTAAAGGCATGAGCCACACTTAAGTCTATATGATTATAAAGATACTAGTTTCCAAAATATAACAAATTTTACATTGTTTTCTTTATGTTGTGTTATTGCATTTTTGACTGTCTAAACACCAACTTTTGCTTCTATTTTGTGTGTGTGTGTGTATGTGTGTGTGTGTTTATTTACCACACTGAGTCGCTGTCCAGTGCCACTGACATTTATTCACACACTTACAAAGCTCTTAGAGATTTATCCTTTCAGTACCTCTCCTTATTATCTTGGATATTTCAGCCTTACTTTTGGGCCCACAGCACACTTCCCAGGTGGGAGACCTAAAAGGACTTACTCTCTACATCAGTCAGGATGGAAGACGTAAGATGTAAGTAATTAACACTTAGCTTACTACAAGCTGATACCATGCTGAACATTATGCATTATCCCCTTTAATGCTCATAGCCCAATGAGATACATTCTATGATCAGTACCATTTCACAGATAAAGATGCTGTAAACCAGTTAAGTAAGGTGTTCAAAGTCACACGGTAATTATCAGAGCCAGAATTCTAATCCAAGTTTAATCTGACTACAGTTACGCCAAAACCCTCTATTTTATATAGTCCATTCCAGAAATTTGATGAAATTATTTTGCACACATTTTCTCCTAAAACAGAAAAAGGCAGGCATAGTGGAATATTGGAGAGTGATGAGGACTCCATTTTTGCTTTCTCAATAGCAGAATGGATAAGACTCAAAGGCACAAAAGAACAGATACGTATTTAAACACGCGCGTGCACACACACATACACACACACATTCTGGTAATAGTGAGAGGGAAAAGAAAAATCAAAGAGACCCATCCAGATTCAGGTTGAGGAAGGTTCTCATTAAGTGGTTCTTATTCCAGGAAAAGAATTTTTTTCAAAGTGCCTTGGTAAATTGCTTTGTCAAGGAACCAAGGAGGATGTGTGGGGCTATCAGCTCTGAGCAGCTGATCATAATTTATTAGCTTTTTCACAGGGGAAACAAGAAAAGCATTAATTTTCCACCCTTGAGACTTTGCTTGGTATGAAAAGGATTTTCCATCCTGCTTTAAGATAAGGGTGTTGCACGAGGAAGCCAAAAAGTACTTCCAGAAATATGGCCCAAATATAGACAGACATTTCCTTTAGCAGCTACTAGAAAGATCAGCTTTATTACCAGTAAGACCCAGTCATATAATGAAGACATTTGTGTATATTTCAATATGATCATGACAAGGCTAACAAATGAGTTTCAATATTCCAGTGATTTAACATTTATATAAATTAAGAAACAAACACCAAGTGTCACTGTATTGGAGCGGGAAATGAAGTGGACCTGCCTCCACGAGAGGACTTATGCCACTTACTATGAAAACTTAGCCAAGGACCTCAGCTCTCCACCTCATTTTCATCAGTAATGTGAGGATCATCCGGAAAGCCCTTGTCAAACAACTGCGAAGCACTAGGTTCTATAGTTAGCATTACAGGGTGTTAAAGAAGCAGGAGACAGAGTCCACACTTCTCACAGACTTTAGGATAATCTATGTTCTTACTCCAGGAAATAAAAACAGTGGCTACTGATCAAGCTACTACTTCATGATCTTAAATGGAGTCGGCAGACCTCATCAGCTATGCCCAGCACAGAGAAGAAATCTTTGTTTATTCCTCTCATCTTTGTGAAGAAGGTAAGGACTCAGTTCAGTAGTTAAACTGCCTCAGGAAAACCCATGAGAACATTCTAGGAATGCAAGATTACAGCTTCATGGACTAACCTATGCATCATTTCCATCTTCCCATTTTCATTGAGTTTTAAAGACAGCCTCTGGACTCAGGCTACTTACGCATGCATAATCCAGCTCGGTTGCTTATCACTGATCTTGGGCAAGTGTGCCTCGATGGTCTCATCTTTAAAATGAAAATCATAGGATGCCTGGATGGCTCAGTCCATTAAGCATCCGACTTTAGCTCAGGTCATGATCTAGCGGGTAGTGAGTTCAAGCTCTATATTGGGCTCTGTGCTGACAGCTCAGAGCCTGGAGCCTGCTTCAGATCCTGTATCTCCCTCTCCCTCTGCCCCTCCCCTGCCTCTGCTCTGTCTCTCTCTCTCTCTCTCTCAAAAATGAATAAACACTAAAAATTTTTTTAATGAAAATCATAAACACACTGTTGTGAGAATTACCTAAAACATGGAAAACAATTAGGAAGCATGGCTGATGGATGTGTTAGCTATTATTATTAAAATTAACCTCTCCACACGGATCACTTAGATGCAGGGTCCAGCAGGTGCCAAAATAGCTGCAGGCACTCATGGGTTTGTCTGTGATACAATTATCTAAACACAGATTAAATATTCTACTTACAATTTATCACCGATGCTAAGCAATATATATATATATATCTGCCGTGAGACAAAGTGGAGAACAGAAGGCATTGTTATACACAACTAGGTGTTTTATAATATAATTATTACAAAGATATTTGTATGTTTGTGTATGTCTTTAGGCAAAGAAAAATGGCACACATGCTGAAACCAAATATCAGTGTGCATGTCTCTGCAAGATGTGGCAGTCCTTTCCTTCAACACTAAGTAGCAATAACATCCAAAAGCAATGATAAAATATCAAAACCTTTGATTAAAGCAATAGCGTTGATCTAAAATCTATATTTTTAAGAGCACATGGAGAAAGAAGTGCTAGTCCAGGAAGGAAAAGAAACAAGGTTGTTATCTGGACTTTTTTAAGTTGCTATCTGCAGCACTGAATTCCACTTAACCTTCAGTTAGTTTTATCTTCTCATCGAACTTTTCCAGAGAACAGAAAGGGGTTCTATGGCTCCTATACTTTGACATGTTACTTCCTTTTAATACATTACCATTCAGAAACTTAACCCTTCACTTCTAAAGGAGAAACCTGCCTTATAATTAATGTCCTGAAGATTTGTACCCTTGCTTTCTATTAATTTCCAAGAACTATCTCCAATGCATAATTAGTTGAATACATAAAGGATATTAATTTTATGCCCATCATAAATCTCTTCACCACATTTCATTCCTTTCTCCTCTAGTTTTTAGAATGGAACTTATGTCATGCTTAAGATCTTTATTTCTGTGTACACCCCGCATGCTAACCCAGCAGCTGTAAGTCATGACAAAACATCACAATATTTCCAGTGACATCTCCCACCAAAGGGACTGCATAGACAGATAAAATCTAAATTTGCCATCTTCCATGTGATGCACCTGGGGCTTTACAATCTCCTTTTGAATATGAAAATCTCTGGAAAAGCAGCTTTAACTTTTTTACAGGTTTAACTTAGGTTAGCTCACTGTCTCTCAAACTCAACCACAGAAGTTTTTCTGGAGGCACCTGTTAACGTTTTATCAAACTCGTATCCTGTAGAACGCATCTGGAGAAAGAGCAATGACAAATGCAGAGCAGCACCTCACGCGGCTAGCAGAGCTCATCTATAAAGACAAAGCATAGACCTGGAAGCACAAACAGCCCTCCAAAGTAAACGCGAGAAAAACAGCACAAAGCAAAGGAACCAGCGTCTAGAAATGAGATTCCCTCAGCTCTTCAGCCACACAACTGTTTTCAAATGAAGGCTGTAACTCGGGAGCTGAGGCCCACTGTACCGAGGAGAGACGTCTCCTGGCAGCGTACAGAGAGCAGAGCAAACAGCAGCACGTAGACAAGCACAGTGAGACTGCTTGTGCACAGGAAGGACAGCCCTACACACGCCAGGAGACATCGGGGTATATCACTGTCCTAAAGGGCAAAAGAATTTTGAAAGTTTTGAAAATTGAAGAAGTCATGTCCAATGTATCACTCTCAAGTAGATGAAATAACATGAAATATCCTTCAGAATGATTTCTATGGAAAATCAAAATTTAGAAGTTTTTGCTATTAAGGAAATTCATCTTTCTGAGACACTTTAATCACGAGTGATGGAAGAAAGTTCCAAAAAATGGGTATGGTGATTGTCTTACCTTGAGAAAACAAACTGTGGGAATCATACTAAATATGTTTAGATTTGGACCAGAGTATAATCAGATTAAAATGTATAGTTTATAATAAATGACTTAGAGAAAACTTTGTGTCTGTCCACAGAATGCTGACCATAAAAATGCTTTAGCTTCAAGCATTATTAAAATAATGGACACTAATTTAGATGGTTTCTCCATTAAGAAGCAGCTTGCCCCTCTCCTCACTTCTAGTTAAAGGATACACTTGCCAGATTCGGCACACAAAAGTACATGATGTCCAGTTAAACTTGAATTTTTCTCAAATTCTCTGAAAGCGAAAGTTAACTTAGTGTCATGGGTTTTTATCTGGAAACTCTACTCTAGATATAATATATACTATTAAAATTTGTTTAAAAAACTAAAGGGAAGTGAGTCTCCAAATTATTAGGGTACCCTGGGGGAAAATGGACAATTAAGTAGGCAAACATTTTAACACAGAAATAGGGAAAATTGATTCTAAAATTCCTAAACCCTGGTCACTGGCTAAGTTTCCTGGGAAAAAAACAAAACAAAACGAAACAAAAAAAACATAAATCTTTGCCAAAGACCCAGCAATGGCCAAGCTGTAGTCCTGGAGAAATTACTACCACAGCTTTAATTTCCATTCACAACTTAGGAGAGGAGGTTCAGTTAGGAAAATCACAAAGGGCACAGGTGGGGGAAAAGTGCTGCTTCCCTCATTACAAATAAATATCCTTGTGCTTTGAGAACCTGCATACGTGACAGCTTGCTTTATTCACATCGGTGTGTGGTTGGGTGGAAACAGCTGATGACCCTGTGAGTCTGGATATAGGCTAGTATTTAAGCTCAGTCAAATAGCTGGAGGGGGGGAAAGCCGCAGCATCTAGGATCTTGGTGAAAACAAATGACCACAATGTATCCCTGTGACACCCTGAAAACCAAGATTCATGCCTATGCCCAGGCCTTTAAATAGAATAGTGTTCCTAGGCAAAGTATCTCTTGTGCCTCAGTTTCCTAATATGTGAAATGGATTATAATAATGGCACTTACTTCATAAAGTTGTCATGAAGATTTTAATATAAAACAGCACCTGTCCATAATAGGTCTATAATAAATGTCATTCATTTTCACAATAAGATTTTCCTCATATTAACGTCTTCCTCTCTGTTTATCTTGGAGCTTTCCCAGAAAAGGAGACAGACTGTCCAAAGCCAAAGCAATTTTCTTAGAGCAAGAGTCATTTGCCATACTGGTCTCACTGAAATATTTTCTATTCTCATGGCCTGAGGTATTTAGTAGCTTTAGAAGAATATTCACAACAATTTAGGTTTTCAAACATTTAAAAAACCTTAGAGATTTATATAAGTCAGTGCCCTGACTAAATGGAGACTGGATATCTCCTTCAAAAGGTGTTGGTTTTAAAACTGGCCCCCGTACTCACAGAAGGCAAGGAGGGACAGGAGAGGCAAGCCTCCACAGATTGGGAGGTGACACTGTGAATAAGCGAGGAAACTTACATAGGAGGCTTGTCTTGGGTGGCCATGAGATAAATAGAGCACTGCACCTGCCTGCTAGAATCTTAGAAGTTTATATAGAGGCCTTACCTTGGTTCAGTCGGATGGTCTGGTCAGATGATACTGTGCAGACGGCCTCAACAACACATTACTCTCCCAGAACTGTCCTTGAAATGGCTCCCATTGTAAGAACGATTGGCAAAATGTACATTCCAAGGATGAGGCCTAGGGGAGGGGGGATGAGGGACCTCCAATTGCCTGGGTTTAGCTCTAGCATCAACTAGTGGTCACCCCCTCTCTATGACCTCCAAAAAATCAGAACAGCCCCATAGCCCAGAAGGACTTGCCAACTTATTTAAGTTAGAATCAGGAGCAGACCTCAACTCTCAGGTCTCTCCGCAAGCCATGTGTAGAGTCAGAGGTGGATGTCTTTGGATTGCCTGTGGATGCCACCTTCCCAAGAGGAATGTCTCTGCCCCATGCCCTACCATCTCACCCCTCCTTCTGGACCAAGGTGGCTGAGTTAACGTGGCCTGGATGAGTGTGAGGAAGAAAGCTGCTTCTCTATGCTGTTGTTTAATGCATGGTATTTGAGAAAGACCCTTGCAAAGAACCTATTCCTCCTTAATATTTAGTTGACACCCACTTGGACTGAAGAAATAGTATGTGCAGTAGCCCTCCCTTACCTGTGGCTTTGCTTTCTATGGTTTCAGTTTTCTGCCATCAACTGTGGTCCAGAAGCATATGTTCCTCCTTTTGATGAATCATCAGAAGGTCAATAGTAGCCTAAAGCTATGTCACACTGCCTGTGTCATTCATCCTACTTCTTATCATGTGGGCATTTTATCATCTTACCTCATCACGAAATAAGGGTGAATACAGCATAGTAATATATTTAGAGACAAAGAGACCACATTCACATTGCTTTTATTACAATCTATTGTTCCATATTTTCTATTTTATTATTAGCTGTTGTTCATCTCTTACTGTGCCTAATTATAAATTAAACTCTGTCGTAGGTGTGTATGCATAGTGAAAGGCATAGTATACGTGGGCATCAGTATTATCCACAGTTCCAGGCATCCAGTAGGGGTCTTGGAAGGTATCCCCTACAGGTAAAGGGGGACTACTGTATTTTGACCTTTATTCATTTCCTATTCCTGAAAAGTCTTTCATTAAACATTGCCTGACAGTTTTTGAAAACTAATTAGGAATAGCTAAAGAGTTAATGTAGATCCCACTATCCTTTTTTTTTTCCCCTCTCTATATTCTCATCATTCTAGTCATAGTTCCAAAATTGAGATTTCAGCATTGGAGCACCTCTTTGAGGCAGAAGGTTAAGCCCTCTCCAATGCTATTTCCAGCATTCCATTATTCATTTGGATTGGCAGTTCTCTTAATTAACACCTTGTCTTATTTACTGCAAAGGTTCAGAGTTGGGAGCTAATGCCAAGAACACACTGTCTTCAATGTAAAGTTGCCACATTCAAAATAGAAATGATTTTATCTAAGAAGTCAGCCCAATAATGTGTCAAAATGCACTGGAAGGCTACATTTTCCAATTATTAACTATTGATCATCCACATTATACTAGGCAGAATGAGTTTATTATTTCCCACTGCTAGTAACTGACATAGGGAAAGAGGCAAGTAAACTAATACACATTCTTTGTTGTTAAAATGAGAGGCTATACAGGTAAGGCAAGTGCTAGCATTGTATATAAGCTACCTAAATATTCAGTATTCATGAAAGCAGAAAGAGACTGCACATTTAACATAGTCTTCTAGTATAAAAGATACAAATGAGTACTTATATAATATTTACATATAATGTTTTTCTTGGGCCACTAATATGATAAACTCTGAATAGCACATTATTTGAAAGAGATACAAATAGCAGCCAAGGAGGAAACAATTGGAGAAGCATTTTCTTTACTGTTGGTTTCTGCTCAAGGGATATTCACACCTTAACACAGACCCTTTAACTCTACATGCTGGACTGTCTCACAGGCATTAAGATATTAGTCACTGTCTGATCCTCCTAATAAGCTTGACTGATTGGTGGAGGTCAGAGCAGCAGCAGGAGTCTGGCAAGGTTACTTGCAGACTGACATTTTATTGTTTTGTTTATTACTGATTAATTATAGCTATCATGTCAGAGTGATCTATTTCAAGAAAGTGGAACCATCATTAGTGTACTTTGCTGTACACATGGTTTTTGTCTTCTTTTGTATTATTTTTTATTTACCTATATCTAACACAACAGATTTTTCAGATCCAGTAACAAGAGTGTAGCATTTGGGGCTATTTTTAAATTTCACAAAAATATTTCTGGCTTGCAAAAAATATATTGGTAACATTGAGTCATGCATTGAGTTGTAGAATCATTATATTGTACACCTGACTCTAATGTTAATTAGTATAATGTTAATTATACTTCAATTAACATAACATACAAATGGCTTCATAAACATTTAGGGTTCCATATTTAAAGAATTTAATACAATTAAATTTGAGGAGAAAAATTTAATACAATTAAATTTGAGGAGAAAAGTTTTCTAGAATGACTTTTGCTTGGTTCCATTCACTAGAATAGAAATATTCTTATAAGGAATTCAAAGCACAACGTGTTTACAAACCTTGAAATAGATGAGAATGTTGTCTTCATCCTTTCTCAGAAGCAAGGAAAAGTCTTTTATAATTAAGTCATTTTACTGATTCATGATTTAACTAATCAGAAAGTGATTTTTACTTGACATAGTTGTCAAGAATCCTTCTTACCTGAAAAAAAGGACCAAATCAACTATGTTTTACTTTATGGGTAAGAATAAAAATGTCCAACACAATATAGTGATTGAAAAATTACCCTGGATCTTAAATTAGTTCTTGAAAATTATTGGTAGTTTTTTATATGATGGCAGATATTTCTGATTCCTTGTACAAGAATGAATATACAGAAAATAGAGCACATATAAGACAGAACTTTGACCCACAACCTGCAGTATGCCACAGTCTCTGCAGCCAAGTCAGGATTTGATCAATAACTGACAGCTTCCCTAATTTTTGCCCCTATTTCCAACTCAGGAACAATAGGATAAAGCCAAATATGCTCTTCCAACCAATCTCATAGGATATCTTACTTCTAGTTAGCTGGCCTCCAGCTTACCCACGCCAATAGCCTCCAAGCAGGGCATACAGGAAACTTTCCCTTTTTCACACTATGCAGATTTCCCACTTTCTTCCTGCCTTTGGGTTTTTGCCAAAATGCAAATGGTGGTGGTTGACTCTTCTGCTATATAGCAAGCTCTGAATAAAGAGCCCTTACCTGTTCTCATTCGAATGGTCTTAATTAATTTCCACACTTGGGAGTAGGCTAAATTTTCCTGAGCCATACTATCAAAATTTGACTCTTTATATCAATATATCTTACTATGACCCTTTGGATAGCCTATGTAAGTTAATAGAATCTTGCTAAAAAACAGGATCCAATTTTATCCATAATTTGCCAAATATGAGAGTGATTTTCACCCAAAGTAACCATTATTTAAAAAAAATAATACCTTAGTTTGCTGGGCATGATGTATTCAATAACATTCTAAAATACAGCTGAAGATTTTTATAACTTCCATCTAAAATGAAGAATGGGCCTAAAAATAATCTCTCCAGAGAAGATTTTCAAAGAATCAAAAGCAGAAAGGCATGTTCTGGACAATGAGGTTTTTGTGAGTTTCATAGCTTTCTTAACCATGAAGAAGGAACAGAGATAGATGTTAAGTCTAGATTCGAACCATATAGAAATGTATAAACTAAAAACAGCTTGGGCAAAATCTTTAATGAGAGATAGATGTAACTTATATGCACAATAGCTTTGGAATCTGTTTGGTAATTACTGTTATGCTGAGCAATTGCTACAGAAAAGCCACTATTTCATGGCACATCTATATCCATGCTGCACCTAAAATTAAGGACATAAAAATAACATTAAAGGAAAAGAAGCCTACCAGGGCTGCAAGGGTCAAAGTTGAAGCCATCTATGTGCCTCAGAAGCTTTATATTTCTACTTGGTTCTGTATTTAAATTAACCACAAAGTATGTCAGTACAGAATCATGGAACTTAGGAATACACCTAATGCCTTTCTGATCCATTCCTTTTGTGAACATGTCTCTTCAAACTCCTGGGAACACCAGTACTCTCTTAAAAACACATTACAAACTAGGCTTCATTGGCATCAAGAATACCATATGTCTACTGTTGCTTTATAATTTAATTTTTATTAACTTATTTTTTAATTTAAAATATTTTAGTTTAATATATATTAAGTATTTGAGTTTATTTGTAGAAAATCAACTACTTTAAAATATGCTCAATACTATAATCGACACTTACTCAGGTACTTTCAACAAATTTCAAATTTGTAAAGTTTTTCTCTTAAGAAAGACACAATACTGCACAGCCAATCTCATCTGCTCAGGGAAAACATTTGTAGGAAGGATTAACATTAATTCCCTGAAAATTCATAGCACAATTGTACTATGGACCATTTGGTCCACCATTATAATGGGACTCATAGTGAAGGTCATTTTGGAGCTATCAAAAGGTTAAGGGAAGTACAAATCCCTGTTAGTTTAATTCCAAACCATTTTTTTATGTGCTGCCATCCCTATACTCATTTCCAGTGTTTCCTTTCTTCCTCCTAAAAAGTTTTACTTGAAGAAGAAAACTATGACTCAGTAAAGTGTTGTAGTTACAGGTCTCAGGCATATGTTTGACTTTTTGTTTCCTAGTCTTATTTAAAATAAGCAAAATAAAATAAAATGTTTTACATATAATTCATTTAGCTTTTCTTAAATTCTGAAAAGTCCAATGGTAAGTGTGGCTAAAAACAAACAAAAACATCTTGCATCACAGTGAATTCTTGGAAGACTGTGTGTTAAGAGAGAATTTGTATTATCTGCTTTGCACCCTTTATCTAAAGGCTTCTGAAAATGGTTTTCCATTAAAATAACGGTGTTGGCCAAAAAAAAAAAAAAAAAAAAGAAAAAGAAAAAGAAAAAGAAAAGAAAAGACATGGTAACAGGAGACCCAACACAAGAAAAGAAGCAAAGTAAAGCTTCAGGATGACACCTATGACGTGGGTGTAGAGAGCATCCGAGTAGCCCCATTGAGAAACTTCTCTGGAGAAAAGAGAAAATGGATAGAATATCTAAGGCAACTAAACATCTTGAGGTAGGATTTTGACCAGAAGTCAGCAAACTGCAGCCTGGGGGTCAAATCTAATATAGCAGAGGTGAGTAGTTGTAACAGAGACTATAAGGTCTAAAGGACTAAACACCTAAAAGATTTATAGCTTTTTATGGAAAAAGTTTGCCAAAAATTTTTGAGGTTGAATTTTCAGTAAGTGCATTAATAAACAAAGAAAAATAAGGAATGATAATTGACTCCAGTGAAAACAAATAGCTGTGTAGGAAAGGAAGAAAAAAGAGCTTACTACATGGCTCAGCTGTGGATTGCACTGTAGAGTTACAATAATATAAATGTTGAAGATTCATCTAAGCGCAACTATAACATTTAGGGAGGATGGTGAGGGCTCAGGGAGAAAACAGAGCCCAATCCCTGTCATATGTAAGGGAAATTCAATAGATAATAGCTAAAACTGAAAAATCAAGAGAAACAATTAAAAGCATGTTGTTTAGACACAAGACATACCAAGAGAGCTAAAGGAAATAAAAATGGTTTTATCTGGGAAAGAGGAAAACAAAAGGAGTTAACAAACTCCCATCTTGGTAACAAACCTTGTACAAATCTTTGACTCTTAAATTACACCAATATATAAATTTTTGACTAATATTAAAACAAAAAAAAAACAAAATAATTTGGGACTGGCATAATATAAAAACCTCTCATAAAACAACAGTCATTTCAGAAAGTGTTCAGACTGAACAATGTGCTGCCCATATGCATTCAATTCTCCCATTAATCCTCAGTAAGAACAATTATCCCAAATGGCTGATTCACATGATCTTTGCACCCTAATGAAAAACATTTGTTATGTTATAATGGTTAAGTTTCACTGATTCCTTGGGACTTTCAATATGATAGATATTCTGAGAATTATTTTTCCAAGAAGTCTCAGATACTGCTGAGTTATTTACTTGTATTGACACTATAAGCTCATGTTTCTGTTTAACATCTCTGCCCATAATGGGGAGGAGGGAGGGATAGAAAAGACACATATCTTAAAATTATTGAGGTTAAAGATAAATAGGAATTCTTTGCTGCTAGATAACAAAAAATGTTTAAATACTATATAAAAATATATATATTATAGAACAAGAAAATACTTGCTGGCGCTGTTCACAGTCTTTTCTAACATTTAACAGATTTATACAATTAGGCACAACTACACTAAATGGCAAGCTATAACCAAAGCTTTCTTGTTTCCTAAAAAATACTTCCCAATTTAGAATACTTTTTCCAATAAGCATTCCAGTTATTTGTCTTATACTTAATGCTTTTAATTAATGCTTTGATAATTAAATAATATGTATGCTACTAAGGTTGCCTTCAATGAAAAGGAAAAGCATTCCTATCTATGATCATGGATATTGCACAAAATTGAGCTTCTCTTTTGTTTGTGCATGTGTAATTCAAAATGCCACTGCATTTCATGTTCCCTAATTCTTCTAGCAATAATCTGTCCTTTTCATATTACATCTAAGACTTGATTCATCAACTATGAGATCATTACTATTTGAGTGCTGGCATTCTAGAATATAAGAGTGATAGAATACAATGAGTCTTGTGTTGAGAAACTTTTACAAGCACCAAGGAATGCATATAATATGAAAGAAGAGATGAGTTCATGCATAAAATGTATTAGTGTGAACTGAGGTATTGAAAATTGGTATGCCTTGATGTCAAATAAAGATCTTTATCTCCCTTGACTCTTTGAATGTAAGGACTGCCAGACTGAATGATGTGGTTACAGTCATCTGAAGTTTAATTTTTCTAACTTTTAATACCTTTTGTCCAAAGCGACTACTGTAATCAAAAGAAAACACAGATGAATCAGCCAAGGTTTTTTAAAGATATATTTAGTATTGTTTTCAGTGGATTTTTAAACCATGCCTACATAATATCAGAACATCAGGATGAGAACTGAATTCAGTCAACCAGAAATTTCTTACTATGTTACGCCAAAAATACAAATGGGGGATAACAAAATATAAATCCTAAAGCTTCACAGAAAACTTTTATGTTTTATTTCTTGTTGTCTCTACCCTTTCTGCCTCACTAGGTCCCCAGTTAATACCACTCCACTGAATCTTTTTACTTTGTACCCTCTCTTGCTTTGGGAATTCGAAGTTTCTGCGTGAGAGATTGCATTCCCATTTGTCCTTGAGAAGTTTGACAAAATTCTTACTCTGCCTCATTTGTTTGCTTTTCAATCTATCATTATACTTCCCAAGACTTGTTTCATGTTGAAGGATCTTCCCAGTAAAAGTCCACACCATTTACCTCCTTTGACTGTCAGTAGGAAAGGAAAACCACCTAAAGTAATGTAATAATTAAAACCAGCCAGCATTGTTTTTTCGAGCAGGAAGGTTTTATGACTCAATAATGAGTCACCTAACTTGCATCTGATTTTGGAATTCTTATAATTCTTACAATTCTTACACTTTTAGCTATTTCAACAGAATCATCTAATGTTGAGTTTTAATTTCAAGAGCTCCTTTTCTTAGAGGGTTGTCTTGGTTTTCTTGCTTTTAGCTCCTTTATATAGCTTTTAATCCATTGCTTGATTTTGTTTGTTTGCCTAATCAATCAATCTCTACCTCCTGTGTGGTCCTTGGTTCCTAATGGCTCATCAAAATCTTTTATTCATTAAATTGAATTATTTACTTAACAAATTTTTATTGATGTCTCCCTTTGAGTACAGTAAAGAATTCTTTTTCTTAATCACACATAACTCTGAAGATCTCATAGTATAGTAACAATAAACCTTATACACATAAGACTGAAATTTTAAAAAAATTATATAAATGAACCATAAGAGAGGTGCAGACAATGTGAATTCTGAGATAAAGGGGATTACTGGGATGAGAAGATGTTTGGGGCATAGAATAAGAAGATTTTCCATGGAAAAAGTGAAAAGAGATAAGATTTGAAAACTCGAGTTATGTGCAAGTTGGAGGTGGAAGGGTGTACAGAAGAAAGTGGACAGATATTGCAGGCACAGGAAACAACATGAGTCTCATCAGGCACAGAAGTATGATATAAAATATTTAGACTTGATTAGAGTTCAGTTTGAAAGAAAGGAAGAGCAGTAAAAACAAGAGTAGCCACTTCCATTTCATTCCAGTTCTCTCGGCTTAAAAGAATTTATAAGATATTGGTCCACATAAGAATCATAGACTTTTGTTGTATGAAATAAAAACTAGTAAGAACTAGTATTTCACTAGTTCTTTAGGATATCTTTGTAATCCAAATAACAGTAATCAGTAAATGGTTTAATAGCAATGCTTACTTCTACAGTTTGCTGGAGATGTTCATTAATGCTACTCAAGCAAGAGAGCCAGGGCTCTTCAAATGAGGGACTCATTTTAGGATTTTAAGTTAATTCCAAATAGGAAGAGATTCTTCATGTTTAAAGGCCTTCCTAGCCTCTTCTATCAGTTTACTTAATTCAAACATTTCCATGAAGTAGTGATGTTGGTACTTGTCGGGGCCGCCAAGTTTTCTGTCTGCCTCAGGCAAGGATTATCACTCTCCAGAGAGTGAACCAGCAAACAAGATTTGCATCTAGAGGCTGGAGACTGCCATTTCCTGGTCAAAATAACTTTGGCGTCTGTCATGCTGGGCAAGACGTGGAGTGGTCAAGGTGCACAAAAGATCAAAACCGTATTTTGGATTATTCAGTGCTAACTCCCCCCTTCCCAGCATTGCTGAGGCAAATCTGGCCGTTTCTTTTGATATGCATTTGACTCTGTTTACCTGGTAAGTGACCTTGGTCAGCTGCTTTGTTTTCCTGCCTTGAAACCTTCATAAGAGACAGTTTTCTGAATAAAGCTCTCTCTCTCTTTTGCCTGATCGGAAACCGTGAGTTCTGTCTTTACTCTCTGCATCTCCCTCTCCTGCCCTGTTTTTCTCTCCCTCCCTCAGGAAAAGGACCCGCGAGGATTCTCCGCCCTGCTGGTCGGGGCAGAGGAAACAGGTACCGCAGAACACTGGGGACGAGAGCGCCGGACCCGGCCTCCGGGTTACGACAGGTACTAACATGTAAAATATGACTAAGTACTAAGTGAAGGGGTCATATGTGGGGACAAGTGTTTGAGGGTAAAAGCACAGAATGAATAAAGACTTAATAGTGGGTGGGAGAATGGCACTTTCAAGGAACTGTAAGTCTATAGGAAGCAAGGGGCAGTGTGTGCCAAGATAAAACAGATCTCAGACTTTCAATCAATATCTGAAGATCTATGAGAAGCCAGAGAAGAGTTCCAAGTAGGAGAATGACCTAAGCAGAGAAGGTATTTTGAAGTGCAGAGCAGAGCAGAGCAGTTAGGAGCCTGTAACAGTATTTAGCAGAGACAAGTTTACTTAGAGTATTTGTGATAGTAGGGATGAACAAAAGTAGATGTATTCAGGAAATGCTTAAAACATGAAACTAGCATGACTCAGAAGTTGATACAATAAGGGTAATGAAGGAGAGGATTTAGCAACTAATAAATAATCCATGTTTCTAGGTTTTAGAATTGGATAACTGGTAGAGTCATTCATAGAATTATGGAATAATTAAAGAACATCAGGTTTGCAAGGGAAGATAAGTTTATTCTTGGATATGATAAGGTTACAGCACCCTTTATCAACATCAGAATGAGTTTGACATATGGCAGAGACAAAAGAGAGAGTAACTGAAGCCATGGGCATGAATGGAACACTTAGAGAGAGAGTGGTATAGCCAGGGAGCACAGGACCAGGCCTGAAGGACTCTTGTATTTCACATCTGATTAGGAGGACAATCAGGAAAGTATGACATTTCAGAATCAATTAAAAAGAATGCTTTGGTCACTGGTAGAAAACTTCCCCCGAACGTATAGCAGTTGACACAGAGTGCCATTCACGTCACCCTTTCAGGAAGGAGGTACTCCTTGTAAATAGCCAGCTCACACACAATCATTGGCTAATGCTAGGGAACAAAGGACTAACACACTTTCCTCAATTAAGAACAACTTAAGGGTTTCTACTGGATCATTTAAGACTTTTAGTACAATCCTATCACTTTTCAACCTCTTCCTTTTTTCAATTTTTTTCCCCTCATCCCCTTAAAGATATTGCTGGTCGTGAGAACATACCCTAGTAAGCTTCTTCCATTCAAATATTAACTCAGTATATTTCCAACCCAACCTAAAATATTGCTAAGAGTGGTCCTAGAAATTTGATTCTAAAATGAGAACTGTCAGTGAAG
Organism: Suricata suricatta; assembly: GCF_006229205.1. NCBI lineage: Eukaryota > Metazoa > Chordata > Mammalia > Carnivora > Herpestidae > Suricata > Suricata suricatta. The sequence goes on along the minus strand of NC_043704.1, from coordinate 108,402,567 downwards.
TTTCCCTCACTGATGGTAGGTGGAACAATTCATAGCATGCTACAGCTTTGAAACTACTAACACAGTTAGCTATGGTGAACTGAGATTGGATGCTATGGAAGAGAATGCACTATTGATGCAATAGCTCAGAGGTTTGAGAAATTAGTCATTATAAGAATTATAGATTTGGATAGCTATTGCTAGGGGCTATCAATACACTGAACAATTCACTGAACAATGGCAGTCTGAGGAAGAAAGGCTTAAATCACTAATTTAATGCAAACTGTGAATGTCTTTGGTACCATATAAACAGACTCCTATCCTCTGTAATTAGAAAATACAATAGAAAATACAGACCCAGGACTTAATTATGTGGAGAAACTTCAGAAAAAGTTGAATTCTCTAACCCCTCAAGTATGTTATACCAAGATCAGGACTGGTTTTGGAAAAGGGTGGGGACCTGAAACTGGAATGAGGACATTTGGGTACATACACTAGAAAATATGGAATCCCCAAAGTCCTTGGACCATCTGGCCCTGTAGAATTGGATCTGTTGTTTCTGTTTATGGTTATCCATGCCTCCTTTCTTGAAGATGATGCAACATTTCTGCCTTGAAAGATGTAGTAGTCAGAGTTCCTAGGCAAGTCCAAAATCCACAGGGCAGGCTACCAGGAAGGAAAAGCTGGAACTGCCAGGAAATAGCTGAAACTGCAACACATAGGTAGAATATCTTTTTCTGAGAAGTCTCAGTTGGCTCTTATGGCCTTTCAACTTACTGAATTGGGTCCACACAGATTATGTAGACCCTTACTTAAAGTAAACCAATTATAGACTTTAATCACAACTATAAAACAGCTCCACAGTAAGACCTTGATTAGAGTTTGCTTGAAGAACTGGGAACTATAGCCTAGCCAAGTTGACATGTAAAACTGACCATGGCACAAGACAATATGTATGCCTATCAGGATTTAGTCCCACCTCTCCACCTCCAGGTCAATAACTAGGGCTAGTTCACTACATATTCTCTAAGGAAAGCTCTGTAAAAGATGAAAGGAATTATATACTAACAAAGCTCTAGGACCTAACCAACATGAAGTGGCAAGAGTCAGGAAGTATATATGGAATCCTGGTGGTATTAGATTAAGATGGAGGTGAGAGAATGGAACATAAACTCGGATAAAGGAGAGTTTATCAATTGTAGATCAGTCTTCCCCTGTGATACATAATTTAACATGCTGACAAATACCCCAAGAGGTAGTGCTAAAAGAGTAAAGTAATAATGCCAGCACTTCCACAGAAGCCAATAGTAGAAGGAAACAAGAGGCTCATAGAGTAGTCATGCTAGAATGTTTCTATCATTTAATCCAAAAAAACATATCAGCTGACTATAATCTATGAAGGAGGCCCAAGGGACAGTCAATTTAACAAAACAGAAGTGAGCATACTGGTGACAGATACTGAGATGATCAAGAAGCTCAGTGATGACCACCCTGTGGAACCCAGGGCTGAGAGTACCAGATACTGTTATAAACACTGATGATCCTACGACTCCAAAAAACATAACCTAATTGTCAGAGATTGACCATGAAAACTAGGCATAATTAGTAGAATAAATGAAAAGGTAGACAATCATCCAGAGGGTCTTGACCAGCAGAGAGTTAAGGAGCTGTTTAATAGAATGTGATGTTCTAGGAGAAAGATAAATCGAAAGCCAGCAAGAATACGGGTAAGAAATCAAATGTGCTAACTGCGGGAGTTGAGGGCAGATGGCCCAAAAAATGTCCTAATTCCTTACCAGCTTTCAAACCTAAGCCAGATCTTAGGCTTTGAGCTTACTGACTCAAAAAAAGTTTGGCTTCTCATGGGAAAGAAGCCTTTAACACCACAGCAAGCATATAAAATGAGTCTTCCTAGTTCTTTCTCAAAGGATCTAAGGCCATTTATCTAGGCAACATGCATCAGGGAAAGGTAATAGCCAAATCTTTCAAGAATTTTGCTAACAGTCTAAATTGATGTTGATATCCAGGGACCTGAAGTATTATCTTGACTCCATATTAGAGTGAGTGAACATATGAGCTATCAATAAATGAAGTATTGCCCTAGGTAGGGATTAGAGTAATAAGTCAACTCTGTCCATGATCATTTCCCCAGTATCTTAATTTATAATTAAAATGGACATACTTGGTAGTTGGTCAAAACCTCACACTGACTTCTTGACTTGTGGGGTAAGAATTCTAAGAGTCACCAAGAACATGTGGAAACCCCTGAAATTGATGTCCACTCCCAGAACAGGATCATTACACAAAAGCAATATCACAGTGGGTATGACAGAGAGAATGCCACAACTTAAGGATTAAAAGATGCAGAGTGGTATTTCTCATCCACCCTAGTAAGTTTGAAATCTCTCTTTCAACTCTAAACCTACCCATCTGTATTTGCCTTGTGATGTTGGGGTTGATCCTTTGCAAACCACAATTTGAGTTTGCCATCTGACTCTATTCCAACTAGTAGAAGAGCTAGAGAACCTGCAAGGCTGTTTGCTTCCTGTGGGCTTTCTCTATCAAATGTTAATACCCATCAGAGAGCCACGGAAGTAACACTAAACAACCAGGTAGACAGGATATCTCAGCCAAGATGTTAGCCAGCTTCTGCCAGTGACCACTCCAGTGCTGGCTCAATGGCTCACAAATGGAGTACCCATGGTAATAGGGGTAAAAAGTATACATGGGTCCAATATTATGGGCTTTGCCTGAGAAAAATCTAACTTATCCTACTGCTTAATGTTTAATTCAACCACAACAGAAATCAACAATGAGCCCTATACAGCACTATCCCCTAACACGATGGCAAGTTACTTTGGAATCCATCTACTCTGAAAGAAACAGAAATTACCTTGACTGGTAATTTTGCATATTTTGTGACCAACCACTATCTTAGAGTTTACAAAGCACTCATCAATCCACTGACAAAAAAAAAAAAAAACCATATAACACCACTTTAAACCAAGAGATCCACAGAAAAGATGTGACAGTGACATTGATATCCACTGATCTGTATCATGCCATCCCAACCAGAAGTTGCCAGTCTAATAGAAAAATGGAATACTATTTTCAGGATACAACTGAGGCACCAAATGGAGGTGAGACCCTTTGAGAATGGAGTGCCATCAACCAGAATAGTATATACATTCTACAACAATGAGCATTATATGGTGCTGTGACTCCAGGAGGTAAAATACATGGGTCCAGAAACCAAGGGGTGAGAAAGTAGAAGTGGTCTCACTCATCAACTCTCCTAGCAACTCACTTGAGAAATGTGCTGCCACAATTTTAGACATTGTGGAAATAGATACCCTAATTCATAAAGGGATAACTCTTCCAAGAAAGATATAGCAGAGTTTCCACTTAACTTTACTGGTCAACTTAGGTTCAATGTACCAAGAGATCAGAAGTTAAAAAAAAAAAAAAAGTTACCATCTGACAAAGACAACTGACGTTGATCACTAGAAGGACAGAAGGAAGTAAGGGTGCTGTTACACAACATAGACAGGATATGTTCAGCACTCAGGTCATCCACTGGGACATCCCTCTGTACTCTCTGGCCAATTTTGAATGGACAATGCAAACGGAGAAGTGCAGGAACTGTACCATGAGAAGGGCCTGGTGACTTTGATGAGGAAAATGGGTATTAAGAAATAATGAGATGGGGCGCCTGGGTGGCTCAGTCGGTTAAGCCTCCTGCTTCGGCTCAGGTCAGATCTCACGTTGGTGGGTTCGAGCCCAGCATCAGGCTCTGTGCTGACAGCTAGCTCAGAGCCTGGAGCCTGCTTCTGGTTCTGTGTCTCCTTCTCTCTCTGCCCCTCCCCCTCTCATGCTCTGTCTCTCTCTGTATCAAAAATAAATAAAACATTAAAAAAATTAAAAAAAAAAAGAAATAATGAGATTCAGTTGTAGCCTCATGACTATCTATAATATCTGGAGCTGTGATTCATCCTATTAACACTTACTTTGTAAGTTTTCTCAAGGAAAGAAGCCAGTAAGAATCCTGGAGCAAATAGTCTTCAATTTACCATAGGAAACAGATGGATCTGAGCACCATAAAGATATGGGTCCATACAGATTCCCCTTTCTATGAGAGGCACTCACTGCCCACAAATAATTGATGTGTTTGTTAGCTATTGGGCCCTTAAAGTTTCCCCCATTCCCCTTCAAAAACTTGTTAATGCAGTAAACAAAGAACCTGCCCCCTCACCTCAGCTCAGAGCAGTTCTTAAGGAACATCTCAGTTCCAGAACTCTCAGCAGATGGGGTAAGGCTTCTGGTGCAAATGCATCACTGTTATGCAATCTCTCCCTCTTCCCAATCCTGCCTCCCACGTTCCGTTATAGCTATTCCTGTAAGCACTCTCTAATAAACCCCCTATCTAAAACTTTCTCTAAAAGTCTAGGTCCAGAAAACCTAATCTAAGATGTAAGATTGTTCCTAATAGCCACAGCTGTCTGCCTAGTGGGTGCAGGTGCTACATGAGAATACACTGAAGATAGGTGGAAGAGGAGTAAGTGGATTAAAATTTGGATAAATAAAAGGAAAAAATTAAAGCAGTAGCTGGAGGAAACATCTCTTCATTTGTAAAATGAGGATTAATAATAATATTTTATTTCACAGATTTGTTTGTCCCTTTGTTATAAATCAGGAGGATAATATTGCTATATCCCATAGGGTATGTTTTTATTAATAATTATTTTGGCAATTAAGAAACTAATGTACATATGTACATACATGACATATTCAAAACTATAGATATATTAATGAGTAGAACCAGTATACATACTCAGGCAAATATGACTCTAGTATCTGTGCATACACTTACCCTTCTCTGCTGCTTCTTTTGAAGACACTAAGGATGGACCCAGTAGTGGCTTACAAGTCTGTGTGCACATCTCTTTCCACTCACTGTTCCATGGTGTCATATTGGTAGTTTAAAATCAGCCATGGTAGAAATATTTACAGCACATATATCAACAAATATTATGAATCAGGATTTTTTTTTCCAGAAACCTGGTTGTTAAACATTTATCAGGGGTGCCTGGGTGGCTCAGTCAGTTAAGCATCCAACTTAGGCTCAGGTCATGATCTTGCAGTTCATAGGTTTGAGCCCCACATCAGGCTTTGTGCTGACAGCTCAGAGCCTGGAGTCTGCTTTAGATTCTGTGTCTCCCTCTCTCTGTCCCTCCCCCACTCGCACTCTGTCTGTCTCTAGAAAATAAACATTAAAATAATTATTAAAAAAACATTTATCAGAACACGATTGGATTTGCCACAAAAGCAGGGACACCTTCTAAACTGTACTCAGAAGGAATAAAGAAGACATGGGTGCAGGTTCACAAAATATGTAGGTTCCGTGGTAGGAAACCAACATGGTTCCTATTTCTCTGTGAAGAAGGCAGCAAGGTCATCTATGAAGTGGACAGGTGTTTGTGAGATCATTATCACTTGTTATAATTTTCGCAATAATAAGGATTCCTTACGTGATAGCTATTATTATCATATATATCCTTTACCATTCATAGTCTGACCCTAGACAGCACATAATTCTTGCTACAAGATATGAATTTAGCTACTCTCAGCAATCCTTTTCTTTTACAAGTCCGGAATTAAAGAATTCCTTCAATTATTATTATTAAATAATAAATATATATGACTTATTATTAGATTTAAGGTTTTAATGCCTAAAATGAAACATAAACATGCAAACAATTCCTTAGGGATTTTATCAAGGCCTGTTTTTGTCCATGTGTTCTGCAAGTTACTCCTTCTAATATTTTATCTCAATGACTCTGGGTGTGTGTGTGTGTGTGTGTGTGTGTGTGTGTGTGTGTGTGTGAGAGAGAGAGAGAGAGAGAGAGAGAGAGAGATTTGTTGCCTTGTATCTCTTTCCTTTTAATAATTAATGTAAGATCCTGAATATAAAAGAGCCCCTCTTAATTTTATAGTGTGGTAGAAAAGGAAATGGAAAAGAAGGTAAGAGATTAGAAGTCTGTAACTCCTACCTGGCCAGCCTATTTGAAGGGAACAGAAGTCCCAGGGCAGATTTAAAAGGGAATTAAGATAAAATGTAATCCCTAAAATCTGTGGGACATTGGAAGAGACAAAGAGATACCACAAGCTGACTGAGAAGTGATCTGGAGGCTCAGCAGGCAGGAGCTAAGAATGGAGCCTCTACAGGCTGAGACAGTGTGTCACCTACATAAGCACCTGTTCCAGGTCACCAGCTTTAACATCCACTGTATCTGTGACTTTCTCTTTGGACTGAATGGCCATATATGTCAGATGACTTTGGGAAGAGAGTAAAAAGAAATTGAACGTTTGCAAATCTATTATGTCATGTATCATCACTTCAAAAAAGAATTCAGTGTTTAAAAGTTATATGTTAGACACAATTGGGTGAAAAATAATTTCTACTTAAGTATGCCATTTCTTCTAGTTTGAGAGAGAGCAGCAATTTTTTGAGAAAGGAAACTCTCTATGTGGCTGTTAATCTTATAACACTATTGATGCATTCTATAACCTTGTAAGCTAAGATCTTATTTTTTCATGAAATAATGGCTTAGCATTAGCTTCCTAATTTTAATTCAGAGTAGAATTTAATACCAAGGAGAAGAAATAAGCTTTGTCATCATAAGACTAAATTACCCCTAAGGTTTCTTCCAGCTACAAGTGTAGGACATTTCTGAGTGCTTAAAACTCTTCTTTTAGACAGTTCTTTTAGGAAGAAGGGAGATTAGGCTTTAATATTATAGTAGCTATTTTTAGGGTTTCTTAAATAATTAATCTGAATCACAAATAGGACATATTCTGAAAAGTCAGCTTCTATCCCCCTGGTATTACTGCTACATTTTTTTAACTGTTCACAATACAAAGTTTACAAACATTTGCTGGTGTAATGATGCGGTAAAAGCCAGGGAATACACTTGATGGAAAGAAATGTCAAGTATTTAAGTGAAATCAAGAGAGGAGAGAGAACTAAAAGAAAATAATCCTAACAGACCAATGGTACAAATTTATACAGATAACTGATAGTTCATGTCAAGAGTATTGTAGAACATTTCATCCAGTAATATTTTATATTCAGTTTTTATGCAGCTGCTTTTCAATAAAACTGTCTTCACTCATTCAATAAAGATCCACCAGGCCCCTTCTTTGTGTCAGTCATAAGTATGCTGAGCTCTGTGACTGCAGCACACAAATGGGAGAAATGACCAGATAGAGAGATAATTACAATGCAATGTAAAAGCACCATGCTCCATTTTAGTACATTTCAGCTCCAATCACAATGGCATGAAGTCAGAACACTAGGCCTGGTGTGTTCCACACTCTCATCTGGAAATGAGAATAATGATACAATACTTGTCCATGACATTTGGCTCAAATGCATAACTCTACATCTTCAATAATAATAGTAAAAGGCAGTGTATAACTTGAAATTTAATGTTTCCTAGAATACAGCCAGAAAAGTATGGGCAAAGCATAATTAACTTGATCTGAGGACTCATGCAGTCCAGAAGAGTACAGGGGCTGTGAGCAGAAAGAATGCTAGTCAAGGGCACACAGGCAAAAGCTAGAGACATTGAAATGTGCACAGCTTTTTGTGAGGTCAGCTGATTTGTACTGACTGCATTTTCCCCCTCTTCCCGTCCCCTCTTTGTATTTTCTTGCCTTTACTATATGAAATTAACTGATCTTATTAAGGGATTTGTAAGATAAACTTGCATTCATTGGCTTTTGTTCAAGATTGGTTCCAGCTAATCACCCATGTGACCTCTCTGATGAAGTCCCCAGGAAAAGCTCAGTTTGCAAAACCTAAGGACTGAATCATCCAGTCACTAAGGTTTGGCTTCATGTAGTCTAAGGCATAATATTTTTCAGCTAACTTCGTCAATCAGTTGGTTCACAAAACACACTCATAGTCTGTTAATAATATAGAAATTCAAAACAATGTACTTTTCTTCAACCTCATCTTCATAGCACCTACAAACTTCTTGCCCGAAGTCCCAACTACCTCTCCTACCCTACTTGCACTACTTCTTTAAACATGCCTATGCAGCTCTATCTGTTCTTATGTCTTCCCTTCTCATCCTGACAGACCACAAACCATGCTTGTTTAGGAATGAAGCATGACTTAGCAAACCTTCCAGATTCTTCCACGCCACACTGAAGCCTACCTCATCAGGATGGGCCTATTATTGTCTTCCATAGCTTATTGGTTAGTGAGAACAGGTTCCTTCTAGTTTTAAACCCTGACTTGTGCTCTGTATGAACTTGGGAAGGTTGCTGAGCAACTTGTCTCCATTTCCTCATATGTAAAATAGAGATATTTCACCTGCTTTATGGGGTCATTGTAAGCATTAAATGAGAGAAACCAAGGAAAGTGCCAGGAGCAGTGCCTAGCACATACTAAGTGCATGATAACTGCTTTATTTTATTAGTAGAAATAATGATGACAACAACCATAATTAATTAAGCACTTACTATCTGTCGAATACCATGCTCTGCATAATTTTGCAAGGCAGATATTATTATTATCAGTTACCTGGTGAGAAAAATAAAGCCCTGAATGCTTGGGAAATCTATCAAAGGCCACATACTAATAACAGATAAAGCTAAGACTCTAAGGTAGTTCAGCCTAATTCCAAAGCTAGTGCCTCTTGTTTAATTTCAGTATATTCTTCTCAGTGGTTAAAGTAAAAGAGGAAAAAAATGGCATTTGTAGAAAACTTTACTTTATGCAGGCCCTAACTTGGTTCCAATTTTTTCCAATTAACTGAGGACTTGTATCCAAATGGCAGCTGACATCATTCTAGTCTTTTGTAAAGTAAATAAAATGGCCACAACTCTCTATCACACATCTTGACAAAAGAACAATATGGTCCCAAGACAGTAGATTTTCCTCTACAGTTCTGATTTGGAGTTCCAATGCCACGTCTTGACTTTAACTTGTAGCTTCTGCTGAAACTTCAATGCATTTTTGTCTCTCCATCCTCCCCTGTAGTTTCTGCTCTATATCTACCCACAAGTAGTTTTCTCCTAAAACTACTTTTTTTTTTTAAACATATAGTTTAATTTTTAAATAATTTCAACCAAAACTTTTAACTTGTTTTCTTTCAGTTCTGGTAAGAGAAATAGGCTGAATCCAGATGTAGGTTATAGCTCAGATTAATTTTTAACTCAGTTAATTCTTAGAAGGCAACCTTTTATTTTTCTTTCAAGGGAACAAGAGAGCTATAAGCATTTGCCAAGAATGAATTATCTTTGAAGTTTCATGTATTTGAACCAGATGGGCTCATAATGATGGTCCCTTGTGATAAACTTGTTCCTTCTGCGTAATCTTCGATTCAAGCTAACATTACTAATTACTGAAAAATCAGATTAATGTATGGAATTGATTTCATAATAATACAGCAAGGGAAATATTTCTGGACTATATGCAGTGTCATTGTGCACCATGTAACATTTAGAAATAAATTCAACACTGAAAGACCTAAATTTCGGGGACTGTTCCACATATACACAAGAAAACACTGGTCAGATTGATATTAAATAATCATAAACAATTCTAAATATTTATTAAAACACATCAATTCAATAGAAAGTTTAGAATTGTGATAATGTTCCCAATTCATTTTAATCATCCTGAATATCACCTCCTACTCTCCCATCCCCCAAAAAGAAAGGCAAATCATAACAAAATTAAAGACTGTACCTCAGATTGGAGAGCTGAAAGATATTTATATCATAAAGACACAAACAACTTAATAGTGAATATTTCACTTCCTTGGTTTCAAAAAACCTTTAAACTTACTGCCACTGGGAGTCTCTCATTTTCCCATTTTCTCTTTAAGGTCCAATATCCTGTCATGTGCCTTGATTCCCTTTCTTTCCCAAAAACTCTATTAATATCTCTTTTTCTCTGGAAGACTCTTTAAAATTTCTGTCCTTTTTTGTCCCTAAGAGATTTACAGACATAGATTTATTGCCTCACTTATACAAACTTTGCCATCATTTACTGCTTCTCCAAAAGGGAAGAAGTTGCTATTGTCCTTTTAGATTTCATATATCAATGTTTCCCTATTAAATGTCAATGTTACGCAGACATTTAAGTAGACTGTCAATTAATAATTTTCACTTGTCAATATATCTCCACTTCAATCTTAAACTCTCTGAGAAAAAGAGTCTTGTCATGCTCCTTACAGGAGTAATATTCACACATTATATAAAGTTTGGCAGACTATAGATGACAATAAGAGTGTAGCATTGACTAATCTAGTAGGTAGTACCAAAGTATGTTATAGAATCATCAAAAAAGTATTCTTCTCCCTGGAACTCTATATCAGAAATTTCATCAAACTTGGATGTCACTAGATATGTACTATCAAAAACAAAATAAAGGAAGGGAACAATAAAGTAGCAGAAATGGTGGAGAAAAGAACAAGAGTAAGGAGAAACAGGGGAAGAAAAAGAATGAGATAGGGTAGCAGTTCAAACCTGATGGTCTCCTATCCAACACCTACTACATTCTCCTTCCTTGTTAACAAAAGTCTAAATATGTGCAGTGAGGCATCTCATAGGAATCTGGGGATACTACAATTGTTGTACTTTCATGGCCCTTGCCAATTAAGTATTTAGGCAGCCACATGTGATGCCATTCTAGCCAGAAAAATATGGGAACTACACTAGGGGTGAATCTTAGAGAGTTTCATCAGACTTTAAAAAAAGAACAAATGCAAAGTAGCATTTCGTTTCTCTGCTCGTTATATGTAGACAATATTTAGACAATATGACTGGACAGAGATTGCCAACTATCCCTTAATCAGTAGGGAATCCAACTTGAGGCCATTAGAGTGAAAAATGAAAAGAAAATAGGTTTTCAAGTCCATCGCTCAACAACCAAAGTAATCAGCCCTTAAGCTACTCTATCTCCTAACCTAATTCTTTGAGACAAACATCATTATTTAAGGCAATTGTATCAAGGTTCCTATTACTAAAATAATAAAAATGTTAACTGAAATTAGGAGTTTTAAGCAAGACACAGGTACATTCATATCTGTGGGGATTTTTCAATTTTTTTTTTTACTGTTTACTTATTTTTGAAAGACAGGGAGAGAGCATGGCCAGGGGAGGGGCAGAGAGAGTGGGAGACACAGACTCCTAAGCAGGCTCTAGGATCTGAACTGTCAGCACAGAGTCCAACGTAGGGCCTGAACTCACAAACTGCGAGATTATGACCTAAGCCGACGTCGGACATCCAACTAACTGAGCCATCCAGGTGCCCCCATATCTGTGTTTTAATGCAAATTGAACTATCTAGAATTCATCTGTTGTAAAAGGTAAGAAGACCAGTTAAAAAACATATCCATTTATTGACATAAAATCAATAAGGGTGAACATAAGATTTCACTGGAGGTGGAAAGAAAGAGTGGCTGCAAGTGGCACTGGAGAAGTAAAATCCATGGGGCCTTGAACACTGACGAAACACAGGAAATCTAGAAAAATGAGCCAAGATAAGGTATAATTTCTGAGAATCCGATGCTCAAATAAAGACGTCACAAAGAGGAACACCTTCAAGGTTAAAAGAAGATTTCTTTTAGACATGGTGAGTTACTGGCATGGCATTTGGGTGAGAAAATTCACCTAGCCGCTGGGAAAACCAGAATGGAGATTCCAAGAGAGATCAGAACTGATGTTGATGTTCACAGAGTGGCGATAGTTGAAGACAAAAGAATAGGGCATAAGTAAACATATAAAGAGGGAATGGGGGTGAGGACAGGAAGAAATGAATATTAGAGAGGTAGATGATTTGAGAAACATATTTAAGGAGGGAAAAACATCATTTGAATATTCAGTAAAAGGGAGAAACTAGGATACAAAAATGTAATGAATGGAAGATGAGAGAAAAGAGATTTTCATGCAGGAAAGGAAGGACAAGAGGACAAATGCCCCTGAAGGTAAAGGAGATCAACACTGTGACAATGGCATGGATTCCAGGACTGGGGGGGGGCATCAGTTCATTAGTAAGGGTAGTTTAAATGAAGTGGTAAGAGGTGAAAAGTAGATTCCAAGGAGTTGAGAGGCAAGGAGTATAGAAATTGAAAAAAAAAAGACTTCTATTCTGAGAGGTTTGAATTTTAAAAGGTGGAAGATATAAGAATCAAGGTAGATGTGTTTATCAAATATAAAGAGAATCTAAACATTTCTGAGGGCAAAAGGAAAATAGCCGTGGAGTGAAAACTATGAAAGATAATTCCTGAATACTTTATTCCCAAGTATTTGGAACTTTAAAGGACCTAAGGTCCTGGTCTCTCAAACAATTTACTTAAAAATTACAGGATACACATATATACTTACCACACACACACACACACACACACACACACACACAATTACAGAACTGTAGTAAACAGTGCTAAGATCTTTCCAGCTTCTAAGAACTATTGTGGATTCTTAGCCAATAAGTTTTAGTGATTCAAAACCTACATTATCTCCCACCAACACTGCAAGAGGGTTCCTTTCTCTCCACATCCTCACCAATATTTGTTGTTTCTTATCTTTTTGATTTTAGTCATTCTGACAGGTGTGAGGAGATATCTCATTGTGCTTTTGATTTGCATTTCCTTGATGATGAGAGATGTTAAGTATCTTTTCACATGTCTGTTGGTCATCTGTGTATGTCGTCTTTGGAGACATGTCTCTTCATTTCTTCTGCCCATTTTTAATTGGATTATTTATTTTTAGAGTGTTGAGTTGTGCATATTCTTTATACATTTTGGATACTAACCCCTTATTGGATTTGTCATTTGCAAATAACTTCTCCCATTCAGTAGGTTGCCTTTTGGTTTTGTTGAGAGTATAATGCTAAGGAAAAAAATCAGAGAAAGACAAATACCATATGATTTCACTTATAAGTGGAATTTAAAAAACAAAACAAATGAGCAAAGGGGAAAAAATGAGAGAGAGAGAGACACACACACTAAAAAAACAGACTCTTAACTCTTATTCTCTATAAGAATAAACTGATGTTTACCAGAAGGGATGTAAGTAAGGGGATGAGAGAAATAGGTAAAAGGAATTAAGGGGGGCACTTGTTCTGATGAGCACTAAATGACGTATGGAATTGCTGAGTCACTATACTGTACATCCGAAACTAATATAACACTATGTGTTAACTATACTTGAATTAAAATTTAAAAAAATTAGTTGTCTCAGCACAGCATTCTGTGTTATGGTTTTGTCTACTGCAACCCCCCTCTCTGACATTTATATTCTATTACAGAGGATACCAAATGGATGGTTCTCAGTTTTAACTAATAAGGTCTGACAAAAGTGTGCTGAGGCTAGATCCACCACAATGAAACAAAGAAAAGCACACTGAATGTGAACATAAAAGCTTTGCAACAGTTCCAGATGCCATGAATGAAACAGTCAAGTTAACAGAGGGTAATGAGCAGCACACAAGTCAGCATTGGAGCATTGGAACATTGGACATAAAAGAAGGGTTTCATAAAGTTCATTGCAGCCTAAGAGGACTGACCATCAATTACATAATTTGTAGCTGGAAGAAAATGTGGCTAAAGGCCAGTTATGACTTCAAGAAATCTAAAGGAAATAGAAGATATTCTGCCCAAGGACAGTTGTAGAAACAACTTTCAAAGAGACTATACCATACACACTCCACATAGCACTGATTCAGTTGTATCCCAATTTCCAAAAACGTGTATCCCAACCTAATGAATCTATGTATGGAATGGAACAAGAGCCCAGAGTTAGATATGGGTACAAACAAAAGAATTAGTATTATAAAGGACAGATTATTCTTCCTAATTTTCCACATCTGTAAAATTCATAACAATGCAGAAAAGTTTTGACATGAAGAAGTAAACTGATATAGAAGTTGAGAACACCTGTTAGACTTGGGGTAGGGAGACAAGGAAGGTATGGGAAAGAATAGAAAAAGTTTGGAGCAGCATTTGAGAAATGCAATAAAAAAATTTCCAGTTAAAATTAGTGAAATATACACAGGAATTTCCCACCCTAAATTCCAACCAAATGACAATAAAGAAATGAAGAAAGACAACAACCTACAAAAGTAAAGCTAAGTAGAGGATAAAGAGAATATCAGAGGTTTTAGGAAAAAACTTGAAAGGCAGAAGGCAAATGGATGAATAGTAACGAACTTAAAAATCTTGAGAAAACTGTATAAGCTTTTAATGGTCAAAATAAGAGGCACCATATTGTTTCATTACAAAAATCTCAGGAATATGAAATACCTGGTACTTCAGAGGCATGAGATGTGAGATGAGGCTGCAAAGGGAAAATTTGCTGCAAGTCTTTTTTTGAAGAAGATGATGAAGAAGAAGTTAGCCACTCAGATTCCCTCCACCACTCAGTGCAACAAAAAGTCTCTTCTTTTCAACCCAGCAAGGGGTTTCCAGGAAGTGAAGATAGAAGCTTCCAGTTGTCCCAAAGGCAACATAATTCTGGGTCAGCTGGAACAACAATAGCCTTCCCAGGCCAACTCCACAGTGTGACTCTAGAAGATGTTCCTAAAAATTCAGCCTTAGAAACTGTGTCCATTGAATCCTTGAACTATCTGATATCCCTCAATGAATTCCTTTCTGGTTAAAATAGCTCAAGTGTGAGCACCTACTAAAGCTTACATTATATATCTATCCTATTATCCAGGAATTTTACTTTTAAGTATACACATAATGGATATTTATATATATATGTATATTAAAAAACATAAAAATATTTATAGCAGCTCTTTCCATAATAACTAAAAACAAACTGTCCATCAAAAATAGAATGGATACATTATAATATATTCATATAGTAGAATACCACATTACCCACTCCCCAGAAAGAAAACTACTACCACATATAACAATATGGAACACTCTTACTGACACTGTTGAGTTGAAGAAACCAGAATACTTACATATGATTCCATGTATCCACAATTTAAGAATAGGCAAAACTAAAACCAATCTCTGGTGACAGAAGTCAGAATAGTGGTTACTTCAGCAGAGAGGTATGTATGGGAAAGGGACACAAAAAGAGGCTTCTGCGCTCCTGAACATGTTCTGTGTCTTCATAACAGTGCTGAATACAGAGCATATGCATATGTAAAACTTCACTGAGCTATATTTATGTTATACTTCAATTTAGAGAAAAAAAAGAAATAGAGGCAGGGAGGGAGGGAGGGAGGAAGGAGAGAAGAAAGGAAAGAAGAAAGGAAGGAGGGGAGGAAGAAAAAAGAAGGGAAAGAAAGAAGGACAGAAGAAAGGCAGGAAGACTGTCTAGAGTGAATCCTATTGCTGACGATCAGAAACCTTGCCTAAAACAAGAGTAAATAACAAATGAATACTCATCTAATGTATGATTATATGGCAGGAATTTACAGTGAGCTTAAGTCTGTACTTTCTCCAGGAATATCTACCAGATCTAGAAGAAAGAGGAAGAAGACAAGCATGGAGTTCCTACAGCATGTATAATTATGAGGGATTTTTTTCAGGGCCTTTGTATTTAAACTATACAATCACTCTGAGGAAAGTATTACATTATCTTGAAATTGTAGAGTAGGTTATAGGCTCAGAAAGTTAAATCATTTTTCTGAGTGTAAAGAGCTAGTTCGTACTAGAGTTGAAATTTGATTCAAGTCTACCTGACTTAAGGAAACATTTGCTTTCCATGATACTCTGCTGTAGGAAGCCTGGGCTTGGAGACTGGAAAACAAGTATGGTAGAAGGTCAAAGGAAGATAGCAGTTCATGAGCAAACTCTCTACTGGGTCCGATCCAGGTAGAAGTGAAAATGTCAACAGGGGCTAAATTAGAAGATAAAATTATAATAAAAGACCAAAGGCCATACTCAGTGTGAAAAGCAGATGCAGTATGAGAGGAGAGAAGTTAGGGTGAAAGCTTAAAATACATGGGATTTTCCACCCTTTTAAAACTAGATGCTGGAAGACGCATGAAATGATGCTCAGCGTCACTCAACATCAGGGAAATACAAATCAAAACCACACTGAGATACCCCCTCATGCCAGTGGCTAAAGTGAACAAATCAAGAGACTATAGATGCTGGCGAGGATGTGGAGAAACGGGCACCCTCTTACACTGTTGGTGGGAATGTAAACTGGTGCAGCCACTCTGGAAAACAGGGTGGACTTTCCTCAAAAAATTAAAAATATAACTCCCCTATGACCCAGCAATAGCACTGCTAGGAATTTACCCAAGGGATACAGAAGTGCTGATGCATAGGGGCACATGGACCCCAATATTCATAGCAGCACTTTCAACAATAGCCAAATCATGGAAAGGGCCTAAATGTCATCATTGAATGAATGAATCAAGAAGATGTAGTGTATGTATGTAATGTATATATATATATCATACAATGAATACTACATGGCAATGAGAAAGAATGAAATTTGGCCATTTGTAGCAACTCAAGGGAACTCAAGGGTCTAATGCTAAGCACAATAAGTCAGGCAGAGAAGGACAGATACCATATGTTTTCACTCGTAAGTGGAACAGGAGAAACTGAAAACCATGGTGGAGGGGAAGGGGAAAAATTAGTTGGGGAGAGAGAGGGAGTCAAGCAACGAGAGACTCTTGAATACTGAGAACAAACTGAGGATTGATGGTGGAGAGGGAGAAGGGAAGGGGCGGGTGATGGGCATGAAGGAGGGCACTTGCTGGGATGAGCACTGGGTGTTATATGGAAACCAACTTGACAACAAACTATAAAATAAATAAATAAATAAATAAATAAATAAAATTTTAAAAAAATTAAAAAATAAAACTAGATGTTGGAAATATAGCACAGGCCTTCTCTTAGTCACAGTTTGTTGACAATAAATCGAGATAATTATGCCAGAAATTACAAAGTATCTCACAAACACATGGCAATAAGAAATAGGTCTGGTTCACAATGTGAAATGTGAAAGATGGCTTACTAGTGGTATAGACAAGAAGTCTGTCTTTCAAATTCAATTCCTTTACATATGAATTTGTACAACCATATACCTATTTGATTTTGATGTTTGGTTTTGTTTTAATTCTTGCATAACTGGCACTTCTTACAAATACCGTGTGTGGTAAATGCCTGGTAAATATTTTGGTTTGTGAAATAATGGCCATTTCATTCATTTCCATCATTTAAGTACAAGTGGAGATGAAGCCAAAATTCTCAAAGCTAAGAAAAATGTATTATAAATTTTCCTCTCTTAATTCCTTCCTCTATTTCTCTCTCTTCCTACTATCTCCTTTTTCTATAAATACAAATATGATGGAGAAAAGTAAAAGAGAAGATGGGAAATTTCCTTGTAATGACGGTAACTGTCAGGAAACTGACATGGTGACTACTTGCTACTGTTGGTTACTCTTAATTTTAGGTTTCCATCTTTCTAAATCAAAATCAAAATACAACATGTGCATAATTGCTTTCCCTTTAGGTTTCATCCAAATATCAATAGGTAGTACTTTCATATACTGTCTTGGTAGAGAAGTAGGTTGGCACTTCCCAGCCTCTTGTAATTTCTCCCTAGAAACTGTGATGCATAATCTCAAGCCTACAGATGATGAAGAGGCCAGTACTTTGAGCCTGTAGACTATGCCAGAAAACCAAGTTATCTGGTGAGAATCAATCAAAATTCCTAGAGTAAAACTGCTGTATTTTTCTGCACTTAAATTTTCTTCTGTGTACTTTAGTATCTTCCACAAACAAAAAGAGTTGCTCTGTATCACACCTCTACATTCATGTACTTATGTATAGGTTTGTTTCCATGGTCACTACAGTAAGATTTTGATTTTTCTTATTCCTGATTACCTTCAAGAAGGAAAAGATATGGATTAAGAAACCAAGCAATTTCACTTTGCTTTTGCTCTTGTGATTTAAGCAAAGCACAGAAAATCACCCTTGGAAGTGTAGTCCACATACATAAGTAATTGGATCCTCCATGACTTCATAAGTAAGAGTTCTTTGGGAATGACTCACATTTGCAGAATGTGAGAATTCTTACTAGAAATCCAATATTTTGAAGGCATCTCCATCAACCAGAAATATCCAGGAATATAGAAATTACGAGAGTGCCACGTGGTGAATTCAAAAATGCTATAAACGTCTGCCTCTTCATGAAAATAAGCAAATAAAGAGACCTCTTTTATCAGATCACCTAGATTTCTAACACTTAACATATACTTATGAATACAAACCAAAATGATCAAATATGTTAGTGCTTTTGCAAGTGCTCAAGTGCTACTTTTTAAAACTACCTAACAATTACATCATTAAGTAGACACCTAAACCTCACACAGGCTTTACTGATGGGCACTAATGGATATAAGAGAGAACATTTCACTGTTCGACTTTTTGACACAGCTGACCAGCAAATTAGTCATTACAGTGATATAATATTCAGCTTCAAGTTTCTCCCACCTTAGAGAACTGATGAAATGATTGTACTTTCTGCCTTTCATAATCCAAGGCATATAGCTGGTGAAGGCAGGAAAAACTCAGGGGAGTAAACTGGCCGTCTTTGAGTTGCCAGTTACACAAATTAAATGGGGCAACCTGGGGTCACTCCCAATGCCTGGGCGAGTTCCATACCTGAATTCAGGATTTATTACCCGGGGCTGTGGAAAGAGAACCAGGAGCAGTGCCAGGAGGCCCATAGAGTGACAATGCAGAGAGAATGCCTAGGTCATCCTGGTTGGATTTAGCTCAGCTATAGAAGCTCTGTTCTGGGAAGATGCCTCTTTATTGCCCAAGTCCACTATTTCTTGGTGCCTCTTTACTCAGTCCTGTGGAAGGAGTCTCCTGAGAGCCACTGCAGAAGCTAAATATGAAAAATCAAATCGGTCTAATTTATATCCAAACTTCAGGTCTTTCAGAAAGCGGTCTCTAACTTGGCTAAAAGAAGTTTCTGATGTATTTTAATATAAGGCACTTATTCATATTCCTTAAGGGCAGAAACTGTGTCTCATTCATTTTGTATTCTCAGCACCCAGCTCAGGGGTGTAACACAAAATCAGTGCTCTATCATCATCATTTGTTTATGGAACAGTTGCCAAAGGCATTTTACCATTTTCCTGAACATGATATTCTGCCCAAAAGCACTTTCCCATTTTTTTTTACTAAGGTATTAATGCATATGTAATTTTGCAAAAATATAGTACTTGGTTCTGATAGACTCAAAAACCTTCTTTATAGAATTGCCTTTATTTGGCCTATGTCGACTGTAAAAATGGTAATCCTGTGTAATTCAACTTCATAACTTAATTTGATGTTATTGCATTTATATTTCTCAAGGAATGTTCTTTCTAGAGGAGGAAAAAATTCTCCTCTACCTTCTTCAGAGTCTCCAGCTGAGCCTAGGAATGAGTCTGACATAAGAATTAACAAGAGAAAAGCATACAAATTTCATTCAGTTTTTACAAGTACATGGAAACCTTCACAAAAGAATGAGACCCAAAGAAGTAATGAGAGCAGGCGGCTTTTATACCTTTTAGACAAACTCTAATTTGTGAACATTTTGACAACACAAAAGGGTTTCCGCTGGAGTAGCAAATAAGGAAAGGACTGAGAAGATACGAGTTAGTTTAACATGGCTTGTTTATAAGGTGTTCTGGCCCCCAATTCACCATCTCTGGTGATGAGTGTCTTTCTCCCAGTGCAGGGAAGGGACCTTTCACTTGAGACTTTGATCTCCGACTTTCAGGAAGAAAACAGAGTCAGAGTGTCTTTTTGTACCTGCTGTTTCTTCAGTGCCTTTAATTCAAAATAATCAATATGCCAAACTGGCATATTATAGGTTTCCTTCACCATGTACAATGCCTCGTATTTACTGCATGGTAGGTTAAAAGGAGTATGCCCATTTCATAATGAAGCCCAGAGAAGTTAGGTGCCTTCCCAAGTTTCCCAACATGTCTGACAAGGCCAAAGTTAAAATCAGCAATCTTGCCTCAGTTAGCTCAGTTACCCATTTTCCTTTCCAAAAGTCCTAGAGATAATAAATTACTTTCCCTCCTTTTCATGATTCGCTTTTAAAAATCACTAGAATCCATGTGTTCATCGACTTGGAAAGAATTCTTGTCATTTTAAGAGCTGATGGACCAGATTCAGTTGAACACTGAAAATGCATACTTTCATACAGAGGAACAGTGCAGGAAGCATTATCACCAAATCATCATTTAAACCTTTTGATGGCTAAAAGCTTCAAATCCCAACAAACCCTCCAATCTTCCCTGCTAAACATTGGAATCATTTTTAAAGAAATTACTAAGACATATGTTTTGTGATTACCGTCCACAGATTTGTTGAGTTTCAGAAATGACATTATAAAAAAAATTTCCACACCAATCCTCTGGGAAAATTTCAACTGCTCAAATTTATTTCTTGCCCAGAGGTAACTTGAGCTAATTTACATAAACATTCCTCTAAGCCATAAACCATTTAAACTTTTGTTCCCCCAGAAGTAACCTTCCTTTTCCTATTTCCTATTTAAAAAAGAATTAGATTCATGTGGAACAATTAATCTCAATGACATTTAGATATTTTCCCAGCAAGAAATTTAGTTCTTAAATGAGGATAAAAATTATTTTCATCTAAAAATCTGATTAAAACTAATAGTAAAAAAATAGTCTGGAATAGTAAAAAATGAAAACCTACACAAAATCTTTTAGGATAAAAAATTCAGATAAATCTAAAACAAATGAATATTTTTTTGCATTTAACTTAAGTTCTAAGCTAGTTTTTCCCCTCAAAGATTTAAATTAGTAATTACTTGAACTAAATTCTCCCAAGCCTTGAGTACAGATTCTGACTTACTTCAAAATCTGTCAAATTCTATCCTATCTGAAATTTTCCAAATTGACTTTCCCTCTAGACATTCAAAATCAAATTTTTATATTGTATTTTTAGGAACAAACTTGAAATAGAAAGTAGGGAATCGATGGATGAGGGGTGAACCCACGTCATCACTATTCTCTTCAGGGTCTTCCTACCCTCAGGCCCTACTCACTACTTCCTTTAAGCAGACATATACTGCCTCCTAAGTTGGAATCTCTAATAGTATAACTAATCGTGTGTGTGTGTGTGTGTGTGTGTGTGTGTGTGTGTGTGTGTTAGTTTCATTTATCAAAAATATTTACTGAGAGTTATAAATATGTTAGACCCATTTTAGGCAATGGATATAAAAAATAAAAAACAGGGGTGCCTGGGTGGCTCAGTCGGTTGAGTGTCCAATTTCAGCTCAGGTCATGGATCTCACATTCATGGGTTCGAGTCCCATGTCAGGCTTTGCGCTGACAGCTCAGAGCCTGGAACCAGTTTTGGATTCTGTGTCTCCCTCTCTCTCTCTGCCCCTCCCTTGTTCGCACACTGTCTCTCTCTGTCTCAAAAATAAATAAACATTTTTAAAAGCTTTTAATAAATAAATAAATAAATAACAAGGTTTCTGCTCCCACAGACCTTATATTCTAGTAGAAGTAGACAGATAAGCAAGATAAAAAATTAAGCAAGATGAACTTAGAGACTATAATTAAGTCATTTAATTTATAATGAGCTATGATTTCTAAGCAATCATTTTATACACAAAGAAAAAATCAAACCCATAAATTATTTTTATATGTGATTAAATTTTTAAAACTTTTTAATTAAAGTATAGTTAACATATAATATTATATTCGTTTCAGGTATATAACAATTCAACAATGACACATTATAAGATGTTCTCCATAATAAGTGTAGTCACCATATAAAGTAATTACAATATTATTGACTATATTCCCCATGCTGTACTTTTCATCCCTGTGACATATTTATAACTGGAAGTTTGTACCTCTTAATCCCTTCACTATTTCACCTTTCCCCCATCTCCCTCCCCTCTGTGACCATAAGTTTGTTCTCTATATGTCATGAAATTTTTATGAATCATAAATTTAAAAATTAATAAGGCTGATCTATTAACAGTGTAAACACTTACTCAAACATATTCCTTTTCATTTTGCAGTTTTCCTTTTGTATTTGGGGGACACTAATTCCTTTTTCTAGTCACAAACATTTTTGTAGGCTCTGAAAGAGAGCCTAGAGATGAAGCACTATGTTTGTAGACCCGGATGAATAAGCAGTACGTCCCTGGAAGCTACGTAAAGCTCTGTGTTTCATGCTGAGGGTGGGTAAAGGGCAGATATGCTGCAGAAAAGGTGTCTCCACCTTCTGACCCCACACACTAGCATGCACACTCTCGTCAGCTACAGGGACGCAACCAGGGGCTTACTTCTAACTCAGGGACTCATCACAAATTTCTGGGTGGCTGGTGATTACCGAATCAAAGAGAAGCACATGAATGGAAACTATGGAATGGGATCAATCCACACTTTGAAAATTATTGCAATATACATTTGTAGTGACTTTTTGTTAAAGTGCTTTTTTGCTTGCATGTTAATTGGTATTGAAAGGTTAAACAGTAGCATCCTGAACTGTTAGTTCAGTTCAGAAAGGGAGGACAGTTCATGATGTTGCACAAGTGTCATGGCTGCCATAGTACGCCAATGAGAGAATTTATTTTCAGTTTTCCCCTTAATAAAGAAGCTAAATTTCTCACAACAAGTAGTTTTTACTCATTCCTTACCAAAACACAAGTCATAAACAGGACTCATAAAGCAAAGAGGGCACACCCTCAGGAAAAAACAAAGAAAGTTTAAAGGTCACAGGTCAGTTCAGGAAGACAGCTCAGCTTTCTGGTTCTAGAATCAGATGTGAGAGTCATATCCTAGCTGTAAGACCCTGGACATGTTAGTCAACATCTCTGAGCCTCACTTGATTTTCTATAAACTGGGGTAATTATCATACCTGACACATGGAGTTATGATCATTAAGTAACACAGTGACCCAATAATGTTGACTGTTTACCAGAGAGAGCAGTAGCACCAAGCAACAAATGAAGTCCTTGGGGGACTAAAGTAGTTGGCATTTTGCAAAGTACATTATTTAGAAATTCCCATATCAAAACTTGGTTGGTATTTAGAGGAAATTTTAAGTTATGACATAAGGGCTGATAATTTTTTTCAAAATTAGGAGTTAGAATTACAAAAAAAAAAGAAAGAAAGAAAACTTCCATTTCAGAATAGTTTTGAATAGCACTTATGTTAGCAACTTGAAAATGGCTTAAGTTTGAGAAGAAAAAGAAAAAGTGGGATATAGTTTGTTTCAGATCAACTCTTTATAGAGGAAAACCTGGAAATGTTATACAAACCATTAAGGCATCAGAAACCCTTTATTATATGTTAAGTAATGTAACTATAACATGCACAGAGTTCTCATTCATTCTCAGTGAACCCTCATGATGCGTTCTTAAAGTTTTGATTGAAAGATTCCTTCAAGTTATTGGTATTGATGGAAATTTGGCCTGAATAAAGGCTTCCTGGTGCCCACATGGTCCTGGCATCAGCCAGCTGGGTTTCTAGCAGACTACACCATAAGCTGTTAATTCTCCTACACTTGGTCCTATTCCTTTTATGATAAAAAACTGACACCTAATAAAAAGACTGACATTGAACATAAATCTAGAAGCAGAGTCTCAATAGAACTCTGGACTCAATATGGTTTCTGCAGCCTCTCACCACCGTCCCCGACTAACTCCAGGATAGGGAAGCATTCCTGACCAAGTCAGCGATGGATCTGCCTGTGGACACAGTCAGGCTAGAATGCAACTTCAAGCTACAGGAAAAAAATCATGACTCTTGGGAAACTGACTGCAAAAAGCATCATAAACCAAACCTACCTGAAAACGGGTGTGTGCTTTCAGAAAGATTCTGAAAATCCATCTAAACCTTCATGTACATTTTTTTATAGTCAGCTGCTGCATGAGTATTTTAAGAAGCGGTTTAGGAAGTCCACAGCAGGAACCTGGTTTTTGTGTTTCACGAATACTAGCTTTATTACAGTTCCAACAGAAATAAAAGGAAAACAACGTCATTACCTGGCAGGATTGTCTGTGTGGTTCCAGCAGCCGCTCTCACTTTTCCAGCTCCAGTGTGTTTGCCTCCCGGGCCTTGTCAGAAAGCATGCTGCCTTGGCAGAGCCTGAACCAAAAATGAAACATGACCTCAACATTTGCATGCCATTTTTACCAGGAAAAGCTTTCATTGGGAGCATACTGGTTTACTTAGAACATGTGTACCTCTTCTTTTGAGAACAGAACATTTCTTTATTCAGTGGCCTCAAGAGCCTTTTTAACCTTCAGCTGGATGGAGGGAGGAAAGAAAAGGAGCTTCAGTGGAAAGGTAAGTGTACATCTCTGTCACTCCCTTTCTTGCTGAGCTACATAATGGTTTATAAGCTCTCAACTGAGACTTATAAAAGTGTTCCAATTGTTGGCTCAGGGTCTACAGCCAGCTCAGAAATTGTTGAAATGTACAAAATAAATGAGGGGAAAAAAATAGCAGGGAAAGAAATTCTAGGTCATGCTTTTAAGAGCTGCTTGACCAAAAAAAAAAAAATATATATATATATATATACACACATATATATATAATTCTTTTTATAAAATATATATTAGATATATAATACTTATGTAAATATAATCTGAAATGTATATAAAGGATGAGAACAATTTTTTTAAAGGTTTATTTATTCATTTTTGAGAGAGAAAGCAAACGTGTGCAAGCATGGGAGGTGGAGAGAGAGAATGAGAGAGAGAACCCCAAGTAGGCTCCACACTGCCAGTATGGAGCCCAACACGGGGCTGAAATGAACTCATGACCTGAGCTGATATCAAGAGTTGGTGCCTAACAGACTGAGCCACCCAGGCACCCCTGAGGATGGGAACAATTTTAACATTCAATCTTCTATATCAATGGTTTTTATGGTCACAATATGTGCATCTCTGGGGCAAATGACCAATGATTGAAGAGAGCTCAATTCTACATCTTATAAAATGCAAATACATTGAAGAGTATGGCATCGTGCCAAATGCCAATAATCCTAGATGGTGAAGCTCAGTTAAACCTCTGTTGCACTTTCTCTTCTAAAAGTGGTTAAAAAAAGAAAAAGAATTTTGAGTTGAGGTAAGATATAGGAGATAAAGTGATGCACAGCAAGAATAATATATTAAAATTTCAAAACAGTCCAAAAATACCTGAAAGGAACCATAGGTTCCTACAGGAAATGCAGTGCCTATAGGAAATGATATGCATGGGCAAGCTGATGGGGCCAGGGCAGGATATTTTGTTGTGCTAGGGTTGGTGTGTAGTATACACCACGGTTTTTCTGTTAAGCGATGCAGAGCCTAAGGTCTGCACAAACTGAACATCAGTCTGCATCTCTTCTCCCAACTGCCTCTGATCACCCAACTTTGATTAATTTCTAGTCACCTCTCGTATCTCACCTCAAACATCACTTCCTTAGAGAAGCCTTCCCTGACTTGGTCTCAGTGGAGTTGGGTGTCCTTGTACCATAATTTCCAGCTCCCTACAGTACACATCACAGTTGATTTTGTAGTGAATATAGATAGGATTAATAGCTATCTCTCATCATCTCTTTAGAGCTCACCCTAGTACATGGCTTGATAGCAGGTCTTCAACAGATGTTGCTTAATCACTGAATAAGTGTAACAATAAATAAGCCAACTGAAGAAACAATAGAGTGGAGGCACTAGAGTGCATCTATCTCCTACTGGGAGGGAGAAGTCAATAGTCTTGCCTCTGTTTTTGGACAAAGACCACCTTATCTTAATTTTTATAATTTATACATAAAATTCAGTAAAATTATTTTCTTTTCTCACTCTCTACAGAATTTCTGAGGCATGTTAACACCTTAATGCCCATCTTAACACTTCTCACGTGCCCACCATCAAAACATATCCATACTAAATGAAGAAATTTAAGCCATATCTGCTATGTGGCATAATTATTCTATCATTGGAATGGGTACATCTCTGAGAGGGACTTCAGAGAAAGGAAGACCCAGGGCCTTCATATTTTCTCCCGTGGTGTCTGCCATGAGAAGCAATCACACAGATCCTGTGCATTCAACACCCTGCTGACACAGCACAGACCCTCTTTCTAAATGTGCCTCAGCCCAGTTTTTTATTGTGCATTTTTTAAATGACCTGACTATTGAAGAGCAATATTTCTGTGGTAATGGATTAATGCAAAAGTAGTCATCTGTAAGAACTTAAAATTAGATGCTAAAAGCAGACTGTAAAACATAATTCTTTCTACCCTCACTAGCCTCCTTTCTGTCCGTTACATACCTGCCTAGAAGACAGTACAACCTAGAGGCAACTTCAGTGACGACCACAGGGAGCAGGCTAGCATCCTAACAAGGGGCACCTGGGTGGCTCAGTCAATTCTGCGTCTGACTCTTGATTTCAGCTCAAGTCATGATCTCACAGCTGTGAGATCAAGCCCCGCATTGTGCTCTGTGCTGACTGTATGGAGCCTGCTTGGGATTCTCTCTCTGCCTCCCCTACTTGCTTACATTCTCTCTCTCTTTCTCCAAAATAAATAAATTAAATAAATAAATAAATGAATGAATAAATAAACAAACAAACAAACAAACAAAAAACATGGCTAAAGCCATGCGGCAGTAAGTCAGCAGTGATAAGCCTCTATGATCTACCTCTCGAAATGGGTAATATTGACATAGTACTTGTAATGGAGGTCTGAATAAATGCGTATTTAGGTGAACCACTCAGTCCTTACTTTTCTTTTCGATATCTGCAAAGAAATGGTTTTTTGGAAATCATGGGCATACCATCATGACTTTCAACTTTTTCAGACATATGTAGCCTTGTTTTATGAATGGCCATATAATTTGCATTAAAATTGTTATATACTATCTTCCCTTTTGTTCTTTTTTTTCCCTACAGACAGGTTGTTTTATGGGTTTCAAAGACCCCTCTAAACCATTCACAGGAATGACAATCTAAAATACTTCTAGAATCTCATCTATTCAAAAAAATTTGATTCATTCTCTATATGTTAGAATCACCATTAGACATAGAATTATCTTGACTATTATTTGAAAAAACTATTTACAATACTTACTTGCTCATTTATTGATATATGTAATAACTTTTACAAGGGAAATATATATTTTTCTATTAAGAGTCAGTAGTCACCCCAAGTCTGAATTCTACTATGGACAGTTCTATGACCTTTGAAATAGAACTTAGTATCTCAGCAACTAAGTTTTTTTTTTTATGTTTTTTATTTATTTTTGAGAGACAGAGAGAGATAGCACGGGCAGGGAAGGGTCAGAGAGAGAGGGAGACACAGAATCTGAAACAGGCTCCAGGCTCTGAGCTAGTTGTCAGCACAGAGCCTGACACAGGGCTCGAACCCACAAACCGCAAGATCAGGATCCAAGCTGAAGCCAGATGTTTAACCAGCTGAGCCACCCAGGCACCCCTAAGTTTTATACTCTGTAGAACTAAGAGGTAAGACCAATGCACTCTAAAGGTCCCTTCCAGGTCTGATGTTTAAGATTAAATAATTATGATAATTGTTGACAGGGATGGGGGGCAGGCATTCTGCTTAGCTTCTAAAATATTTTATCTCACTCAATATTTCCTATAGTCCTATGTCATAGGTACTATTATTATTGACATTTTACAAATGGAGACATAGAGAGGTTATATTAACTTCCCTACAATCATTCAACAGAAAGCAATGGGGCTGGGATGGAAATCCAGCTTTGACAAACTGTTCGGGACAATGTATAAATCAGAGGTCAGGGGAATGAAGATAAAAGTAACCCAAATGTTAAAGTCAGTCACTTCAGAAAATCTCAGTGGTATCTCTGGTTTTAACAATTATGGATTATTATTATGAATTATTCAACTACATAGAAACAAGGAAAAATATTTTATATCTCCAGCTCTGTATGACTCCTAAGCTATATTCCATCAACACATCTCCCAGACTCCCCTCACCACATGCCACCACATAAATGTATGCACAGACTCACATGTACAAATGCACACACGCAGTTCTAAGTCAAGGATATCTACCTACTATAAGTCTATCTTACACTACATAAATATTTTTTGTAAAGCAATACTTATAAGACTAATGTTTTTGAAATTAGATTTTTATAGAGATACTGATAATTTTCCCTTAGTTTCCACAGAAATACCTACAGAGACAGCCACACACATACAAAGGCATTGGCTTAGAACTAT
This sequence comes from Suricata suricatta, assembly GCF_006229205.1. Lineage (NCBI taxonomy): Eukaryota > Metazoa > Chordata > Mammalia > Carnivora > Herpestidae > Suricata > Suricata suricatta. The sequence continues at coordinate 108,374,343 of NC_043704.1, read as the reverse complement.
TTAAAATACTTTCTTAATTCCAAAAATGTATTTCTCTTCAAATTACTTTTTCTTATGGCAGCAATGGAAGAGAGTCAAGAAGAAAAATTATGGTGACACAGAAGGAATATGGAAATAGGAGTCAGAGGACTTAAGTTTGACTTTCAACGATGTGACCAGGGGCAGGTCCTCTTGCTACTTCATGCCTCAGCTTCACAATGTGTAGTGTGGGGATAATGACAGCATTTACCCCTATAGGTAGCTGTGAGTTTAATGAATTCAGGAGTACTATAAAAAAGGATATGTGTGGGGGCATCTGGCTGGCTCAGTTGGTACAGCAGGCAACTCTCGATTTCAGGGTCATGAGTTTAAACCCCACATTGGGCCTGGAGCCGAAAGAAAGAAAGAAAGAAAGAAAGAAAGAAAGAAAGAAAGAAAGAAAGAAAGAAAG